>NC_051065.1:18104500-18477000 GCF_004664715.2 Peromyscus leucopus | reverse complement strand
GAAATAAATAAATACTCCACTCCTCCGGCTTTCCTGCCACTCCATCACATATTTATTTATTCATGTGTCATAGTGGCATTGGGAGCTGTCGCGTATCACACGGTATATACCCTTTTGCCCTAACAGCTTTACTTGCGAATGTTCATTGCCATGAGTTGTTGGTCTGGCTGCCTCAAGGCTTCTGGCTTCTGCTACCTCATCACTGCTGGACCCTCACCCCAACTCCTCTCGGGTATCCTACTGATGCCCCTGGTCATGGAGATCCTGCGGCTGTGGTTCCACAGGACAGGTCCCTTCATCTGCTCCAGCAGGTCACAGATGAGATGGACGTTGGGTAGTGCAAACACAAGGCCCTGCATGTGGGCCTGGGCAGTAGCTGGGTTTGTCAGTCCAGGTCTCCCGGGACCAAAACCCTCAGGCGAGGGTCAGAGCCAGCACTACCTCCCCCACTTCATCAGGGACAGCTCTCCCACTCACATGGTGAGAGTTGGGGTCAGCTCTCCTGTTGCGACAGCTGGGACAGGGGGTGAGGGCTAGGTGGTGGGCCAGACCACGGACATCCATATGCACTAGACCAATTTCTTAGCTCCACTGAAACCCTAAAATCCAGGCTTCCAAGCGCCAGTATCGCCATTTTGTTTCAGAGCCTTCTCTTGCACTGACTTCTGCACTCCCAGAAGTTTTCTCCCTATCAAGGACATCAACAGGCTCCTCGTTGCAAGTGTTAATTTTGCAGCTCTGAAAACTCCAGATGGGGTTATGTTCGGTTCATTAATCTGCTTCCCAAGGATTTGCATTTAAAATGTATTCATAGGAGATTCTCTTAAAAACTGATTGTTTGAACCATTGATTGTTTCAACCAGACGGTGGTGGCGCAAGCCTTCAATCTCAGCACTGGGAGGGAGAGGCAGGTGGATCTCTATGAGTCTGAGGCCAGTCTAGTCTACAGAGTGAGTTCCTGGACAGCCAAGGCTACACAGAGAAACTCTGTCTCAAAAAGTCAAAAATAAAAAAACAAATAAATAAATTGATTGTTTCAGTAGAAGCCAAAAATAAAATAATAAATTGATTGTTTCAGTAGCAATCAGGGATCTCAGTTTTGTTTGATTGTTTTGTTTTGGTGTTTCCATAATTTGTATTTTATTTTCTGCATGTTGTGCATGTATCTACAACTATATCAACACACTCATTTAGATATTGAAGCCTGAGAATGTAGCTTGGAGATGGAACAATTTCCCACTATGTCCAAAGCCCAATGTGCAGCCTAGCAATGAGAAGGAGGAGGAGAAAAAGAGTTCCACCATTTAAGAAGACTCCCGAAGAAGTTCCTTTACTTCTTAAAATTAAGAAAGTATTGTATTTCTCAAAAAGTTTGTTAAATAAAACAAACAACCCCCTCCCCCAAAACCAGTGAGCAAACAAGAAAGCATGAGGTGGAAGGACTGAGGGAGGGCCTCTCCGTACATTGCCTGGAGTGGTAACCCCATGGTAGAAGGCTTTTGGGGGTCACTCAAACCCAGGAGCCATTTCCTTCTCTGAAACTGACTCCCCAATCAATAACATGGGCTTTTAGGAATCATATTGTGCCTACACATCAGATATAGTTAATTGAAAAAAAATCAGTACTACCAACTAGCTGTTGATTTATTGGTCAGAAACTAGGAATTGGGTATTGCATCATTTGAGTTATTCTAAATATTCTCATTGCTCAATGCATGGGGGAAAAGTGAAAGGATAGAGAATTATTTGGATGTTTTCCAGGAAGCAGAGGGAAAGGCAAAAACTCAGTCTACAACCCTTCACACCTTAAAAAACAAAGCCTATTATTAAACATTGTTGAGTGCAGTCTTCTGTAAATGTAAATATTAGCCAAGTGACATACAGAAAAGAAGATGAACAAATGTTTGTATTGCGATTTCTGGCCAGAAGACAGCCCTAAGGAACAGGAAGAACGGGAACCAGGGTGGAGCAGATAGGGCCATGGAGACCAGACCTGCATGTTTCTGGGACTGGAAGGAAACCACTCACTTTCGAGCCCAGCAGGCCAAGGTGTTTTCCCAAAGACTGATAATTTTTAACATGACTCCTCTGCCACTATCTCCAGGTTTAATTAGTCTAACAAGGGGCAGAGCAGTGGAGAATTTCTCCACCTTCCCAGTGTTAGCAAAATCTAAGAATTATCATCAGCCAGGCCCAATGACATGTTTATAACCCAGCAGTTGGGAAGCTGAGGCAGGAGGGTCCCTTGTTCAAACCAGACTTGGCTGCACAGACAGACATTGTTAAAAACAAAAAACAAAAACAAAAACACTACAAATACAAGAAAGAATGGCATTCACAACTCTAGGAGAATGGAGGCTGTAATAAATCTGGCCCCCACATGCAGGGGCTCAGATGGACACATGCAAACACACATACATTCAAGGCATAGGTATGTTTTAAGCCACTGTTTGTGAAAATGTATTACAGCTGCAACAGACACTAATATATTCATATTTAGATAATTGTTGCCAAAATTTCATCCCTCAAAAGCTGAGATTAGTTTTTGTAACAACAGTTAACAGAAAAACTTTTACTCGAAACCTAATCCTGAAACATATTTCATTTTTGTTTATACTGGCAGTCTTTTTCTTTTTCTTTTTCTTTTTTTTTTTTGCATCTTTTATGTGTTTGTTAAACATGTTGATTTGTTTGGAATACACTACGATTTTTAGACATAGATTGCCAAAATTTTAGAGTTATGGTTGTGTATTAAATGTATCTTGTTAGATGTCTGTTAGACATTTTTAATTTAGTGGTTTATATTTCTTTTCTGCTCTGGTAATTATGTTGCATATTAAGCCATGTGGCGGTATTTACCAGAGGTCTGACTGAATACTAATAAGGCCTTCCTTAGTGAAACTATCCCGATGTTTTAATATGGTCATATTGCTGCCCAGAAAAGAGGACTCTGTTTCTCAATGGGCCAGGGAGGTGTAGGTAAGCAAGACCATCCAAAAGCTGCTTCAAATTAGGTGCTACAACTTTGAAGAACTCCCCTGCTCCTCACTTTGCTTTGTGGACTGGATTTAGAAGTAATGGTTGCCGTTTCAGCAGCTGTCTTGGTGTTGAATAAAGAGAAGCCATTTAGCAGATAGTAGAAAGAGGAAGGTGGCCTGGTGTTCCTGGTGACTCAGCTGAAGTGGACAAGCCACCTTGGAACTTCCTTCTTCCTTTCATGAGTGAGAAGCTTTGTACTAATCATGGTGCTGGCTGGTTTAATAATCTCCTGGAGTGTGCAGTCTGACCTAAGCCAGATGTCCTCTATTCGTCTTTTATCTCTCATCCTCTCCTCTTACTACTCTATTTCCTAGGTGACTTTCTTAGATTTGTATCTCTTTTTATCCTCACAATTGCAATGTTCCTTTAAACACTACCCTTAGTTTTTTCTTTGATAATTTTGTTGTGTGTACAATGTATCTTGATCACATCTCTCTCCAGATTCTCTCTCCCCCTCTTCTGACAGCCCCCAACAAGTCTCCCTCCCACCTTCGTGTCCTCTTCTTCTGGCACTTTTACCCAACCCACTGAGTCCCATTCCTGCCCCTTGCTTGGCATAGTGACTGATCTGATGCAGCAGTCACACCATGTCCAGAGGGCAACGTTTCACAGCACTCTTCTCCATCCTCCAGCTCTTATAGTCTCTCTTCTTCTTCCAAAGCTCTCCCTGAATCTGACATGGGTCAATCTGGAAGTTCTGTCTGGATCTGAGCACTCAGCAGTCACTTATTCGGAGCACGTTGACCAGTTAAGAGTCTCCACATAAACTGCTGCCCACCAGAAAGGGGGCTTCTCTAGCCAAGGTTTAGAACAGCATCAATCTAGGGGTCTAAGCATCAATCAAAGGCTGCTTAACAACATGCCCGTTTAACCAGACAGCAGCAGGGGCAAGTGCTGCACCCTAGGGTCTACAGCTCTTTTACTTCTTAAGAGAAAATCTTCTTGTTTTGTGTCTAATAACTTTCAAATCCCGGGAGTCACCAATCGAAAAGTCTCTCCTATTTTGAAGTATACTGCTGCTCTCTAAATTTTTTCTTTCTGTTGATGTCATTTTGTACTCATTTGTTGATCTTGGGTTTTCCTGTTGGTGTTGGAGATTTGCATCTGATTTCTAGTCACCCTTCACTGTCACTTATTAAAAATGAAAAAATAATGGAATGAGTTGACAGTGTATGCCTGTTGATTAGATACTGACAAAAACACCCATTTCTGTGGTATTCTTGTAAAGTAATCATGAGGAAACATTAGACAAACTGAAACCACAAACTGAGGGGCATTTTACAAAATAATTAACCAGTGATCACAAATGTCAGTACTGCAAAACACAGAGTAGAGAATTAGTCCCACCAAAGGAGACTAAAGATAGTCAAACGCAATATGATCTAAACATTTCTTTCTTTTTTATCTGCGCTCTCTCTGTCTCTCTCCACTCTGTGTCTGTCTGTCTGTCTGTCTGTCTGTCTGTCTGTCTCTCTCTCTCTCTCTCTCTCTCTCTCTCTCTCTCTCACTACACTCTCACCCAGCTCTGGAAATGTCTTTGGCTAAGAGGGATTTTTGTTTTTAGTAGTTGGCAAATCTTAATGTAGTTTATAATTAGAAGTATTGTATCAGTGTTAGCTTCCTGATTCTAATATTTTCCCTGCAGTTACAAGAGAGAATGCTTTTAAGAAATTCATGCTAGTATCTAGGTTCAAAGGGCATCGTGTTGGTGAGAGGACCTGGCACATGCCATAACAGGCTGCTCAGTCTTCTCTCAGAGAACTAGGCCTCCGTCCCTGCTTTATGGGACAAGGTAGGCAGTTTTTGAGGAAGAGCCACAAACAAAGGGCAATTAATCACTGGTGCCCCTGACCACAGGGACAAGGGAGATAGGATGCACTAAGCCTGGGCCACTGCATCAGCCCCCACAGTCAGTATGTGCTAGACCAGGCAGCCTCCACAGCAGTTAAAGGCCAGAGCCTGGGACTTGTCCAGGCCTGCCCCCAAATGGAAAACTATACCCTGACCAGACTCTAACTAACCCTGGCCAATTAGAATACACTGATCTGATTGCCACTTGCTTGAGCCAATCATACCTCAAATGACCTCACTGCCTTAGGATCTCCCCTTGGCTATGCTTAAAAGGAGCTCACATGGTTCTCTCGGGGTCTTTGCCATCTTGCCTTTGTATGGGATGCATGGCCCCAGCATTCTTGCTGTTTGCGTACATGGATTTTGGTCTTTTGTGGGACTTCCCCAGGACCCTCACAGTTGGCGATTTGCTCTCAAATGATTCAGGAAAGTAAAATGTGTGTCTGTGAATATGCTTTCATCCATCTCTGTAAGTTGCTACTTCAGTACCCATCTATGAGGATAAAGAATGAAGGATAAAGTGTACATGCTAAAATGTTCACACTTCCGGAATCCGGTTATACTATGACGGGACTTCTTTATCCTTTTCTTCCAAGGTTTTCATAAGCCTATAACTATGCAAAAGTGTATTTTGATGTAAAGACTGGTTAGTGGCAGGCCGTAGCAGAATGTATGCTGGCCGATCCCGTTGTGACTCTGAGGACTCAGGAATGCCAGAATTAAGGGGCATTCATTTTGGAAATGTCTTCCTTCCCAGCCACAGACATAGTGCACTGGACCATGTGGGCAGTCCACGGCCTGATTGGAGGTTGGGAGAAGCCTAGGCACTGGCTGATCAGAGGCCTGGCTCCTTGTGACTTAACCAGAACAGACTCGCTCACTGATAGATTGCCTCTGCCATTCAAACCAAAATAGAGCTTGTCAGTAGTCACGGATGGATCTAGGATGGTAAGGTTGTCAGCTCAGTGCATGAGAAAGCAATTTGCAAGAGGAGGAGTAAGCCGGGGGATCTTCAGAGAGAAGCAATGGCATGCATGTGGGAAAGAACCGAAATGAAGTGAGGATTTGTCTCCCTTCAGAACGGCGTTCCAGTTTGGGCAAGGACCGGCTGCACAGTGATGGGATTTCCTTCTGACACGGAGATAAATGCTTTTTCTTCTTTTTTTCCTTTCATCGTTTTGTTTTGTGTGTTCTCTCCAATACTGAGTTTCTCCATGGAGTTTCTCCACGTAGCCCTGACGGTCCTGGAACTCACTCTGTAGACCCAGACTGGCCTTGAACTCACAGAGGTCTCTGCCTGCCTCTGGCAGTGCTGGGGTTAAAGGTGTGCACCAGCACTGCCCAGCAAAATTGTTTTCCTAATGAAACTAGTTTGACTGGGTGGATTTCTAGTCCTTGCATCCAAAGGGGGGGAAAGCCTTAACTTTATTTTTTTAGCTTCCTGGTTTTTATTTTATTTTTAAAGATTTATTTTTATTTTATGGCTATGAGTATTTTGCCTGGGTGCATGTCTGTTCACTATGTGTATACCTTGTCCTCAGAAGCCAGAAGAGGGTATTGGAATCTCTGGAACTGGAGTTATAAAACATCGTGAACCATACGTGGGTTCTGAGAATCAAACTTGGGTCCTCTAGAAGAACAGTGAGTGTTCTTAACTGCTGAGCTATCTGTCCAACTCTGGTTTTTATTTTTCAGAAGAAATTTGTGTGTGTGTGTGTGTGTGTGTGTGTGTGTGTGTGTGTGTGTGTGTGTGTGTCTGTTTGTCTGGGCATATGGTAAGAGCATGTATGCATGTGTACATGAAGGTACTGTCATTCCTCAGGTGCCATCTATATCTCCCACTTTTAAGGTAGGGTCTCTAACTGACCTGGTACTCGTCAAGTAGTCTAGATTGGTTCACACACACACACACACACACACACACACACACACACACACACACACCCTGCAGGGATCTATCTGCCTCCTCCACCTCCCTAGAGCTGGGAGATGATGTACAAGTATGAACCACCATCTCCAGCTCTTGTGAATGGGTTCTGCAGAATAAAATCACATCCACGTTCTTATAAGGCAAGTATGTCACCTTTTGAGTCTTTAATAAACTATGGATCAAAAATTAATGTCAATGTCGACCACAACTCATTATAAGATCAGAGAATTAGAAGTTTTCATGCTTTACAGTTCTTCAGGTAGAACACGGACTATTTCTCACCTTGTCTGTTTTTGGTGTGTTTAATAAATTTATCCTACTAAAGTAAAAATTAAAAAAAAAACAACAATTTTCACAGAAATCTGTTCCAAGAGTCACTCACCGATAAGGCATGGGTCTTCTCTTGCAAGTGTTCCGGGAGAGTTCCTGTCAGCCACCAACCAGGGGAACCTGGTGCCCTCCATGTTCCAGCATTTGTTGCTCTCTTTTTCCAGCGGCTGGAGGAAGACACAGTGCCCACAATGCCTTTCGGTAACTGCTACAGTGAAAGGAAGTCTAGATGTGCTCTCTGACCCTTAAAGCTAGAATTTCTCCTCAGTTCTAAATCTAGTGGGTCAGATATAACATGGGTTTGGGAAAGAATGCAGAGAATTACAAAAAATATATAGCCAGAATAAAATCATTTCAACAAATTCTAATTTGAAGGACAGCCATAAGATACTTTTATAATCACCCTCCAAATATGCCTCCAAATGCAGGTACCATGGCCTAGTGCTTCTGTAGGTGTTCTCTAAAATGGACTCAGTGAATTTAGAGATACAAGTTGTCCAATAAGTGAGGTCGAATGAAATTATTTCAATCACCACATAAAAACTTTATTAAAATGTTGTGCCAAGTTTCAATAGGAAAATACTTTTAAAACAAAGTTTGTAAATGTCACTATATTTTTTGAGTTACAAAAATGAGCAATTGAAACTAATACTTTCAAACAAGCATGGCCGTCTCCTGGGAGTGAGCAGTTTACAGGGACAATAGCAGAAGCGTGACGCTGGGGCCTTCGTAAGGATGCTGTGCCTTTGAGGTTCCTTCCTGGGACAGGTAGGAATCTGATTTGATTCAGATCTGTAACCGATTCTTTAAAAACAAAGAGAGAGAGAAGAGAGAGAGAGAGAGAGAGAGAGAGAGAGAGAGAGAGAGAGAGAGAGAGAGAGAGAGAGAGAAAACAAATAGATCTTCATATCAGTGTTTCCACTATAAGATGGTTTGTATCCGTAAAAGAATCCTTTGAAAAGTATGGCAAAGTTGAGGAAAATTTTTCCATTGTGCATCAACAAGATCTTATTAGTCTGTTTGATTTTTGGTGTTCATTATGGTTTTATCATTGAAGTTTTACCTGATACACAAAGACATGAAAGTTGTGCATGCTAGCGGGGTATTGTGTGGTGTTTGACACATATACACTGAACACTGTTTAAATCAGGTCACATGGGGTTGAATCCTCAGACATGTTCACTTCTTTGTAGTGGAAACTCTGAATCCTTTCTGCTGGCTCTCCGAGTGTGCAGCAACCTCTGTCTTCAGCAGGCCCACTGTGCAGTGATTCCTGCTCCTGTGTATTTATTGTAGGACCAAGTCATCAGCCTCTTCCCTAGGTCCACTTTCTGCTTTTTTAAAATGTTTTCATTAGCATCTCTTATTCATACATAATAACAGGCTTCCTTGTGATACTTTCATGCATGTATACAATGCATTTCCAATGTATTCACGCTCCTCTGTTCAGCCTTTATTGCCCCCCACCCTCACTAATCCCCTTTCTCATTCTAAGTAGCCCCCTTGTACTTTCATGTCTTATATTTTTCTTTCTTTGTGATCCATTGAATTGAGTGTTTGTTTGTTTGCTTGTTTTTACTGGAGCATAGGTGAGTGTCTGTTCACAGGATAATAGAAACATTACCAGTGACTACACCACTGAAAATATCTCTCCCATAAATCTTTTCCTTATAGTTTAAGAAAATTTTAAAATTATATTTTGTTTCTTTACTTCCCTTTTCTGTCTAACCCTCCCATGGACCTGCCTTGCCTTTTCTCAAATTCATGGCCTCTTTTTCTTTAATTGTTGTGTTTTATACACACACACACACACACACACACACACACACACACACACACACACACACACACACACACACACACACACACACACACACACACACACATACATGCACACACATACTCCAAAGTACACAAGTACAGCCTTCTCCATCCATATGTTGCCTGCATGTGTATGATCTCAGGCCTGACCACTGGTATTGGATGACCAATGGGCCAGCGCTTCCCTGTGGAAGACCATTTCTCTCTGAGCATTCCCTGGTTCACCACACTTCTTCCTGTGGTTGAGGCCCCACGAACTTGACTCCTTCTATGTTAGCATGTCCACTGGCGTTGTCATTGGTCAGGTCTTGTTTCCCATCAGATATTAACTGTGTGTGAATCCTCCGTGCAGAGTCGGGCCCAGGAGCCCCTCCCCAATTTCATGAGAGAATACTGATGGCCCCATCCTGTACATGTATGTTATGTGTGAATGTTACCACTGCTGCTGTGTGTTTAATGATGCAATAGTCATGTCATGGCTAGAGTTCAGCGCTCCACCTCCCTCCCTCCCTCTGGCTCTTCCACTCTGTCCACACTTTCTTCTGTGATGTTCTCTGAGCCTGTACAGGTGTCCTACTTGTGGCTGAGCATTAAAAAAATATTTTCTTCTCAGCACTTTGACCAAGCGTGGGTTAGTGGTCACTACTGACCACTACAAAAGTAATCCTCTCTAACCAAAACTGGTGTCAGCGCTACTTTATGAGTATAAACATAGCTATCTAGGAGGCAATCGGACAGGTGCACCACATCCATTCAGCAAAACATCAGTAGCTTCCTCACTAGGCCTTGACATCTCTGAGCACAGACTCTTGACCAGGTTTATTGTTCCAGACATGGATTCCCTCCTGGGGAATAGTCATCCCATCTCATCAGAAAGCAGTTAGTTACCCTCATAACAAACTTGTTGCTACTGCACCAGAGGGCACATTTTACCTGGCCAGTTGGTACTGCCGGATGCAGCATCCACAGCTGAGTAAGACTGCTGATGACAATTCTCCAAAAGCCTACATGTTACCTTGCAGCCCATGAGAGCTGTACAGCAGGGAGGCAGCTGCCAATGCAGTTCCAGTTTGGTTTCTCTGTGTCCTGTGCCCAAGCCTTGGGCATCTTCAACAGGATCTTACCTGTGGGCAACCAACTGCAGTGGCAATTATCTATTGCCTTGGGGGGCTTGGGGAACTCCCTGACCAACAAATCTAACACGGGTAGTCCACCTCTGGCAATGGGGTTTTCCCTTAGTAACTTATGGCTTGGGGGAGCATCCTTAGCCATCCATATAAGGTGATTCCACGCAAACTAATTTTTTGTAGTTTTAATTAGCTTCCAAAATATTAGATTTCTTGTTAGATATATTTTTAACATAGTCTTATGGTAAGAAACTGAAGGATATAACTACTTTTCATGTGAGACAAAGAGCCAATCTATACAAAATTCTGGTTAACTTATTTCAGCTACAATGTACCACTTGTTAATGACTTCTCTCAGATTTATTTTCTAGGAGAAACCATTTGGCCCCAATTACAGAATTTCTGGTACATGTGTTTTGAGGGAAGAGGGAGAAAAACAATGTTTCTCAGACTTCGCTGCACATGGGATCCATCTCACAAGCTTGTTAAAATGCACAGTTGGTATTTTAACAAGCTCCCAGATTACGCTGAAGCTGCCAGGCCATGGGCATGCATTAGTAGCAAGATCCTCATACCACCTAAAACATGGAAAAATTAATGGAAGAAAATTTTTGCCTTCCTCTATGTACCTACCATTAAACCCATTGGCCACAACCCATTTCTGGGAAAGCATGGGACTATTTCTCATCCCTGGAAGGCTTCCCAGTCTGAGGGTGGAGGAGAACTTATAAGTGAAAGTATTGAGCAACTAGGTTGAGTTCCTTCTCTGCATTGGAACCATTCCTAAGATTATAACGTATCTGTTTATCTTGTTTTCCTTGATAATAATACAGTCATATCAGGGGCATGGCTGCCTAGAATAAATTTCCAGCCTTACTAAAAGATGAATATGGCTGTGTTACCAAGTTCCAGTCAATAAAATAGTACTGAAACAGAAGTATGTGCACAAGCCATGGTTTGAAGATGAGGAACTAAATCAATTTACCACTCCAGGCACAGCACCAATGTGCTAGTGGAAAAGCTCATGTCCTACAAGTGGTGACTCTGTTCCTGTCACTCCTTTCTGGCTCAACTCTATGAATATCCCCAGTCAGTTTCAGAAATAATCTTTTAAGGGTGAGTGAAATTGCTAGCTACTGTGCTGGGCATGGTGGTGCATGCCTTCAATTCCAGCCCTCACATAAGAAGTAGAGGCAGGTGGGTCTCTGTGAGTTCAGGTCCAGTCTGGTCTACATAAGTTCTAGGCTTACCTGGGCTGCATAGTGAAACCCTGTGCAAAAACAAACATATTACTAATTATTACAAAAAAAAAAAAACTACAAGAAGTTCCTGGTTAAAAAGCTATCTAAAGAATAAAATTTGTTAAGATATTTTATGGACACTTGCTACCTTTGGTAGACAGAGTGAAAGAATTCAGTAAGACTACGTCTTAAACCAAGAGAAAAGGTGTTGCATCTTCATCTCCAAATGGTGCAGGGTCCTACTTTCAGCCCTGGGGGCCTTTGGCTGCCTGGTGCTGACTGCACAGGTAACAGAGTTTTGCTTTTGAAATGATGTTATTCCTGCCTCAGTTAGACTTTCTATGCCTGCTGAGATTTCAGCCCAGAGGACTGAGATTTCATTGATTTGAAAATTGAAGACCCTATTATTTATTACTGATCTTGCCTATAAACATTTTGTCATAGACATCTTCTTTTATAGGTCACCTTCTATGTAGGTCGCTTCATAAAAAAGGCTGGAAAGGCAGCTAATACTTTTGCCTCAAATATGTTGCCATCCACCATAAAAATAACTCATAGGAGCTATATGGGAGCAAATAGGTCTTGGTCCTTCCACAGCCCTGCAATAAGGCATAGAAGGCTGGCTCTCAAAGCCTTCCCAGAGCTACCACAGATCTTCAGGATGCTCTCTTCACATGTGTTTTTGTGTGTGTAAGAAATAAATTGCATAAGATATTATCATCACCTCACATGTTCCATAACTCAATGTAGAAGCAATCCTGATAATCCTGTGTGCCCTGGTTATAATAGACTGACCACCCTCCCACTCCTGCATCCCCATACCTGACTTTGTAATTTAGGGTCCTCCTCTGCTCCTTCCTCTCTGAACTTTCAGATGCTTCTGCATCCTCTTAACTGCTTCTGATCAGAAATAAAGACTTCCAACACAGCTAACTCGTGGAGAGGTAATTACTTGCATTTATTATCTCAAGGACAAATACCAGTTAGAATGCCCAGTTAGGGTTCTTTGGGAAATTCCACTCATACAAAGTCCAGCTCACGATAAAGGAATAGACTATGATGATTTAGCATGCACTCGAGAGTCAACCTTGTTGTAGTGTATAACAGGAAGTCAGCATATGAAATAGCAGTCTAACAATTTCTTGAATACCTCTGTCCCCAAAGAATCCTAATACGATGCTGAGCTATAGGGGGGGAGTTCAAATGGGTTTAAAAGTGTGTGGTCCTTTATTTGTTTCCTGTGTCTACTGCATTGGGAAAGTAGAGAAGGAAGTGTGAAAAGGAAGGCAAAGAATGGCAATAATCCCCAAGGCCCTCCTAATTGGCAAGGTCATGTTATAAAATCTTGGCTGTTGTTTACTGTAAGACATTTGTAATTGTGAAAAGCTGTGCATCTATGAAATAAACACACAAAAAAGAAATAAAGAAAATAAGATAACAGGAAGTACTGTGTCAGGTTTGGGCTTGGTATTTAATCCATAAGAATTAAGCTCATTTTTATTTTTCAAATCATAGGCCCTGAAGTGTATAGTCTAAGAGTACATTGTATGATTCCTGACTTTTCTCTCATTGGAAAATACTAAAGACTAGGAAGGTATCTTAGTTAGGGTTCTACAGCTGTGAAGAGATACTGTGACCATAGCAACTCTTATAGAGGAAAACATTTCATTGGGGTGGCTCACTTACAGTTTCAGAGGTTCAGTCCATTATCATGTCAGGGAGCATGGCAGTGTGCAGGCAGATGTGGTGCTGGAGCTGAGAATGCTACATCTTGTAGGCAACAAGAAGTCAACTGACTCACTGGGTGGTATCCGTAACGTAATAAACTTCAAAGCAACACACTTCCTCCAGCAAGGCCACACCCACACCAACAAAGCCACACCTTCTGATAGTGCCACTCCCTATAAGATTATGGGGGCCAATTATATTCAAACTACCACCGAAGGCATTTTTCCTTGAGATATGCTAAAGGTGAGTGATTAAATATCTACCAAGTTAACAATGTTGGAAGTCTTTATTTCTGATCAGAAGCAACTGAAGAGATTGCAGAAGCATCTCAAAGTGCAGAAAGGAAGGAGCAGGTGTCTAAGGCTGCCATGCTACAGAGAAGCATGAAGTATGCACCTGATGAATTTGCATGGATGCAGCACCAGCTCTAGCTACTCCCCCACCTCTGCACCTGGAGTGCTTGGTGTTCTAAGATCCAGAGTCACAGTTGCACCAACGAACAAAACAGCTAGACATCACTTTAGACAAGCTAGTCAGCCTCTTTATGCCATAGATCAGTTATCTAAAGACTTACCATTCTTATGTATGTGTATTCCCTGGGCTGTCTCTGGGAATTCAGGAGGTAAAGTGCTCCCCACACTGACAGGAGACTTTGCCTAATAACAGCAGTGGTTCACTGTGGCTACACTGTGCAAGCAACATGGTTAATTCAGAACCTCTGCTTTTCTTCTGGGAGTCTGAAATCTCAGTTTATGCCAGGTAGAGGGTTCTTATTTGACCAATCCCTGATTAGAACCCTTAGGTAGTGAGTCTTTGAACTGCTCCCTTGAGTATGCTTTGCATGTATTCTCCTAGTTCATTGTTGATGGAACCGAGGCACCCCACTGTGGCAGGACGCTCAAAGCCTGGACCTGGTCTCATTCTGCCTCTGTCCGTGTACCTATTTCTTTCTTTGATTTGGCTTTGCATTTTTTTTCCTGGCCACAAATGTCAGCCTCAGTTCAAGTACATGCTGAGTTCTATAAACTCTTCCATCCGAAGAATTCAATGGTAGTCTTAGCAAGTTCTGGCATCTTAAGAATTGTGAGGGAGGTTTCTCTTCTTCCTTCATAAAGGAAGTACCCTAGCTTTTTGCACCATCCTATTCTCTTCTTTACTGGGGAATATCCACCCTGACTGTCCTTATTCATTCCCTGCCAAAGTCCAAGCCAGCACATGGACGTGACTGTCAAGAGTGACACTTTCAGTTTCTCAGCCCTAGAGAAGCTGTAAAACTTCTGTGCTGCGGATAAATGCAACACTGCTTTGTCTGCATTTTACTTTTAATCCGGTTATGTTTGCCTTACAAACACAAGGTGTGAGGCTTTTAGTGGTATCTTATTGAACTAAATGCATCACTAAAATTTTCTTATAAAATATTTACCCGAAGACTTACTTGGTAAGGAAAAGTGTTTACTTTGTGATTACATGGAAGGCTTTTTAAAATATATGGCCAGTCACTAAACACCAGTGCCACATCAGCAGTAATTTATAATCATCACATGAAACTGTGCAGGATATCCTGCCCCACAGCATGTCCTGCTTGGTGGCATGTCCTCCGTACACAGTGTAATATGCATTGACGTACTTTCAGGTGACCTTGCTGATAGTGTGTAATGATGTCTTCACAGCATTAGCTGTTATTTCTTTAACCTTGGAGAATAAGGAGTTTGGGCACAGTGGTGGGCAAGGTCTTGGGTTTCTCTTGAAATCAAGGGAGCACTGTGAACTCCACGAACTCTCGAGCCAGTGAAGCTGCTGAGTACGGTGCTGGAACTCAGCTAAGCACATCAATCACATCCTAGATGCAGGACTGGTCAAGAGGAGATCAAGTTCTAACCTCGTCCACCTGATAAAGATGTGCTCTTCAGAAAGCAATTCCTCCCCAGCAAGCCTCTATCATACCTGCTGTAAAATGAAGCATTCAATGTGCCATTTTTTTTTTCTGTTGCATCTAATCTGTGATTCAGTGATAACATAAAGTATGCGGTGAAAGCCAAATGAGAGGGTACAAATGTATTTTGTTATAGGGAAAACTACCTCGTGGGTAAAACAGGAAAATGAGTTGGCCATAAAAGAAAAACACATTCTCTAGCAGAGAGGGAACCTGGAGATACAGATTTTATCCACTTTGAGAGATCCTCAGGAAGTGTCAGTATGAAACAGTGGCTATTTTAATAATATCCACTCCTTCATGAGCACTAGCTAAAAAGAATTATCTCAGTTCATTCCCACAGCCATCCTAGGCATCATTCCCATTTTACATAAGGAAAATTGGAGGCACAGAAAGTCACAGAATTTGTATGAGCAAGAACCCTGAAGCTTCAATCTGATGCTTTAGGGACTAGCTTCTAGTCACTTTTACTGCAATTACATCTGAAAGGCAGCAGTAGAGTTCTCCCCTAGAAAACACTATAGCGTGGATGAACTTAACTGGAAACAGCATGAACAGAAGAGGATCAGCCATCAACAAGAATCATGTAGTCATCTATACTCTGAGCATCAACTATGTGCTATCAGATGTGCTTCTAGCCTTCTCCTCTGATGTTTTATCTTTGTTTTAAATTGTCATTATGGGTAAGAAACTTAAGTTTGGCACATTCAACTTTCACAAGGTCAAAATTAGTTGGAGGCAAAGCTATGATTTAACTCTGTTCAAATCAAAGACCCATTCCACTATGCTATGTTGTATTCTTGGCAAGCAAAAGAAGGAAAAAGTAAAATAAGAAAGGAAGGAAGAGAGCAAGGAAGGAAGGAAGGAAGGAAGGAAGGAAGGAAGGAAGGAAGGAAGGCTATAAGCAGGTACTGAAAACTCTATCTCACTTCTTGGCTCTATTTATTTGAAATCTAGAGCAGGGGAAATGAATTGACAGTGACAGAAAGTGGATCGGAGAGAAGTGGGGATTGCCTGAGCAGGACCTAAGCTCCAGGGACCTGTTCGAAATGACAGAACGATTCCATTCTATTTTGTTTGTTTTTCCTTCTATGATCAGATCTTTCTGTTACCTAGCTGGCCCTGAACTCCTGAGCTCTTAGCTTAGCTCTTAGGCAAGTGCTCTACCACTAAGCTAAATCCCCAACCCCTGCAATTTTTGTATCTTGTATGATGGTGTTCACATGTATGTCATCTGTCAAAGACTTTCGGATTGTACACTAAAAGTTGGTACATTGTATGTATGAAAGCTATGCCTTAACTGAGATGAATTTTTTTAAAAACCAAAACAAACCCAGTATTTAGTGTAAAGGCAACTACAACCTTGCATGAGCATAGAATCAACATGGGAGATGGAAAATGCTCGATCTTATCATCTATCCAGTCACGTTCTGTGGTATTTTTCCTTACTGAAAAAAATTGAAAAGCTCAAAGTCATTGTGCTGGCTAATTTTATGCCAACTTGACACAAGCTACAGTCGTTTGAGAAGAATAAAACTCAATTGTGAAAATGGCCCCATCAGATTGACTCATGGAAAAGACTGTGGAGCATTTTTCTTAATTGATAGTTGATTTGGGAAGGCCCGGCTCACTGTGGACATTGCCAATCTTGGTTTTGTCTTCCCAAGTTCTATGAGAAAACAAATTAAACAAGCCAGAAGGAGCAAGTCTGTAAGCAACACTCCTCTATGGCTTCTGCTCCAGTTCCTACCTTCAAATTCCTGTCTTTAGTTCCTGCTCTGGTTTGTCTCACTGATGGAGGGTGACCTGAGACTGATAAGATGGAATACACCCTTTCCTCCTTGAGCTGTTTATGGTCATAGTGTTTCATCATAACAACAAGAATCCTAACTGGAGCCCTTAGATTTCTCGGATTCCGCCTTAGCTAATGTTCTGATTGTGAGTCAGATATTGACTGGGAAGACAGAAATGAGAGCAGGGCCTGCTGGGATCTTGTCACTGCTAACAGGTAGGACCAGGTAGGTGCTGGGTTCCTCTGTAAGAACATTTCAGCATATGCTGTCCAGCTTCATAAAAAGTTGGGTTAGTATCTCCAAAGATGACAGTGGCTTTCCCATCCTCAAACCACAACTGTGGTAGTGTGTCCAAGGGCTGGAACATCTCTATTATAGACTTCTTATTGTACATCTTTGACAATGCTCTAGAATCAATTTGGGGCAAACCAGTTTGGTGGTTGTCTCCTAGGAGAATTGCTGGAGGCTTGGTTTAGGGATTAGCTTTCTGGAATTTCCACAAATCTAATATATCTATTTGGAAATCTTTTCCTACTTTAATTGCTGAAATGATTTTCTTTGGAGAACAACACTACAGTCCACCTGTATCTGAATGTTGATAATTTAGAAGTAAAAGACAGGACTACAGAGTAATAGGTTTTCTGCAGCTCCTCCCCAACCCATAATAGATTTCTACACTGACTCAGTAAGCCAAATCAGCCAAATTGAAAAAGTGTAACAACAGGTTTATTTGAGCAAAGCAACTCCCAGGCAAGTTCCCCAGTCCCAGAGATTGAGGCTCGAGAAGCCAGCCTCACTCCCAAACTAAAGCAGGGAAACTTTACAGGTTGTAGGTGAGGAGTGATGACCTATCCATTGCAAGCTGGGTTTGTGCCCAAGTGTGGTCAAAAATTGAGCACTTTAGGTGGGGACTTGGGGGGCTGGCAACTTCAGGGGAGGGGCTGCCATAGCTGCCGAGAATGCAGAACTGGGCTTTTTGGTGCCCTTTCTTTGTTTGGAGACTCTCTGGGTGGGCAGAGTTTGGAGAGAGAGAGACAGGAATGGGGCTTTCTGAATCATGCATGGATGAGCTGGACATTCCAACCAAACACAGAGTAAAGAGTTGTATTTAATATTTAATGTTCTCACGCACTTTGAGAATAGAAGTGATAAGAAGTGGAACACACTTCATGGAATTCATTCATACACCCATGGGACCTTCAAATGTATAAACAGTCACAAAGATTTTCAAAATATAATTGATACAGCTTATAGGGACACATTTGCATAGCCTAAATACCTACTACATTTGATACCTGAGATTTAGTCTATTTTAAGAATGTTGGTTTAAGTAGTACAGACACACAATTAAATATTAATGAAAATACCTAAAATATCTATGGCTGATCATTTTAAATGTATATTTTTCACTCACATCATAGTCTAATATGTGACACTTCTAACTATGCCACTTGGGATGCTTGGTGTCCACTGCAGTGGACGGAAAGACAGAAGAAAGCACACTGATTTCTAATGACCTTCATCCAGAAGTGACACAGTGTATATTCTGTTCATTCTGCAAGTATGTCTGAGTAATGTAGGACAATGCCTAGAACATCTCAGAGACTCTGCTTGCCTTTGCCATGGCCAATAAAGGGAATAAGAGTATAAAACAGATTAACCTTTCTTGAGATATTTGTTGGATGATTGGAGATACCATCTTTATGTGGGATGTGTCAGCCTGCTGCTTTCCCATCTGTAAGCAGGTTATTATAGCATAGCTTGATTACATACGTTAAATGCTTTTCAAGACTCTTCTCTCATTTATCCCGGGGATTCCCAAAGGAGTGCCTCACATTGTTACCCCTCAAAACTGGATTGCCTCAAGTATAAACAAAAGACTTGGAGGTTTTAAGGCATTCTGGGAAGGAAGAAGTAACAGTGAGAGAGTGCCACGACTTGGAAGAAAAGTGAAAAGGAATCCGAAGGGAGGCTCAGTCAGTCAAATGGCAACAAGCCTGGGTTGGGGGAGGGGGAGATAGTGGCCAGTGTCACATTTCCTGGATCGGTACAATGAATAGCCAATAGTCCACACTGAATCATATCAGCCCTTTCTTTATCTGTAATTCTGTCCTTGAGTTTAAACAATACTGAAAGCCTGATATCTCAGAGAAAAAAAAAAAATCTAGTCCAGTCTAGGGAAGGCTGGAATAGTCACACAGATTCTTGGCCCGCACTTTTGCAGGGCAAGGCCATTATTTAATATTATATTTTAAAATGATCCACCTCTCAGACCTTGAGTGCCTTTTTTTTTATTGTCACCATGGAAATGATCTCTGTGGGAAAATAGGAAATAAAAAAGGACTTTTCTGTGCATCAGGGAGAGCCCATCGAAGCCGATGACAGCGCACATTTGAAAGCAGGTCCAGGCAGCAGATTTTCATAGCTTTTGCCAACAACATCCAACAGAGAAGACACGTTTTTATCTATTTCAATTATATTATATTTGTGCAAGTAAACCTGGAGGAGCATCAAAGAAGCTAATTAAATAACTATTTAGAGCCAGTAAAGGGGGAAAAATGGGGCACATGAGCTGGGAATGAGATTTTCTACCATAGTCTCTTGCATTTATTATAAACCATGAACTATGTGAATATGCTATCTACTCCACACTTTGGAATCATGTGAAAAAGGAAAATCTTTCAGTGGTCATAGTTTTGTTTTTTAGCTATTTTAGGAGAATGAAAAAGAGGCCAGAATGTATCTAGAATGAAGAACTAGAGGGAAAAGACAGGCCTAGGAATGGCCATGCCAGGATGTGTAGGATGTGAGAACAGAGGCAATCTGGGTAACTGGGTGCTCCCGACCCATTACAATCCTTCTCAAAACTCTGAAGATACATATAGGGGTGGGGAGGCCGGGCAAAGGAAGGTGGTGACCCTGGGCTTTCTATATAGTGGGGGTGGGGCTAGAGACATTACAAGTTTTGCATGTTGATTGAAAGGGTGGCTCTGGATCGATGGAGGACTTGGGGATATCAGGTGACAGGTATGTGAATTACACCGGTGTTTCGTCTAAGTACACAGGGCTCTTGACAACGTGACTGACCCTTTCTAGATTGCTCCTCTCTCCTCCCTGAACTCCTTTCCTTTTCAGAGACCAGCTAGGCCAGGTGTTGAGAGGACACAGGATGAAATAACGGTTGAGATGCTCTCAGGCTGGGTGATAAAAAGTAACTTTAAATACTAGGTGTTTTAAGGCTTTACTCAGAAAGAGTTTAAAGGGTTTTCATGTGTAGGTTGGTCAGCTGCACCTAGGGAAACTAAATAATATAGAATGGAGGGGAAGGGATGGGGGAGGGAAGTGCAGGAGTAAGAGAAGCCTTGTATGTTACAGGCTTTATCCCATAGACCCATCCTTACCAACGCTTTACCTACACCAGAGAGAAGGGTTAGAAGTGGGTGAGTCAGAGCATCCAGACCAGATGCAGTGATCTGATACCACTAGCTTTTAGTCAGGACTGATTTGGGTCTGCTGGAACAATTCAAGACTAGCAGAAGTGAGAGACCAGTTAGCTACCCCACGTCCATAGAGGGAACCGTTCGAGGACTCCTGTACACTGCACTTTCCACACTGTGTGCTAGTGCTACCTGAGTGGCCTTGGGTAAATTACACACACACCTGAAGTGCAGCTCTCTCGGCTGCCCAGTGATCTGCATTACAGTGTTAGCACAAGGACTAAGCAAACATGGGTAGCACGCCAGGCACATCCAAAGTACGTGATTAAGGATGAAACAACAGTGCTTCAAACACACAGTAAACCAGTGCCTTGCTCTCCGCCCTTCTGAGAAGGACTGCTGTGCTGAGGGTGCCTCTGTTTTCTACATCCATATAACAAAATGCCCCAGAATTTATGGGCCCAAAAACAATTGTGAGGGCCAGGGAGATGACTCAGAAGGTAAAGACACTTGCTACTGAGTCTGAGTTCGATCCCCCATAACTCATGGGGTGAAAGGAGAGAACCAACTGCACAAGATGTCCTCTGACTTACACACACACACACACACACACACACACACACACACACACACACGGGGCGGGGGGGGGGATGTATTTTTAAAAACTAATCTTGATTCTGCAAACCTTCTAGGCAGTTCTTGGTTCTTCTTGTTGAGGCTTCATGGAGTTGCTCTCAGCTGGGATTCTAGACAGCGCTCTAACCCACAGGTCCAGAGCTTTGAATAAAGATTGCTGAAAGCTAGAGCCTCGCTCTCCCACCATGGATGCCGTGATTTCATGATCTAAGCTTTGTCCATGTGGCTGGCTTTGAAGACGGTGACAGTGAGGCCGCAGGGCCTGTTCCTGGTATCGCCTGCTCTGGAAGTTGTCCTTAGACAACTTAGCCATTTACAATCACACATCATTTACTGAGAGGGGAAGGTTCTGAGAAACGCTTCTCTAGGTGATTTCATTGTAACCCACCTGATAAGAATGAATATATTCTAAAGAGACACATTAGCTCTCAGAGTATGGGGGGTGGGGGTGGGAGGGGGTCTCTAAACAATTAGAATCTTCCAGGAATCTCATCGTGGAAGAAAAGCCCGGGCCAGCCAGAGCAGACAGTATTTGGGAACCCTTCCCCTCAGGAAAGAGATTCATAACTTTACAGAAACAACAGTGAATCAATAGTAGCTGAGACTACATCTTGACTGGGACTGCTGAGATGTGCGTATCCACGACCTTCTAGCTAGAATGTAAACTTCAGGACTCCGAGGATGGACTTGACAGTGACCATTGGACCTCTTTGTCCCTCATCCCAATGTGGCCACATGAAGTAAATCTCGTGTGTGTGTGTGTGTGTGTGTGTGTGTGTGTGTGTGTGTGTGTGTGTGTTTTGTTGACTAATCTAGGACAGAGGGCTGAATCAGGCATAGATTACGCCCCCAAGTTAAGTAACATTATCACCATGTGATCATCATGGAGTATACTTGCACAAGCCCAAGTGCCCAGGTCAATCTTTCTCTGTGGCTTTTTGGTACCATGGACCTTTTTATAAAGAATCCAACTCATCTCAAAAGGGGTAATAGACAATTTATTCTGAAGCCAAATATGAGTGACCATGGCCTAGGGTTCAGGTTACCCCAAATTCCATGTTGCCACATGGTAACGGCTTCACGAAGTCTTAACAGTAACAGAACAAAGATAACCATAAACTAAGGCACTTTTTACAAACATCAGCCTTGTAGATCCTGTGGAAGGTGTGGCTTCTTGCATTCACAATGCAATTAAAAGACACGGAGAATGTGACCCACAAGAGGCTGCTGACAAGTGCGACAGCAGCTATTCTATAGTAAATTTTCTTTTTAATGTCTTTAATTGAAATAGAATTACAACACTTTCCCCTCTCTTTTCCCCAGCTTCTGCCAGCTACACTCCCTTGAACCCCTTCACACCCCCGAGTTGATAGCCCCCTTTTTTTGATTATTATTGTTACTTATGTGTGTGTATGCACAAATCTATAAAAATACAACCCGTTTGTTGTTTATGTGTATATATTTTTAGGGCTGAGCACTGCATTCAGCAACCATAAGGGGGCTGATCCCTGGGAAAGGCTAATTCTCCCTTTCCCAGGAGTTATATCTAGGGAGGGGCCTGTGAACATTCCCCCCTTCCACATTAACATGTCCATTGATTCTGAGCTTGTTTATTTGGCCATTTTCAGGGAGACTGTTTTGCAGCAGACTTCTTGGTATTCTGGCTCTTACAATTTTTCCACCCTCTCTCCAGCACCATTCCCTGAGCCATACATGCAGGAGCCGTGATACAGATGCACAAATTGGGTCTGGGCTTTCCAGGATCTGTTAATCTCTGCATTGTGTCCAGTTGTGGTTTTCTGTGATAGTCTAAAATTTAGACGATCGTTTGCTCTAAGGAGAGACTTCTTTGATAAGGGGTAGTAGCTATACCTATCTAGAAAAGGTGGCTTGCACACCTAAATTTTCTTCTGCTATTTTTAAAGCATAAAGCAAACTAAAACAATACAGTGTACTAAATACATACACTACACCAGTAACATGTTTTATTATCAATATCAAGTACTGTGTATGATAACCAATTGTATATGCTATACTTTTAGATTACTGGGAAGCTAGTAGATCTATTTACATCAGTATCATCACAGACACATGAGCAATGCACCATACTGCAACATCACAAATGTCACCAGGACTGTTGGCTTTGTTATCTCATGGTACCAGAGCATCATCCATGTGGTTCATCATCAACATAAATGTTACTATGAGGCATGTGACTATATGTGACCTATTTGTCACGGTTTTATAGTTTGAGTGGGAATTGACAAGTTGCCTCTGCCCACTTTGTGTTGACTGGGGCCTGCGACTAAAGCTGTCAGATCCAAGGTGCTGGGTTTCATTCACATGCCCAAAACTCTAGCCAGTGTGACTGACATGGCTAGGGGCTATCCAAGTATCACTTTCCAACCCCATTTCTTATCTGGCAACAATGCAAGTATTGCTTCTTCCATGAAAGCTGGGCCTACAAGTCAAAAAGGGATCTGTGAGGCCTTTTAAAGTCTTAGATTGCAAGTCATACTACATCATGTTTCACACATTCCGTTGATTTAAACAAGCCAGGGGTTCATTAGAATTCAAGGGACAGGAAATAGATATCTACTCTTGATGAGAAAGCTGGAAAAGTGACCGTCCAAAAGGAAAGAGAAGAATTATGGAGGCCATCCTGAGCAATGGCCTGCCCTGGTAGAATAGCATGAGTTTGAAAACCTACATGTTGGCCTTGAAGTGTTGCTTAACCACTCACTAAGGATGTTCTCTATCACTTGACTTAGATTTGCCATTCACTGCCTACACTGCCTTTCTAAGTGTGGCCACTGCCCCTCATGAGCACTCTTTTATGACTCTAACCAGACTTGAACACTCTACGAAGTAGATGGTCTTAAGGATATTTTATGTTGGGAATTTAGCACAATGCCTGACACTTAGTTACAGAGGAATATATTAAGTAGCTGTGTGTATTGAATCAATAAAGACATAGGAGTATTTGCTGTTTGTCACATGCTTCTCATATGCCAGAGACTGTTCCACATGCCTTGCACATACTGAACTATGTAAGTATTACAGCCCTATGAGTAGGTACTATTAGTCTCACTTTCACATTAAGATTTTGAGGCACAAAGAGCTAAATCTTTTCCTCAAGATGTTTTATCTCCTATGTACTGGCTCTGGCTTTGGATCTGTGTCATTTGGATCTATCTCCTATGTACTGTGCTGCCAGGCTTTGCTGCCTCAGAAAGACTATACACAACTGTAGCAAAGACAGGACTGAGCAGCGAAGATGGGTGCATTGTCCAAGGTAGAATTATAAAGAAGCATTGTATCATACTGGCTAAGAGCATCAACCCTTGAGACAGAAGCACACCTTTGAATTTCAGCTCTGCCAAGTATTATTGTGTTACCTTAGGTGGATGCTCTCTGAAAAAGGAAGTTTCAGAATGGTGCCTCTCTCATATGGCTGAGGTGAGGCTCCAAGCAAGCACAGCAAGTGTAACGCTAAGCTCGGTCCTGTCTGCGCAATGAGTGCCCAGCACACCTTCACCGTGAGTCACCACAGAAACACGAGGAACAGCAACGGCAAAGCGACGCTGAAAAGACGGCCTTGCGGTCAGCAGTAGCTAGGTTACACTCAAGGTGATAAGAACGCCTGCAAAAATAGTCTGCCTTCAACATTTTCCATGCAAAGAAAACTAAACTTGTAAAGGAAAAAAAGAATCAAAATTTCTGAGGCGAGGGAAGTTGGACACATTTCAGTTGAGCAACTTTCTCTTTCATAAAGGGTACTGTGGTAACCTTTGTGAAGAGATGGGCTATGTATTTTTTAAAAGGTTTTAAAAGGCTGCATCAGGAAGAGGGAAAAGGCTAAGTAAAATCATAAAGTCTCAAGAGTCAACAGAATTACCCAATGAGGAAAGCAGAAAATGACTTAAATCTTTAAGAAAAAGGGGGGCGGGAGGTAGGAAGGAAGGAAGGAAGGGAGAGAGAGAGAGAGAGAGAGAGAGAGAGAGAGAGAGAGAGAGAGAGAGAGAGAACAAGCTCTAGGACACTCAAAAACTATTGCTAGTTTTCAAAGGGTCAAGAACATGGTTAAGAAATCAATATGTAAGCACCCAGTGCTGAAAGATTTGAAACCTATTGACATGGGTTTTATTAAAAAGAGAGGGTGCTGGGCAAGCTCAATGAGCCGTGGTTGGTATCTGATGAAAGAAGAGTCCCAGACATGGTCACTGGGGTTGCTCAAATAATTACATTTGGGGCACCCAGATGAGCTTTTATAAGAAAATTAGCAAATAACTTCTGCAGAAAGAGCTGCATCTTAAATTAAATTTCTTTCATCTTTCCTGAATCTACTGTGCCTTGCCCTTCTCCTCTGTCCTTCCCATCTTCCATAATCTAAGAACAGCAGTGGTGTGGAAAAGAGGACTGTGCAAGCTCCTGAGGCCACTGCAGCCCTATATATAACACACAGAAAACCACCAGCCAAGAAGGGCTATTTCCCAGGAGGAAACTGGACATGTTTTAGCTTCAAATAATAAATACAAATTGAAACACACACACACACACACACACACACACACACACACACACACACACACACACACCTGAAAAGCAGGCTTTCTTAAAAGAATTGCTGTACAAGGCTCTGTGAGGCTCCCTAGGGTCTGCAAAGCTCTTTGTCACTTTTCCTGTTCGTGATGCAGCTTTGTAGACTACAAATGATGTACCCCTGTAAACACTGTCTTTAAAGAAGAGGTGGAGGAGGCACTGTTTGTTCTAAGTATTAGAAACATTTTACAAAGGGAAGAAAAATAAAATACAAGATTGCTTAAGTTTCATTGGGTAAAGCAATGATATTCATTTACTCATCCATTCAGCAAATATTTGTGAAAGGCATAATGATTGTCAGGCACTATTCCAGAGCCTGGGGAGACAGCAATAAATGAGATAGAGTTCCTGTTCCCTTGGGTTTTCTATTCCAGTGGAGAGAAACAGTCAACAAGACATAAAAAGCAATCGGGTCCAATGACGAAGGTCATTAAAAGGTCTCTGGGGAAGGCATCCAGGGAAGGTCCCCTGACAAACAGAGCCCTGAAGAATATGAGGGGGCCTGGGGAGAGAGCGTCTTTGTAGAGAGATATGACAAGCCCAAAGGCATGAGACATAGTGTGTGACTTGTGTCCCTCTCCAAAAGACCTCACACTTTCTTTAAAGCTCAACATCCACTCTGTTGAACTTCTAGTCATTTTATCCAGCGACCCCATACTTTTATTTTGCATTACATCCCACAAGTGGTGACACTAGCCTTGACGTGAGGTAGAGATCGCTCCGGTCTTTGTGAAAAACAGAAAAGAGGTAGCAGAGATGGAAATGAGTGATCACATAAAGAATGCAGGAGATTCAGTGTGAGGCACATGGGAGAGATGACACTCCAGTAACACTGGAAACTTAAGATTTCACCATTTCAGGGCTTGTCCTGATGCTTAGCAAGATACTCATAGATTATCTGATAAACAGATCACTTATTTCACAGCCACGAACTCCTCGTCTTCCATTATGAATTGCAAAGTTATGAATACAATACCACATTTGGAATCAAATGCTCGAAGCCTAGGCCAACAGCATTCTTCAGTTTTAGGAAGCAATCACCAGTGAATCTGAACTAAAGGCATGTCACCATTACCAAAAAGGTCCACTTTTAAAACCACACTTTGATTTAAAAAAAAAAAAAGTGAGCAACTGCTGTCTTGGGTGCTGGTGGCCGGTTCCTACCTGGCTCTAACACTCAGCACAGGCTAACTGTGTTTTTCTGAGGTTTGCAGTCATGCAGACACTCTCACTGCTGATGCTTTACAGCACCAGCCTGCCAACCAATTACAAACCATAGCCATTCTGATCTTTCCTTATCAGAAAGTCTTCTCTTTTTCTTCTGTTTCTAATCCAACTGTCATGATGGTTTGAATACATTACCCTAAAGTCCATAGGCTGCAAATGACCCCCAGTGCAGCGCTGTTGAGAGGTAGGGCTTAATGTGAGGTGCTCAGGTCACGGGAAAAACCACCTCTTGATGGTTTAATACCATCATGATGTGAGTAAGTTTATTATTATTTTTTTTTAAGTTTAGAGGCTTGGGAAATGGTCCATTCAGTAAGTGCTTGCTATAAAAGCAAGAGAAGCAGAGTTTGATGCCCAGTACTCACATAAAAGGCAGGCAAGGCTATATGCACCTATAATCTTAGCACAGCGGAAGTGGGGAAAGAGGGGTCTAAGACCAACTAAAAGGCTAACCACACATTCAACTCCAGGCTGCCATGCAATTGGGAGCATTCTCCTTAAACTTACAGAAGAAGCAATCATAGTCTAGGTTTCGGGAGGTTTGCTGAAGTGCACAGTGCTTTGCAGGGGCGAGAGTCTGGATCAGCACTGAGCACCATCAACCACCACATCCCCGTTTCTTTGGACCTAGAGATTGGCTGTTTGAGCAAGTGCTCTCAGAGCTGCTTCTCCTGGAACATTGTTCCAGCTCCTCTGGGCAGCAGGTCACATACTTGTAGTTCACAAAGGGGCTCAGAGAAGCTCACAGAATCTCTACTACTACTGAGCTGGGATGCCATACCATTTGCTCAATTGAAACTGCAAAGTTTTTCTCCTCTCTTCTAATCATGCTCACCACTGTTTTTGCTTAGCTCCTTGGGCATTTGGATCTTCTGCGACAAACACTTACACTCCAGTACAGTTCTCACTGAGCGTTTCTTATAGGAAGTGTTCAAATTTCATTATGTATTTAAATTAAAGCAATTTTGGTATTAAATGGGTGCTCATAGTCCTGATATGACCTGTAACATGTACATGGTTCTATGCCAAAGTCAGAGTTGAATGTCAGGGTCATGAGGGTAAGAACTTTGTCTACTCAAGTGCCTATAAATGCCATCTAATCACTCTTTAGTAAATCTCTACATTTATAATTCTACTGCAAACCTCAAATTTACAACTTCAACTACCTACCTACCTACCAAATATCTTAAACTGCATATCTAATAGACACCTCAAGGTAACATACCATTAAAAAAAACCCAATGTGTGATATTACCCAAAATACCTCTTTTCCTCTTAATTCCACAATCTACTAATAAATAAAACCTTACCTTTCCAGTTGCTTAGCTGAAAAGCCTGGATGTCACCTTGAATGCCTTCTGCTTATACTACATCCAATCAGCAGCAAACATTGCTGTCTCTGGTTTCAAGATGGAACCAGGAGTTTTAGAAAGAAAAGGATTTTTGTCCCCCCATTTGAAAAGTCTAATCACAAGCCAAGAACTTGACATATGCCGATTACTCAATGAACATGGCCTATGTGACTACAAAGTAGTCTGTGGCTTCTGGTGAACATGTGTCTCCAGAGGTGATTGCTTTTGAGCACACTAGGATGTCATCAATTCTTAAAACAACTGGATTCCAAGGAAAACATACATGGGCAGTTTAAAACTTCTCAAGGTTCCCTCATGCAGTGCATGGGAGCCTGCCTTGTGGGACACCCCAACACTCCCACCGTGGTCCCAGGAGTCCAGGCCTGGATGGGCCACCCTCTCAGACAACCACATGGGTGTTTAAGGAAATAGTTACAGGAGTTCTCCTAGTTATACACTGCTCCTGACACTTCTCGTCTCACACTAAGCCCCTATTCCCATCTCCTTTAGGCCTTAGAACACAAGAAGCTTCCTGTTTCTCTGCAAACAGAACTCAATACCTTTGAAAAAGGGCCCAGAATTTAGAAAAGCCAGTTTGTACTTCCTGGGGGATGAAAGGGCCTAGAATTTAGAAAGGACAAAGACCTTCTTTTACTCTTTCTCAGTACGTGTGTGTGTGTGTGTGTGTGTGTGTGTGTGTGTGTGTGTGTGTGTGCCACAGAGACAGAGAATGATCGCACTCACATGTATGCACCCCCACAATTCCTCTCCTGGAGTCATCTGCCCATCTTTTCTTCAATGGGCGACGACTTCACTAACCTTATATTGTTGTTTGAATACTAGAGCAGATTGAAAGATTTTTAGAAGTCAAAGTGATATGTATAATAGAGCACATTTAAAAATATAAACCATACGACAGATATAAACCATAATGAGAGATTTGGATTTTGGCCAAGAGCCTAAGGGGTTTAATTAATTGTAACCTACACAGCTCTGTTCTAGGAGTGGACTGAGCAGATGGAGGCTTGGAGTGACAGGTGAGGCATGGCTTCTGACAACTGCAGGGTGAGTGAATTCCTTACTAACTGAAAAAAGTATTTTCTATTTTTAAAAAATATGCATTTATAGATAAATTTATATATTTGTATTACATATAAATATTACATATTTATATAAATATATATCATGATTGTAATGCTCATTCTAATGAATTATTTTACAATTAGCACTGCTTCTAAGATGATGATCACTGCTAAAAGGCAAAATCAGCAGACTGAGTTATCACAATCAGCAAAGGAGAAACTTGGCCTACCAAGAAACAAGGGTATTTCCATGTTCAGGTGCCAATTCAACTTAATTAAAGGTAATCAAACAAGTTAATGGCTATGTTAAGTAATAAAATCAGAAAATAAGGCAAGGTCAAACACATAGAAACAAATTATTCCTAGGAAAGCAATTGCCTAAGGAGTAGTTAAAAAAATGAGGTATCAGAGTGTTACCTACATAAGCCAGAAAGATATCACTGCATTCAAAGGTGCCTGGAAAATAAATTTGAAATCACTGTTCAGTATATCTATAATGCAAACTTGAAACTAGAGTAGCAAAAGAAAGAGAAGGAGAGGTATAAATTAAGACATATATATATATATATATATATATAGAGAGAGAGAGAGAGAGAGAGAGAGAGAGAGAGAGAATAAGTGAAAACTAACAGTTTGAGGAATTTACTTTAGTCCAAGCTTATCAGCTGCCCCCTTTCATCTTTCCAAACCCTACTGAGATGGCCTTATCTTGGCCCTTTAACTACTAGTTCCTCACCAAGAGGTCATGCCTCCTATGAGATCCTAGCCTCCAAAGCAGCCACTAATACTAAGATTGAACTCGAGTTGACCTAAATCCCAAATTTTGTTTATTCTACTTGTTGATCTTCTTCCATAACCCAAATTTAATTGAGCATGGTTCTGAGAGCCTGGATGTGAGGTTTTGGTTCAGATTACTGCAATAGTATCAAGCCACAACAGCAACAATGAAGATTGTCACATACCAGAAACCAAACCAGAGCCAAGTGCCAAGAAGCAGCCCAAGAATCTATCAAAATGATGCTGACCAGTGTCCCAAGAGGAGAGAGAGCCCTAGCTGGGTACTCTCCTATTCACAAAGATCCCTGAAGAAATAATAAGATCTTTCCTACCCTGGGCATAGAGTAGAAGCAAAGGAAAAGCCACCATCACACGTCTGTGAGTGACACTGGTGAGAACCATTGTAAATCACCCATAGGAAGGCAGAATTGTAACTGTGACCTCTACATCTTCCTTCTAGGGCCACAGTAACAGCAATAATGACAATCTGAATGCCAGTGACAGCATATCAGCTAACTCCTGCTGAGACCTGTTGGCACCTACACTAAGCATTTTACAATGTTGCATCATTTGATCACAATAATCCTTTAAGACCAATGCTCTTGATATTCTGATTAATTCTTATTTATTTTATAAATAAGAAAATCAAGGCTGGGGAGCAATATGGTTCCAGAACCTCAATTATTAAGCTATAGGTCTTAATTTCCTTTGTAAATGTTCTTATTAGGAAGGACATTTCTACCTTTAATGACACTGTTTCTTATGAGATAATGCTCAAGTTACTATGCAATGATTTGTTGCCTTTAGATGTCTTTGATTCTGCTCCCAGCAATGAAGAAAAATGTAATAACCAATTTTAAGCCTGCAAAACACGTTAATGTCCAAAAAAACTCAACAAATCACTGGGGCCATAATGCAAAGTATTAAAATACACACACACACACACACACACACACACACACACACACACACACACACACACACATTAAATGCTTATAGGGACAATTGTGTTACATCATGTGGTCATTTAGAGCTAAACTTCCACTTGGTGACATGGAATTGCTATTTTCTGTGAAAAATTATTGCCCTTTAATGCACTTGATATGATGTGGACTGGAGAAAAAAAGGCTCTACCAACTCAGCTGCTAAATCTGGAGCTAGGCAGCTCCTTGTGGCTGCCCTAGTCTTCTCCAGAGCTTTCGTGAAGAAGAAACCTTTCTTCTCCAGAGGCAGACCCCATTGTTGCATCTGCATGAGAGGCTGGGCCTGCGAGAAAACACCGTGTATACAAATAAACTCACATCTAGCTCATCTGCTCACAGCTCCTTTCTTCTCAGCATTCAACTTTTCTCGCTTGCTCTCTTGCTCTCCTCTCCTTTTCCACTCAAGGGAAAACCCATCTCCAAATTCAGGGAGCTTGGAGAGACTGAAACTGATCATTTTGGCAAATCTAAAACATATGCCAATATGTCATCCAAATCCAAAGATCAATTAGAGACAGACAAGAGAGAGCCACTTAAAATATATTGCACAGGAGCCTCGGGAAAATAAAATACAGGGCAACATACAGGTTTCCATTTCTGGAAAAATATATAAAATCTGCCTTGCAGTCTGTGATTTAGTATAGTATTTATTGATAATGAAAATGATCACAACTTCTGTGGTGAGGAAGTCTGCCAACCTCTTTGTCATATACTTCTAGTTTCTTTTTAAACATGAGTATACTGTTGTTCAAAGATAGAAAAGTCCCAAAACATCATATTTATAACTAATAGTTTTTTTTCTAGATCTCTGAACTAAAGGAATAGATTTTATTTCTAGTGTTTCTATAATACACCTGAGTTGCAGCAAATTTTAAGTAAATTAAATTATTTTATTTGGCATTAGTTACAAGGGACAAGATTTTTTGTTTATTTGTGTGTAGGGTGTGAGTAATGATATTTAATGTCATTGGATACGCTTTTAAAGCTAACTTCACCAAGTACCAAAAAACTCTGGATCAATTTCCTGGCTCAGCCATGGACCATCTGTACATTTTAGCCACAACACTCAACACAACAGTTGACTTATTTAAGAAATAAGGGTGCTAAATTATTGGATCTAAGTTTGATCTCTAAGTAACACCCTTTCACCACATTCTCAATTCTGTGATGGCCAGGGGCAAGAGTACCCCCTTCCTCTTCCTTTCTTCTGAACCTTGAAATGCATTAAAACGTAGAAATTCTACGTTTTAATCTATCATTTGTTCAAATATCATTTATCGCCAGGCTCTTGTGTGTCTGCACTTTGGCGGGAGCCTCTCCTGTAGTTTTCTCAAGGGAGCATCATTCCTGGGTGGTTTTCTCAGGGAATTACAGGCTATGTGCTCCTGCATGTTCACAACTGCTTTGATTTTTTGTGTGATTTAAGCTTCAAAATAGTGTGTGTATAAGAATTGTGGCTTCATATTTTCTTTAGCATTGTAAGTACATTGTTCCATCATTTTATGAAATTTTTATAGTGACAGTCTTTTTCTACTCACTCCACATACTATCCACAGATCCCCCTCCTCCCTCCTCCCACCCCCCAGCCCTCTTTTCCAAGCCACCCCACATCCCCACATCCCCCAAATCGAGGTCTCCCATGGGGAGTCAGCAGAGCCCAGCACACTGAGCCTAGGCAGGTCCAAGCCCCTTCCTACTGCACCAAGGCTGTGCAAGGTGTGTAGTGACAGTCTTTAATGCCTAAACACACTCAGAGTTTTTTTTTTTTTAATTGTTCAGTTTTGTTCAAATACTGCGTCAGCTCTGAGTATTCTGGATTCATTATTCCAAGGTCAATAGTGACCGTTTAATGCAGGTGGTTTTTTTTTCGTTTCATGAGGCTCTCCAGGCATTGTGAAGTGTGTATTCGCTTTGTCCATCGCTTGCCTTTTGCCGTTACACTGAAATTTACACACAGGCTTGTGGTATTGTATTCCCCCAAATATTGTGCATGCTAATAAACTTATCTGGGGTCAGAGACAGAGCAGCCACAATATTAAACATAAAGGATAGGCAGTGGGTAGCACATGCCTTTAATCCTAGCATTCCAGAGGCAGAAATCCATGTGTTCAAGGATACAGACAGGCATGGTGACTCATCATGCCTTTAATCCCAGAAAGTGAGTCTTTAATCCCAGGGAGTGGTTGTAGAAAGCAGAAAGGTATATAAGGCGTGAGGACCAGAAACTAGAAGCATTTGGCTGGTTAAGCATTTGGCTGGTTAACTTTTCAGGCTTCTAGCAGCACAGTTCAGCTGAGAGCCATTCTGGATGAGGACTCAGAGGACTCCAGTCTGAGGAAATAAGACCAGCTGAGGATCCAGCGAGGTGAGGTAGCTGTGGCTTGTTCTGGTTCTCTGATCTTCCGGTTCACCCCAATACCTGGCTCAGGTTTGATTTTATTAATAAGACTCTTTAAGATTCATGCTACACAGTCTAGGCTTTCTTTTCCTGTCTTTTCTGTCACTGTCCCTCTTGAGATTTATTTATTTATACTTCTCTTTAAAATGAATTTCCAAGCTTTTACCTCTGATGATTGTGGAGTAGGTTGTTCAAGAACAAATTGAAAGCATTGAAAAAAACCACACAGTGTGGATTTATGGGGCCAGGATTCAGAAGAAAAAGGAGCCCAGAGTTCATTGCTTTTACTATGGAGGCGTTTGCCCATTTGAAAACAATAAATTAAAGGATGAGAAATTGAAAAGAACTTTTGATGGATTCAAGAAGGTAAATGAAAATTCAAGTTCAGCTCTACTCAGGGAAGAGGAGATCCTTAAAGCAACTTGGTATTTCAATTGGGAACAAAAGAGAACTATTTCATGTATCTGGTAAACTGTAATAACCCTCAGGGCGCAGTGACTCAGTCTGGTTCTGAATTATGACAATCCCCAATTGATATATCTTGTCCTTTGATAGCATCTATTGTTTCTTCATTTTGAGATCATGTTGTTATATTAGTTTTCACCTGATTTTTATTAATTATTTTCTAGCATATATTTATTATCTGTAGTTTCATTGTTCTTTTGTGTGAGCATATATCCTTGCTATTCTACCACCTTTACATTTGTTATGTCTTGTTTCTTGTTGCTGGGGTCACATACCAGATGAAAATCAGCTTAGGAAGGGTTTATTTGGCCTCGTAGTTGGAAGGTGCTGTCCACAGTGGTGGGGACAGATGTGGCAGCCGGGGCATGATGCAGATGGTCATATTACATCCACATTAAGGAAGCAGAGAAACAAATGCTGGCGTTCAGCTTGCTTGCTTTCTCCTGTTTATTCAGCCTGAGACTTCCACTTGTGGGATGATACTGCCCACATTCAGAGTGGGTCCCCCTGCTCAGTGAAACATTTATAGAAATGCCATCACAGACACATCCAGTGTGTGTCCACGGTGATTCTAACTCTCGTTGGCAATGAAGTTTAGCAATCATGGAGACCTTCTCTGTTCTGTATAAACAAAATCAGGTGTGCTGCTCATTTAGATGTGGTTTCCTTATGAGGGACTGGGAGGCGCCATGGAGGCTTTTCGATACTTGAAAGTTCCCACCTATTACTAACACAAAGTAGGTAAGTAGACTGATCAATAGATGGGCTCCTACAGGCATAGACAGGCTTTTTGTGCGGTGACAGCCACTCTCAGAGATCTGCCTCCTCTGGATCTCTGCCCCCACCCCCAGTGTTTCACAATTATTTTCCTTCCCTTACACTTCTGCCCTCTCTATAAATTCTCTTCACGTGGTATTTTTCACAACAGAGAATGAAAGTTGTATTTTCCACAATAAAGAAGGTTTAGCTGGGTGTTTCTGAGGGTTCTCTTGAGTATTTAAACCATCCCACTACTTACTGGTCACTCTGTAGTTCTTTAGTGTTTGGTTGAGAACGTTTCTATTTCACTCACCTGTAAATCGGGGCTTGGCGTCATCTCCTTTCCAGTAATACTCTCACAATAATTGCTGAGACCCTCCAAGTGAGGTCCTGCGTACTTTGACTGTTTGTTGGCAGTGTCTATACTGCAGTGCTCACAGAACCACAAACTCTCCTCTTCCCCTCCACTGCCTCTGTCCAGCTGCTAATCGTATTACACAACCTCTGGAGATCCCACTGTTGCCTGTGGTTTGGGTGGAGCAAAATCCCCTGGCGTTCTGACGGTCCAGGGATGTTTTTTCAGTTAGTTTTCTGGAGAATGTGGTGATTATGGTTTCTGCTATTCTAGTTATTCATGTTTTTAGGAGCATATTGGGGGCAATTTACGGTTTTGTCCCGATCTAAAGATGGGCTTATTTTTAAATCATGAGCCTAGCAATGCAGTCTGTCGGTGGTCTCTGATTCTGCATCACTCTGTAATCCTGACTGTCTTCTGAGACTGTGCTAACTTGTATTACAGTTTCTGATTTTCTTAGCTAAGTGTTTATTGGCTTCTATAATGTAAAGTTTTTTTTAAGTATAATAAGCCTCTTACTTGGAGTTGCCCAGATTCTGATATTGCTTTCATTTTCTTCCCCAAGCTCCTTCAAATTTTGTCTTCCTTCATTAGCTACCCTTAGTTAAAATATGGACACGTGCATTTCGAGCAATTTCTTCAATCAATCAGATTCTTCTTCCTTTAAAAGACTTCATTTGAGAATTGTCTTAACACTCAACATGCTCCTCTTAGCACGATTCATATTGTTCTTTAGGACCCCCAGGCACAATGTCTCCTTTAATGTTCAGAGGACTTGCTAAATCGAAAATGGTGTCCATGTGTTACTATTGAATTAACTACAGCACATTCCTTTTAGATGAAAATTGGAATACTCAAGCCATTTACTCTCTCCCTGCTGGAGCTAAAGAATAAAGTGAAATTACTGCATTTCTCTGAAAATTTGTGGAGTTTTACCTGCTCCCTAGAATATTAGAATGAGATCTTTTCTCATGACAAAAAATTTAAATGGGAGGCTACGGTGGGGCTAGGAGAGGGGTTTCTGACCTCTAGTAACTTACTGCAGAGCACTGTTCTTGATTCTGATTGATTCTGTTGGCATCATGAACTCCATGAGTGTATGCTACATTTTGTGTTGAGTGAAGGTAAGTAAGAAATCATCCTCCAACGTACATCAGACATAGCTCTGAGCTTAAAAACATTTTTGTAATTAGAAAACTGTGTGTGTGTACACGTGCATGCGTGCATGTATGCGTGCGTGCATGCGTGCGTGCGTGCGTGCGTGTGTGTGTGTGTGTGTGTGTGTGTGTGTGTGTGTGTTGGTATGCCTGAGCCGATGTTTGTCACATGTGTGCATGTGTCTATGGAGGCCAGAGAGGCTTTCAGACTCCCTGGAGCTACAGTTACAATCAGTTGTGAGAAGCCTGATGAGGATGTTGGCAACCAAAGTCAGGTCCTCTAGAAGAGCAAGGATAGATCTTTATTACTGAGATGTCTCTCCAGCTCTTTAACTCTATCACTTAATGGCAGGTGGACTGAATCAGCTATCCAATCTGTCTGTGTCTCAATTTCTATACAGTGCAATAATTCCTACATGATATAGCTATGGTGAAAATGTGTTTTAATAATATATATATATCATGTAACATACACATATAAATGTACACACACATGTATACATTTGTATATAGTGATTTTTCTATATTCATGGTTTCAAAACATTTTTTAGATTTTATCTACTGTTGTGTATGTGTGTATAATATGTGTGTGAGTGCACAGCTCAGCAGATGTGTGGAGGTCAGAGGACAACTTTGGGTACCTGGTTCTCTCCTTCCACTGTGGCTCCCAGGAACTGAACTCAGGTCAGCAGGCCTGCACAGTAAGTGCCCTTATCTGATGATACATCTTGTGGACCTTCAAAATATTTTAAAAATTCAAATGTGTGCTGAACATTTGCAGATGTTTGCTTATCATTGTCCACTAAACAATAACAACTCTTTACATACTTTCAGATTGTATCTTGTATTAGAAGTAAGCTAGAGATTTACAATACATTGAGTGATGTGCACAGGTCATAGGTTTAAGTGTACACAGACTTTGATATCTAGTGGTCTTGTAATCAATGCTCCTAGATACTGGGGCATGCACACACACATACACACACATGCACACACATCACACACTCACATGTGCATTACATAGACATTACAACTGCATCATGTAGGAATCATATGTATATAAGTGCATGCACTCATATCAATAACTGTTTGTTCCTGTTGGCTATGAAGGATCTCTGACTCAAATTCAAAGCCAATTTTCAGAAACAGTTGCTTCTATTTGGGGGCAGCTACACTCTGGCTTCTCTTCAGATGGTATACAGCTTTCACTTTTACTATTTTAGGAGAGTCACTCTACTCTGTAGATTGTGGAAGTTTTAACAGCTAAAAATAAACTCAGAAATCACTTTGGCTAACTCATTTATTGTAGAGATAATTGTCCCTTGGATTAAAAATCACATCATTCCCATATATGCATCTTTATAGTGAATATCTTTATATTTGCTACTCAGTACTTTCTGCAAAGGGACCAAAAGTTGACACATTTGGCCAGGCAGTGGTGGTGCATGCCTTTAATCTCAGCACTTGGGAGGCAGAGACAAACAGATCTCTGTGAGTTCAAGGCCAGCCTGGTCTACAGAGCAAGATCCAGGACAGGCACCAAAACTACACAGAGAAACCCTGTCTTGAAAAAAAAAAAAAGGAAAAAAAGAAAGAAAATTGACACATTTGATGAAAAGTATTGCCTCAAAATCATCAGTCAATCCATTTGTCATCATTATAGCTACTGGTGAAACTACCACTTAGAGTAATGTGTTCCACTCTTTGCAAATATACTCCAGCTTAGCGCTTCAGTAGTTAAGAACCATGAGACTCAGAAAGCAGAGTAGCAGAGCCAGTACTGAAACACATCTTCTCTCACACCATTCCATATCAAGTTGAGTCATGATAGAATTTTAAAATTCAGAAAACATGAGGACTTCCCATACTATATGGTATGTGCTATTTCAACCTTGAAAGATGTATACATGTGCAGATAATATTGGTAAAAATAGACCTAAACAGGTCACAGAGAAAGCTGATATGCTTGGGGTAATTTGTAATTCTATGATTCAATATGAAACGTTTAAAAGCTTTCACAATTACCCAAATTATTCCTGGTCAGCATGGTAAATGATGTAATAACTTTCACCTTGTATGGGGCATTGATGTTAATGGATCTATACTATTCACAAAGAGTTCATGTTGTGTAAGTAGAAGTAACTCAAAGCTATCAACTAATGACTTTAGATACTTAGAAGTTTGGATTTCAGGAAGTTCGAGAAGCAGGTCTTCATCAGGTTTTGGCATATGAAGGTTTCACAAATTCTGAAATGGAGACTAACATGCAGAATATTTATTAGATAGTGCTTGCCAGTGTCCACAATCAGCAGGAAGTAGTATGAAAAACTATGCCCAAATTCCCAAAATATTGTTTATAAATGTTTATTTTTATTTAAAGGGCTTTGATTATAAATACAATCTCTTTCTAAAAAAGAAAAGGGGATAGTATAGATATGATAAGATAAAAGGGTAGATTGCTGAATCTACTTTTAAAGAGCAACAACTTGTTTAAAATGTCTTATATTGCTATGGATTTTAGTTTATTGATACAAATTTAAAGTTAATTTTGTTATACTGTATATATATTTCTACTCTTGTTTAAGGTATTATGTTTGTACAGCTCATTTGAATTTGTAATGTATAATTAAGAAATATAAAACAATAATTAGTCATCCATGATAATCAAACTTACAGACCTGTTAATTAAATTTTCTAGGTATATATAGATATATTTCAATTAGGTAATCTTCAAATACTTCAAAGACCTACAGAATATAGCATTTAAAATGTTTTAAAAACTTAGACTTTCTGAACAATGAAACACATCTGCTCCTGGCAGCACCAATTTACTTCAAAGAAGGTGATGGGCATTGAAAAAACTCCATATAGAGTTTTCTTTCTTTATGGCAAAAGTTAGCCATTTGGGCAAGAAACTGTTCTTGCCTTGATTGCTTGACAAAATGTTGTATTGACTGGACATTCAGGACCCATGGAAAAATGACCACTAAATTTTGCCAAAACAAGGTGAGAAGGTCCTTTAGGTTCCTGCTTCTCAGAGGAGACTGCCAGACATTCTGCAGGACACAGGGAGAAACAACTGAGAAACTCTAGGCCTATAGGCTGAAGATAGATGCCCCAACACTGCAGAAGAACTTTGGGTGATTATTTAGGCAGCCAGCTCTCTCTGTCATTCTAGATTTTTGGAAGTTGCTTACAGTGCACTTCCTGTTTACTTAGGTAATATTATATCCTTCTGAATTCTTTGATGTAGTTGAAGACTAGATAGTTATAATTTTCCTTGGTTATGATAAAAGATGAATTAGATATGAAACTTTAGATTCACAAATATAGGATAGATGATAAAATATCTTCTTTAATTTTGCCAAATACAAATAGACAAACTATTGTAACTATAATTCTTGCTTGATAATTGTTATATATAATTTTACTATATTAAAGCTAAAACCTTCCTTTTTGAATAGATAGAAAAGGGGAAGTGCTGGGGGATGTCTTTCTGTATGCTGTGAATATATGTTGTTCCCATTGGTTGATAAATAAGCTGCTTTGGCCTATGGCAGGGCAGCTTAGAGGCAGACAGGAAATCCAAGGAGAGAGACAGGAAGGAGAAAGGCAGAGTGAGGAAGACACCAGCACCACCAGGAGAAGCAAGATGTGAAAACAGAAATGGGTTAAATTATAAGAACTAGCTAGCAAGAAGCCTGCCATAGACCATACAGTTTGTAAATAATATAAGCCTCTGTGTGATTACTTGGGTCTGAGTGGCTGCAGTACTGCGGGTGAGAGAGATTTGTCTAGGGGGCGGGGGGTTGGGGGGTAGCGGCTAGGCGGGACCTGAGAAACTTACAGCTGCAGCAGTCCTCTTCCAAGAAAAATCACTGACAAAATCAAAGCAAGAAGTACTTTGGAGACATTGACATCATTGGTATTACTTGTCTTCACAGGTACAGGCCTCCAGAGCTTGGTTCCTGGTTGAGAGTGCTATTTTAAAAGGTTTCAAAAACTTTGGAATAGTGATTCTCAATCTGTGAATCACAGCCCTTTTGGGAATGAATGACCCTTTCACAGGGGTCACCTAAGACCACCAAAAAACACAGATATTTACATTACGATTCATAATCACAGTTATGAAGTAGCAACAAAGTAATTTTATGGTTGGGGGGTTACCACAACATGAGGAACTGTTTTAAAGGGTCGCAGCATCAAGAAGGTTGAGAAACACTGTTTTAGAAGGCGAAGCCTAGGAGCTGTAGAGATGGCTCAGCAGTTAAGAACAATGAGTGCTCTTCCAGAGGACCTGGGTTCAAATTCCAGCACCCACGTGGCAGATCACAACTGCCTGTAACTCTAAGACCTGACACCCTCACACAGACATACATGCAGGCAAAAAACAAATATGCATAAAATAATGAAAATAAATTTTAAAAAAAAGAAGATGAGGCCTAGCTAAAGGAATGGATCACTGGGGAGTGGTTTTTTTTTTTAATTAAAAAATTCTCACAATTTCATACACACACACACACACACACACACACACACACACACACACACACACTCTTACCTCCCTTCCATTCCCAACAACCCCCTTCTTAAGAAGCTCTTCTACTTTAATGTTTGTGCCTGATGTACATGTGCAGGGCTATTATCTCACTTAACTAGTATTGCCTATATAAGCATGGGTTGGGCAGTCATTTATTTGAATAAGGGCAATTTACCAGTGGCTACACCACTAAATATGACTCCCCCACCCCTAACAACCATTTCCTGCCTATGGCTCATCAGAGAGGGCTGGAGCCTTGTGAGCTCCTTGCCCTTCTATGGTAGAGTGACAATGTGTCCAGTCATGATCAGGTCTTGTACAAGCAGTCACAGCTGCTGAGTTTCTGGGTACCAAAGGCATATCATGTCTAGAAGATAGCATTTGAAGCATGCCTTCTCAATCTCTGGCTCTTACATTCTTTCTGAACTTTCTTCTGTGCAGTTCCCTGAGCCTTGGAGGGGTGTTAGGGTTGAGCACTTGACAGGCACTTATCACTATTATTATAGTATATATTATCATTATCATCACGTGGCTGATTAGAAGTCTGCTTTCAAGATGATGGGGCCATGATATTGAGGGCTATATTTTGTTCCTGAATTCTTGGCTGTCAAGAGGTGAGCAGTCCTGTTCTAGCATGCTTTCCTGTCATGATGCATTGCCTCACCTCAGGCCCAGAAAAATAGATCCAGCCTACTACGAAATGAAATCTCTTTAACCATGATCCAGAATAAATCAGTCACCCCTTGGAATTTTTGTGTCAGGTCACTATCTCACCATGGCAACAAGGTGTCTTAAAAAAGCACATTTTGTTTATTTAGCTATCATTTTCTGGACACTTAGGTTATTTCCACCTTTTGGCTTTGATGAATACTGTTACTGGGAACATTCATGTACAGATATCTTATCTTGACCCTGCTTTCAGTTTTAAAAGCTTATCTACAAAAAGAATTAGTGGATTGTATGGTGCTGTGTTCTGAATGTGTCCCCAGCTGGCAATGCTGTTTTAGGACAACGTGGAAGCTCTGAAAAGTAGAGCCTAGATGGAAGATGAAAATCACTAGGGAGAGCCTTTGAAGGTGGTACTAGCTCCTAGTCCCCTTCTCGTCTCTGTGCCTTGTGCACCATGGTATGAGCTGCTCCACCAGGCCCTCCCGCTGTGGTGGACTGAATCCTGAAACCAGGAGCTAAAATAACTGCTTCCTTCTCTAACATGCTTTTTCAGGCAACTTGTCACAGAAAACACAAAGGTACTGACATATTTGGTAAATCCTGTGTTTAGCTTTTAAAGAATGCTTTCATTTTCCACACTGTCTGGACCACTTTATGTTCCTACTAGTGACATACAAGTATCCCAACTTCTTTACATCCTTGTTAAAACTTGTCATTTTCTGTATTTTTCTGCCTGGTAAATGGGAAATAATACCTCCTTCTTGTCTTTGATTCATACTATATCAATGACTAAGAATAATGCACATATTTCCTGTGCTCATCAGTCATCTTTCCTCTTTGGAGAATGGTCTACTCTAGTTCCTTGCTCACTGTTCGCTCAGGCTGTTCATATTTTAAATGTTGGGTTAAGCTTATCAATGCTTTGTTGAGTGTTTTCCCTATAGTATCCATAAAGGACACTTATATTTATAATCTCTTGTTTAGGCTTTATTAGAAGTTCATTAGGTTATATTAGGTTGACTTTTTACTGGTCAATAATCCGTGAGTTTGGAGAAATGTATACTGACATGTACTCCCTTTATAATATCAAAAATGTCCTACCCCAAATTTCCTATATTCTGCCTATTCATGTCACCATCCTTTCAAATTTCCAGCAACCTTTGGTCACTTTGCATAGTTTTTCCTTTTCTAGAAAATCATCTTGTTGGAATTACGGAACATGTAGCTTTTCAGATCTTTTTTCACTTAATATGTATGTAAGATTCCATTATATCTTTAGTATCTTGGTACCTTATTTTCGTATAGTGTTGAATAATATTTGTACTACTCACTTTTTTCATTCCCCTGACCAAGTGTCCAACAGGAACAGCCTAAGGAAGGAAATGTTTACCTAGGCTCATAGTTCCGGAGAAATTTCAGTCCACTGTGGGAGGTGAAGCACAGTGGCAGAATTCCACCTGGGGATGAGAGTATATAGTGGGGACTTGTCACATAGCCATAGACCATAAGACACAGAAAAAACAGAATGGTCAAAATGAGAATGGCCATATGCTTCAAAGGCCCACCCCTTGTGACTTACCTGTGTCAGTAGGTCCCCCTCCTAATGACCACACAGCTTTCAAAATGGCAATATAAGCTGGAGACTGAGCACTCCAAACAAATTCCTGTGGAGATATTTCAGATTTAAATCACAAAGCATTTCACTGTCTAAATTTACTAGAGTTTATCCAGTAGTATCTATTAATACATTAATCCATTGAGGTTATTATAACAAAATATCAGGGCCTGGGTGATCTACACAACAGAAATTTGTTTTTTTTTATCGAGTTATGGAAGCCAGAAGTCTAGGATCTGACAAATTCAGTTCCTGCCCAGTGCTTTCTGCCTGGCTTGTAGATAGTCACCTCCTAATATCCTCGCACAGTCTTCTCTATATGTATGCCTAGGGCTGGAAGGAGGGATGGATGGAGGGAGGGGAGGGGAAGAAGGGAGTGGAGGGAGAGGCAGGGAAGAATATTGTCTCTTCATTTCTTCCTCTCCTCGTAGCGGCACCAGCTCTGTCAGACTGATCCCTCCCTTGGGACCTCATTCAGCCTTTATTACTTCCCCACAGGCCCTCTCACCAGCCACACTGAAAGTTAGGACTGTAACATATGGATTTGGGATGGGGGGGGGTTCATTCAGCTCATAGGACCCCAGGCAGGTTCAAACAGAGAGACGCAATAATTTTGAGAACCAAATCTGTTTTATTCCTTCTGGAACCTGGTAAATGCTGTCACATGGCAGCAGGGGTGCCATTGCTTGGAGACTGTTGTCACGTGTGCTTGTAGCAGCTTTATAATGCTGTGGTTTTACCGCTGTTACCTTAGGACTCGCTGCCAATGACCTACCCTGTGGCGGAGCAGGATGGAGGATAGGGAGTCCACAGAAAACACCCTTGGTGCTGTCCAGTGCCTGCTCCCTGGGCCAGTGCCTGGCTGCTTGCTGTAAAGCCCGGACCGCTTTCCAGGACTCTCACCAAACTGGCTTAAGGGCTGCCAGTTTTCTGACATCTCTACATTAGGACTTAGAACTCCCTCCCTCCTGGGCTAGGTGGCTGCCTTTCAGCTTCCAGGCTCTTCCCAAGCCTTGTGCTGTTTTTCGACCAATGCTTTCTACTTCTTGTCTCTCATACATTAAAAAACAAACAAACAAACAAAAAACCCACTTACACCTCTCCTAAATGAAGTGATCAGATATATTTTATGAAAAAATTTGTGTAGCTTTTTTACTTATTTATATTTTCTGAGATAGGATCTTCATACATCATCCAGGCTGGCTTCCAACTCTCTCAGTCTTCCTGCTTTAGCCTTCCAAGTGCTGTGACTACAGGTGTGAATCACCGTGCCTGGCAAAATACATGTGGAAGAATGGAAAAATTATCTACTCAAATTCATTTAACAAGAACAAACAAAGTTTGAAATATACACCTGCTAGCGAAATGCAAGTAGGAAGAAAATCTCTACAGACATGACCATGGGACCCATTTTGTGTGTAAGACTTAGAGAAAAAGAGCTGAGGAATGGGGTTCTCCTTAATGGAGGTGAAGAAACCCTAAAAGATGCCTATTACAGGGCTGGCTAAATGGCTCTGAGGGTAAGTCACAGAGCTTACTTCCTGCCAAGCAGGATACCCAGTGAAAGAAGAGAGGTTGTCCTCTGACCCCCACACATGTAACATGACACACGCATGCCACTACACTAGTATCCACACAAATAGATGTCACTAAATGTGATAATAAGTTATCTACTACTGTCCCTCTTTATATCTAAAAACACAAACTAAAAGAAAAATGCTTTCCCATGCTATGCATTCAAATTTGTGAGATTATATTTCAATAACAGAAACATAGTATGAACATTTATAAATTACTGACTCCTTCAGGGTTTCAAACCAAAGCAAGCTCCAATTATTCCATTTACAACAAATGTCCACTGCTTTTGGGGAACTACCAAAGGAATACTGTGATCCTTACACCAGGAAGTCAGAGAATACAGAGTAATGTCAGGGAGCCTGATGAGCAGCAGACATTCCTGAGACAACACCAGTTCCTGGTACACACGTGGCAGCCTCTGCTGTCAAGCTAGTATGTGAGTCATGCTGAGTCTGCTTCCCTTGAGGTTAAAAGAATTTCCTAGACTTTCTTACTTTATCTTCTGCCCTACCCTGTTCTCCACATTTGCTCTTCCTGAGTCAGTCAATTCAGAAAGTGCACTAGCCTTCCTTTTCCAATGTCTTCATAGATTTTCTGAAGACATGGCTTTTAAAAATAAAGACCATTTAGAACTTTCCAGAGGGGAAGAGATGCTCTGTGGAAGGATTTTGTCACTGCATCTTACTTTCCCCAAGTTCACCTTTTATTACTAAATTTGATATTGCAAAGGGGTACGTGAGGTTCTGTCTGTCTCTTAAAATGCCGCTTCTTACTCAGAGATCATGTACAACCACAAACAATCAAACATTTAGTGAAGACAGTAGCTTAAACAGATTTAGTGACCATGGCTAAAAGTCAGAGAGCAAGAAACAAGAACAAAATAGCCTTCTTTTACTCAGTTTCATTTGTGAGGGGCGTCTTCTTTACCTCTTCTCAATTATGGCCCCAAATTCCTAGTGCAAAGTCCCAGAAATAAGCTACTAGAATATTTCACTTGTGCATAGCTCTAATTGGCATGATGGAATCTCACGCCATCCCACTCCCTTTGTTTAAGAACTAATCCGCTTGTCCAGCACATCAACCCTGTGCAGACCACTCGCTCATTACATACCTTACAGCCACCTCTCTGTCAGCTCACTGTCGTTCACACTGCTCACGTTGAAGGAACGCCCTTTTTTTATTTAATGGTGGCCTCAAAGTGCAAGGATAATGGTGCTAACACTATGGCTGTAGCAAAGAGAAGCCAGAATATACTTCCTTTAAATGAAAGGTGAAAGCTCTTAATAAGAAAAGAGAATTATGTGCTGAGGTTTCTAAGGTACCATAAGATTGTGGAAGGCACCAACTTTTAATAGTATGCTATTATAATTATTCTACTTTTATTAGCTATTATTAATTTTTTTACTATGCCTACTTTGTTAATTAAATTTTATCATAGCTATTTATGTGTGGAAGAAGCATAGTATATATAGGGCTGGTACTGTGTGCCTGCTGTTAGGCACTGAAGGTTTGAGACCTATTCCCTGTGGATAAGGGGAGGCTGGAGAGCTACAAGCACAGTACTTGTATGTATGTTAAGGTCTAGCTCACTCATTCTGATGCAGTTACTGCTCACTCAGGCGGATACCAGGCACTTGGGTCTGAAGCCCCACTGCCTTAACTTTCTTGTATCTCAGAAGAAAATAGGAAACAAAACGTTGAGAAGGAAAAAGGGTTGAGTTGGAGTTTGGCAAGACGAGGGAAAAGAAAAGTTCTTACACTTTCCCACCTCTTAGAGTCCCAATCTCACAGAAATGTGGAACAGAAGCCAGGACGTTGACATTGCCAGGATGTTAACATCTAGTGATTTATCTGTGAGCTATGCTGTCAGAGGTGTGTGGAATCTTTCTAGGGATTCCTGAGAAATCTAGGGATTTCTCAGGCACCAGGGGTAATGCCTTTCCCCTTTCCCAGCATAGGAATCCTGGGAAAATTTGAACTATTTGGGATCTGTTGTTTCCAGGTCCCTGGTATATTTTTAGAGCGCCACAGAACCAAGGATGGTCAATAACTGCCTCAACTTGACCTCTGTGTGCCAAATCCTCCTCTCTGAAAGAGAAGAGAATATATTCTACTCCTTAGTTTCTTGTTGTTGGGTGCAACGTTGGACCATTGTTGGTTAAATGCTTGTTCACGACGAGGAATATTTAAGCACCGCTGTGCTGTGAAGAGGGGCAGACACACAACCCAGTTACAAATTAATTCTTGAAAAGAAAAAGCAGCCAGTCATAATTATGTATTCTTTTTAAAGCACAATAAATTTTCAACAGGCTAATAAAATGAGGTCTGCCACATAATAAGCTATAATCCTGCCACACAATTAAATTCAACCTGCTTGCTATGAATAATGCTGATACTTACAGATACATATGAATCAGTAAGTAAAATGTTTCCTTCCTCTTTAGGGAAAAATCTCTGTGGTATTCATATACATAATATTTAATGATTATTTTTCTTAAAGTAAACTTCATCAATCTAACTTCAAAGATTTATTTATTTTATTCTATGTGTTTTGTTTGTTTGCCTGTATGTGCAGCATATGCACTTGGTGCCTGAGGAGGCAGGAAGAACTGGAGCAACTGACAGTTGTGAACGGCCAGATGTGGGTGCTGGGAATGAAACTCCGGTTCTCTGGAAGAGCAGGATGTGAGTACCTGCTCTTAATTGCTGAGTCATCTCTACAGTCCCTCGTCAATCTAACTTAATTAAAGAATGCTATTACTTTCTAGTTACACAGTCACATAAAATTTCATTAGCTGTCTTTTGAGACAGACTGAGATAACTGTCCCTCATTAAAAGCTAGGGGAATCGAGATTTAGAAGGGTTAGATTACGCAGGTACTCGGGCATAGAATCTAATCCCAAACTGTATATTCTATTTGCCACGTTAATTCAAGACTGTAAATATCAGATCTCATTGGGATTAACAATTGATTCATATGAGTTTATTTTAGAAACATTATATAACATAGATGTCAGGGATCAAAGATAATATCAGCATTGTATGTAACCCATTACAGTATGGTAGACATTCTCTACATCACTCAAAGGTTTCATCATTCAAACAACAAATGATTAAACACTTGCTTATATGCCAGGATTGTACTAGACTCTACTATGCCCAGCTCTTCTAGACCTATGGTTGTGTAACAAGTCATCCCAATTCAGTGGTGTAAGACAATTATGTAAAAAAGAATTATCCCAGTTTCAGTAGGGCAGAAACTTGGGAGCAATTTAGTTGAGTGATTCTGGCTCAAAGTCCTTCTGGTGGCTCCAGCTAAGATGTTGGCTAGGAATGTGTCCAGTCATCTGAGGATTAACTAGGGTTGGCAGATCTGCTCTTAAGATTATTTGCATGGTTGTTGACTGTAAGCCTTAATTACTTATTGAGGTGTCCTCTGTGTAAAGTTGCTATAGAAGTTTTGTAACTATGATGCGATAGTTTCCTTTCCCCAGGACGTGATTCAAGAAAGGGAACAAGGAGAAAGCTGGAATATACTTTATAAACTCTCTGAGTAGTCGCACCACATTATTTCATCCTTCTATTCATCAACACAAGTCATTAAGTATGCCTGTGAAAGAAGCATTATAGGCTTTGCATTTTATTATTTTATTTTTTCCATGTATTATGTATTTTATTATTTCCTTTTGAGTGGATATAAGTAACTTAAAATGTTAACTTAAGTATTACAAAATCATTTGTTAATCTATTTATTTTTTTGTGATTTTTTTTTTTTTTTTTTTTAGAGAAAGCCTCACTGTGTAGACCAGACTATTCTCAAATTCACAGCAATCCATCTGCCTTTGCCTCCTGAGTGCTGGGATTAAGTGTGTGTGTGCTCTCATACCAGGCCATGTTAGAGTATTTAATATTGGGGTTAAATAAAAGGAAATCTGTAGAGAAGAGAACATCTTCCTGTTGCTTGTCTGCCTTGTATGTCTCCATTTTCATCTCACAACTCTGTGCTGAAGTTTCTATATAGTGATGAATGAATGATGGCCTATTTCATTATATCAATTAGAAATTCCATTCAATGTTTATAACACAAACCCAATTTTAAAAAAAAGTATAATAGAAGAGACTCATTTTTCTTTGTGTAATAACAGTCCACAAGGATGCAAGCCGGACCTGGAAAGGTGGCTCTCCAAAGCATGAACCCAGAACCTTCTTCCATGTCCCACATTGGTCATAGTGCATGTAGCTTTTATTAGTTACCGTGGAAAGAAGGTTGATGTTTGCGTGGTCTGCAACACTTACTGTTCTTGTCACAGTGGCATAAAACATGGCATAAAGAACATAAAGGAGGAAATACTACTTTGGTTTGTGACTTTAAAGAGTTCAGTCCACAGTTGCCTGGCCCTGTGTGTTCTACAGCAGGAGTAGATGTTAGAGAGTGCTCTTCACTTTTTGGACCATGAAATGTAAAGAGCATAGGAAGGAGTCAGGGAGAGCTATATCCTCCAAAGACACACCCCAAAGATCCTATCACCTGCTTTTCACTACCTCACATTGATTCCCTAATATTATGAATCGATCAAGGGATCAGAACCATTAGTATCTAATTGCCTAAGGAAATGACTTGAAAGAAGCACCCAGGAGTGTGCTCCAGTAATCAATCGTAGGTGCTCCTTAATCCAATCAAGTTAATCATCAAAATTACCATCACAACATCCCTGTTGTGAGAAAGGCAGTAAGTGTAGGTCAGACTGATGAAAGGACATTTCTTCCATCAAGCTTTTCTTAGGCTCTAGAGACTGAACACATGGCCAGCCATAAGTAAACAGATTTAGCTGGGTACTGGCACCCTGCAAATAATCATGCCTCTGCTAGAAAGGTGGAAAGGATATTGTTTAGACAACTAATAATGTCTGTCTTCTTATTCCATGGAGCTTTGACATAAGATTCTGCTCCCAAGAGCTTTGATACACTTTTCTGAGACATTAAATGCCACATAGGCAACAACACTAGCTGGGATTTATCTATGTTTTAAATGAGGGAGTCTAGTCAGTTTTGAGCCCTAAATATGAAGTATATTTTCCAAATAGTCATTTTTTTCTAGTTAATAATACTGAAAAAAATAGCTGCCATGAATGTTATTTCTAGGGATACTTCTAAGAGATAACTGCATGGTTAGATTATCATCATTATCAAGGTAAGATCATCAAAGAGTTGTTTAGAACAGTAAGGACTCAGGATGTATCATTGCATGAGAAAAGAATTACGTGTCACATACATAATTTCTGAGCTAGTATGTGCTTTTGTGGGTTTTTCTTTTTTTCAATTTTAGAGAAATGTCTAAAAGAGTAGCAGACAGGATCTTAAAAATGATTAAATCTAGATTATGAGATTTTTCATAACCTATCTGCATTTTTATTTGAATTGGTTTACATGTTGTGAATTGGTTTGAATGTACATGAATTGTTTTCATAAAACAATAGCTCTCTTAAAAAAACTAAGGGGGGGGGAGTGGTCATTTGATCAATATTGTTCCTATTTACACTCCCTTTTACCTGTAACTTTGCTAAAAATGACTGAACTTAGAACTTACCCTTGGGTGGGGGTTCTGATCTTTGCTAAAATGATGTCATTCTTTAGTCATTATAACTTCCAGTAGAATTAGGGATACGTAGAATCCTGAGGATGTTTTATATTTAAGAATACTTTGATCTCCGGGTTTTCCATTTTTGACTGGTGAATGATCTTGTGGAAAACTGTGTTAAGGGAGTGTTAAGGCTGAGCAAGAGTACAAAAAGAGAGGTATAGAGCTAAGGATGTCTGGGAGAGGAGTTGGCAGGTCATGGAAAGGGCACTTACCTGGATATCAAGACACCCACCCTGCCCTTCTCTTCTGGCCTGGGCCTATCAGTTTATCACTCTGCCCTCAATTTTCTCATCTGAAAAAGAGACCTTTGGATTAAAATCACTAACTTTGCTTCAAGTTTTAAACTCCCTTTCGAAGATTTGGGGGTGAGGGTGGACAGTTATTAGTGTCCTAGTAAATGGCACTAAAGCTGAATCCAAGTAAATTAAACAAGAGCCAACATACACTGTTTATTATTCCGATCAAACATACTGTCCAGAAACTTCCTACAATTACACAATAAATGGGCCATTACCTAGATCCCAGCCTGCTATGGTTTGAACGTGGCTTGTCCTTTCCAGGACTCATAGAAGGTGAGGCTAAGTAAACATGTGCTAATTAGGACTCTGACTTTAGGGATGGTTCAGTCCACTCATGTGGCAATGGATTAATGAATAAATGGATTATTTGGAGACTGCTATAAAAGCCAGTTTGGCTAGGTCTCTTTTAAGCTTTCTGTTTCCTGCCATAATATCCTGCGGCTTCAGTTCAGGACTTGAAAAACAAAAATGTCGCCACACGTAGCTCCTTGATCTTTGTCTACAATCAGCCAAAATATACCTGTTCTTTATAACAGTATCGTTAGTATTAGAGGCAGAAAATGGACTCAGATAAAGTTTAGTGTCTTATTTCAAAACCTTCACTTTTATTAGCTATGCTGTGGTGTGCTCAGAACTGCCTAAACTGAGCAAACTTTATCAAGCGGGGCACAGCCTTTCCATCCCGGGCCTGACCTTGGTTAAGGCCAGCAAAGTTTCTAGATCTTACTTCTACACCCTGCTGCCTCAACAGGTGGCGGCCCACTTCCTTTGGTGCAAAGATAAGCTTCCTGGTTCACAGCACCTTTGCCAATAAAGGGCAGAAGAGTTTTGCAAAGCTCTGAAGTACTTGCCCACTGCAGGACAGATTTAAAACGCCACCCACGCGTTCCTTCAAGAGGCTTTCCGTTACCACTGCCTGGGGGCTCTGTTCTTCTGGGGCACACATCTGGCTACACAGTCCCCTTCTGCATACTTCATTCGGCCACATTAAAGACAGAGAGATTGTGAGGGGACAAGAGGAAAAAGAGAAGGAAGGGGCTAAGACTGGGTCAGAGGTCAGCGCGGCGGTAGGGTGTGTTCTGCAGACGCCAATTCACAAAGCCCCTCTACTCGCAGTCCCTGCAAACGTCGCTTTCCCCGAGCGGACAGGCTAGCGCGGGACCCTTCACCAACCTCCCTAGGAGGGGGCTGAAACTCAACCCACGCCTCTAGGCAGCCAGGACTTCCCAGCCCCCTTCGCAGGGGGGCGGGGCGAACGCCGGACGGCCAATCCCCGCGTCCGCACGTCGCCGAGTCCCCGCCCACGCCGCCCGGGCCCCGCCCTTCCCTGGGGCTGGTGCGGCGGCCGCGACGTCAGCTCTCCGGGACCCCTGGGTGGTGACTGCGCCGTAGGCGGGGCCGCGGCCAGGCCGCGCGGCGGGCGAGGAGGGGCGGAGCGAGCGGCGGGAGCGAGCGGCGGGAGCGCGCGCCGGGCCCGCCTCGGCCGCCGCCGCTGCCGGGGGATGATCTGGGCGGCCGCGGGCGGCCCTGGCTAGCGGCCCGTGCCGGTGCTGCGGCCGGCCAGGGCAGCGGAGGTCCGAGGGTCGTGGGTCGTCCTCCTCCCCGCCTGCCGGGAGAGGGGCGAGAGGGAGCCGCGGCGGATGTCAGGTACGGCGGGCGGGCGGGCGGAGGCGCCCGAGGGCTGCGGGTCCCGGGGCTCGGCTGCCCGCGGCGGGGCGACCGAGGGGACGGGAGCGCGGCCAAACAGGTGTCTCGGGCGGCGGGCGAGCGGCCGCCCTTGCGCTCTCCTCTGCCCGGCGGCTCGGGCGGGAGGCGCCCGGGGCGGGCCGGCGCCTAGCGGTCCTGCCCCGCCGCCCCGCCCCGGCCTCCGCGCGCCCAGCGGCCGCCAGCCCTGCACTCAGGTGCCGGCACCTTCCGGCCGCTCGGGTCCCGGGTGCCTGCCTGCCTGTCGCCGGCTGGGGCGAGCTTTGTCTGCCGCTGCTTTATTATGGTTGCAAGTTTCCCTGCGGCTGAGTCGACTAGCCAGGTGTGTAGGGGGCTTGCGGCGTGCACAAGGATTTAATTTTCCCCCCTCCCCTCTGGTAACAAAGTGTGATGGGATTTCTAGACGGTCGCTAGTTAAACAGACTGCTTTGAATTTGGATATTCTCTTGGGTTGACTGTATTTCAGGAACGAGAATTGGGGATTTTTTTTTTTTCTTTTTTAATTTTTATCCCTCTTCCACTCTTCAGTGTTTAAAAACGAGCGGCGGGAATATTAAGGTTCCCCCCCCCCCACAAACACACACACACATTCTGGAAAAAGTTATTTTCCAGTCTCGTTTTTTTGTATTCATTGTAGATGCCACGATATTGCCTTTTAGTACATAACGACTAAAAACGTAGTCTGAATTAAAAAGTTACAAAGTTAGAACTTTTATGCATCAGACTGAGTAATTAGGCAACGTGTAAGGGACAGAAATATGGTAATTTACTAGAAGTTGAGCATAGACTATAGATAGCTCTGCCTGGATGCCAAGAAAAAGTGCTGTGCACATTACAAGTTGTTTGATTCTGGTGTAAGTTTGGAAGGGGAAATCTGAGTTTTTAGAAGGTATTTAGATGACAGTTTTCCAGTCTCTTAGCAGATAAATGTCAGATGAGTCTTATGCACATGATATTGTGTATTCTAAGAATTGTATATCATAAATTTTATTTTCTGCCAGTCTTGCTATATATTTTTGTACAGTTTAAATGAATATAAAGTTTCAAGTTACCAAACAGTTAACTTTTTTCACCATATGTTAAGTAAAACAGCGATTTAGGAAGACAAGTATGAGTCACTTAAAATTCAGGGCTAGTGGAGAACTACTCAGTGTCTCAGATTTTCTTGAAATTTATGTTTTCCTGTATCTTTTTACTTAGGACTAAGCATTTTGCAAATACTTTGTGGTTACTGCCTACTTGAAGTCCCCCCCCCCCCAGTTATGCTTTTAAAAAATCATCCTAACCTATAATTGTGAATAAATTTAATGTTAAGAAAATTTAGAATTTTATAAGCAGTTTATTTAAGAGTACATACAATGAGTTAATGTTTGGCTAATCATATGTGGAAGTGCTCCACTGTGCATATGTTGGCTGTACCCTGCTTGTATGTTGATGGTGCTGAAATGAACATTGTGTTATGCAGCTTGACTTTATAATCCATGGTAATGTAAAGTCCGGTCTTCTTGTGGTGAATTTTCTCTTTCTGACAGGGTATAAATAAAATGTAAGTAGAAATTGTTACCTTAATGCTGCTATTTACCTGCTACACTCAAAAGTTTTGGGTTTTCAGTACAATATTTTAAAAAGACTTTTTGAGATTTTAATAAAACAGCTAGTTGAAAATCATATCAAGGTTAAAAGAAAGATATGCGTTTTTAATACCAAATCTGGTGGGATTAAGGTCTTTTTAAAAATTAAAATTTTAAATTAACATGCAAGATAATGAGGTCCATATACATATGTCATTATACTTTGCTTTTATTCTTTTAAATGGAGAAAGAAAAACAAGACTTACTCCATAAAATGTGAAGTTAACATTTTACCTGTGTATCTGGTAAGAAACAAATGTCAAAGTATGGTTAAGTTTTTGCACCTAATTCAAATGCTGCCCCCACCCCGGGGGCGGGGTGGGGGGTGGGGGGTGGCGGTTAGGATCCTCAGCTGCATGCCAGTATCTGTGTGTGTGAAAACAAGAAGCTGTTCTTTATGAACCAGGGAATCCCATTCAAAGGTGGGAGAAACCAAGGAGAAGCCGGAAACAAATTACCCTGCCCCTGCAGTATGAAGTGCTTTGCAGGCCTGGGGAGGCAATATTGGGAGATTCTGGGTTTGGAAACCTGATTATTTTACAATGAAAGCTGAATGCTGAGGCACATTTTAGCCACAGACTTGAAAATATATCCAGCCCCATGTAGTTATTTGCATTCCTGTTTGCTGTGTTAGTTTTCTGAGGCCACCAAAACAAAGGATCAGGAACTGGGCCATTTAAGGCGTCTGCAAGCCTGTGCTGTAGAGGTTCTAGAGAATCTGCTGTGGTACTCTTAGCTTTTGTCTTTGGCTTTTATATCACTCCAGCCTCTGCCTCTGTTAGCACAGGGCACTGCCCCCATGCGGCTCTGCAACACTGATTATAAAACTGGGTCCTTGGGCTCATAGCCTCAAGCTTATAGGAACTTGTCAGAAATGCAAATTTTCGAAGTTCACTGCAGATCTCTTGATTTGGAAACTTGTAGCTAGGCTTCCAGATAGGCCGACTGATCTGATGCCTTGTTTTTAGATTGTAAGCAAGGTAAGCAAAGACACTGAGTGCTAAGGTGTGCCCAGGGAAGACCCCTGTGAAGCAAAGAGCTGGAGAATGGAACACAGGAATGTCTGAGAGAAGACGGTTTGCAGCACGTACAGCAGGCATGAAGACTGCGTGTTTAAGGAACGGAGCAAGGAGTCCAAAGCCAAAACACACCCGGGAAACAGTAGTAGGCAGGGCGCTATAAAGGTCATTTTAAGGTTTTGGCTTTTTAAATGCGCTTAGGCAGGTGGCAGGGGCTTTTGAGAAAATGGGTGACAGGATCTGATTTCAGTTGATAGGATCATTCTGGCATGCTTGCAGAAATAGACTGGAGAGGGGAGAAAGAGCGGTATTGGCTGGAAGGCTGTTGCAGTAATTGAAAGACCAAGTCCAGACCAGGGCAGAGGCAGTAGAGCCAGAAGCTAACTAGAAGAGGTACAAGACAGTGAGTGCCAAGAGTAAGCTTCTCTCCTCTGGTTTAGTAACCCCATTCCTTAAAGATAATCCATGTTGCAATTAGTCTTTCTGTATTCTTTCTAAGGTGTTTTAGTATGTATGAGAAGCTGCTCCAACAGGTTAGTGCAGGGGTGTGTGTGTGTGTGTGTGTATGTGTGTGTGTGTGTGTGTGTGTGTGTGTGTGTGTGTGTGTGTGTGTGTGTGTGTGTGTGTGTGTGTGTGTGTGTGTGTGTACAATGACATTGTGCTATGTTGGCTTCAGTACTTTATTTAAAAAAAGAAGTCTTCTATACAGTTAAAGTAAGTGAGGTTGTATAGGGGAAATATGTGATGATGATGATAGAGTGGAGAATAGTAGATGTCTTCAGTGACTCCAGTGCTGCTGGGGATGAGGGGAGGGGCTGATGTCTTCAGTGACTCCAGTGCTGCTGGGGATGAGGGGAGGGATGAGGACTTACAGGCATTCTTTTGTGTTGGTTTTGCCTTTTCTGAGACCAGGGCTTATAGGTCTGGACAGCCTTGAACTTCTGGCCCTTCTGCGTTCCAAATGTGGGGATTACAGGTGTGAACCCCCATGCTGCTTGGGGGTGGGTAGGAGGAGGGCACGGCTGGAGCTGGTAATGAAACCCAATGCTCTTTTTATATTTCCCTCCCTCTGTCCTTTGAGGTCCCTTCCACTCTTTCTTTTGTTTGATTTGTTTTGTTTTCGTACTCTATTTTTACAAAATACACCTATTGACAATTAAAAATGTTTAGCCACAGGTGCACATTTCCCGCATCAACACGTGTAGGTCAGTTTTTAACAGCTGCAGAGTATAATAATAGTCTGTGAACCAACATCTGAGCATATGGCTATCATGAATGTCTTGAAAGGCTTCCATGAATTTACCCATAAGTTAAATTTCTGGTTGTGAAATGCTTGTTCAAGGTATATTCAGTTAAGCTTCTAAGATAATTGCCAGATGTTTTTTGAAAAGACAGTAGAAGTATGTTGTAAGAGTATATAGTTCCAGCTAATAAATATTGTATATTAATAAGCTTTAGAAAGTCTGCCAGTATGCTAGCTTAGAAAGACACTCTTCATTTTTTTAACCTTTCCTTAATCGTTGGGGAAATTGAGTAGCCTTGACTCCTGTGTTGGTTTTCCTGAGTCTTTTGTGTTCTTCATTTCTTTATGTTGTTAATCATTTGTCTGTATGTTGCACACTCATTTTAAAGCGTCTTATAAAGAAACAGTTCTTTGAGCCAGCTGCTTGGCCTCCAGGACTTGCCCACTGAATACACTGTTTCTCTATAGGCCTATCTTCTGAGTTTTAAGAAGTTCTTAGTTCAGCATACAAATATACAAAACGGTATTTTCTCCTATTCTGTTTTAAAATATTGAAATCTTAGAAACATTTGGAATTGTTAATTATTAAAAAAGGCCCCAGCCGGTTGCTTCGTCCTTTCCAGAGGATTAATTATTTTCATACTGTGCTTTGCATAAGCCACCCCTTTCTTGATGCCAGGCGCTGTGTGTGGATTATGTAGTGTATTTCCACATGGACTTGTTTGTTTTGTTTCACAAACCATTTCAGTCTGATGAAGTCCCTCTGGTAGAAACTACCTCAGTATCTGCCTGGGGCCGACAGGAGGAGGTGATTTGGTTTGCTGCAGTGCAGAAGACTATATACAGCTGGGCAAAGAGCAGATGTCACTGAGGACGAAACCAGTACTAGAGGGTTGGGAGGAGGGCAGTGTTGAGGCAGAATTCTAGTGTTACAGTACTTCATAGTTGTAAAAACACATCGAGACTGGCTGTCAAAAGGTTAATAAGCATCTGGCCTGGTGTTTGGAGACCATGGAGGTAAGATAATTGCAGAATGTTATGTCTCTACACCCTTATCTGACGCTCCGAGTTGGAAATTGAGGTTGCTTCGGATACAGAAGATCAGGTATCCATGCAAGAAGTGAGGGTCAATCTCATGATGGCATTTCAAACAGCATGGTTTCTGGCAATCTGTAGAGTTGCTCAGCAAATCTCTTGTTAATTGACATGCTTTTATAGACATCAGATTGTTAAATCATTTCAGTTAATCTCTGGATTGTTTTGTTTTATGGTTTAGTTATGAGAACGAGAAAGTTTGTGGAAGTGTGTTTGAGACTCGGTAGCCCAGGCTGATCCTATGCTGGCCTTTAAGTCTTAGATCCCTTTGCCTTCACCTCCCAAATGCTGGGATTACTTGTGTATGCCACCATTCCTCCATGTAGACGTTTTAAAAGGCAATATACATTGTATGTTTCCCTGCACCCATTCATCAAGAATTACCCATTCCTTGGCCAGGCATTCTAGCACTTGTGAGACAGAGGCAGACAGATTTCTGTGAGTTCCAGGCTACTTAGACTACATTTTGGGCTCCAGGATAGCCAGGGCCAATAGTGATGCAATCTTAAAAATAAATAAATAGACAGATAGATAGATAGATAGATAGATAGATAGATAGATAGATTAAATAGATAGATAAATAAAATTTGCACTCTCATTTTCCCAAACTTTTACAATATTTCTTAGAGTTATTTAACTTTTAAAACTCTTTCTATGTTTTGGCTGCGATCACATTACATAAACAGATTGATCCATAGAAAACTGATGTCTTTAACACTGATTTTTTTTATTGTGATAAAATATACCTAAAATGCTACTCCTAATCCTTTTTAATTGTACAATTCAGTGGTGTTTGCATTTGTATTGTGATGCACCCATTATCATTGTCCTGCTGTAGAGCTCTGCATGCTGTGAAGCTGAAACTCAATACTATTTAAACAGGGAGTCCTAGTCTACCTCCCCACAACCCCTGTCAATCAAAGTTCTACCCTGGGACGAGTTTTACTTGAAGTATTAAGTGAAATTATATATTGTCTTCCTGTGATTGCTTTGTTTCACTAAACAAAATGTCCTCCTTTTATCTGTTTGTAACAGATTGGGATTCTCTTCATTTTAAAAGATTGATCAATAATTCCTTGTATATTTACTAATTCATTTTTCTGTCAGTAGATAATGTGGGTCGCCCCTGCCCCCAACACACACACACCATTTTAGTTATTTTTAATACTGCTGTTACTACTAGTGGAAAAAATATCTCTTTGGGACTCTGCTTTCAAGTCCTTTAGGGTATGTACCCCAAAGTGGAATTATTGGATCATGTGATAATTATCCCCCCTTCCTTTTTGAGATAGAGTCTCATTGTATAACTCTGGCTGGCCTGGAACTTAATACGTAGACCAGACTGACCTTGAACTCACGGAGCTCTGCCTAACTATCCCTTCCGTGCTGGGGTTAAAGTCCGGTACCACCAGACACAGTGATGGTCAGTTTTAGTTTTGGAGGACCTGCTGTGCAGAGAGCGCTGTCCACAGCTGCAGCACTCTTGGGTTTCTGCCGCCATACACAAGAGATTCCAGTTTCATCCGTCACTTGCTTGCCAACACTTGTTATCTTCTGATTGTTGATAGTAGCCATCATCATGAGTGAGAACGGGCATTTCACTAATGATAGACGTATGAGGAATTGTTTTATTTGCTTTTTGACTATTGTCTGTCTTCTGGAGAACTAGTTAAATCACATGTCCATTTTGAGTTGGACTGATTTTGTTGTAGTTGATTTTTAGGAGTTCATCACATAATATAAGCCCCATAAATCCCAAATTATATATATGAGCTGTGTTTTGTTCATTATGTGGCTTGATTTTTTTAAACTGTTAATAAAGTCTTTTGATGTAAAATGTTTTATGTTTCTTTGTTTTTGCTGCTAAATTCAGTATTGTTTTGACTAGGGCTTCATGAAAGTCCATCTAGATAGTAATTTTTATAAATTACAATTTTTCTATTGTAGAAAACGTTGGGAATTTACTCAAGATTTCATTGAATCTGTAGATCATTTTGTTAATTATACTGACTGTACATCAACAGCGTATCTTAACAGTGATAAACAGTCCATGATCATGAAATATATTTGTACTTATTTTTTGCTCCATATGTTTTAATGGTCTGTTTATTAGACACATAATTGTTTTATCTTGCTTTCCTCTTGGTTACTGACTGCATGCAGTGTCTCTTTTCTGTCCTTCTACTTTCAACCTCTTTGTCTTTGGATTGGAAGTTAGTCTCATCGATAAGATATAGTTGGATCATGTTTATCCATTCTGCCTGTCTCTGCCTCTTGGTTAGAGTTTAATCCATTTTCTGTTAAAGTAGTTACAAACCAGGAGGGACTCCTCCAAGTTGTTTCCTAGCCCCTTTACTGCATTCCTATCTCATTTCCTTTTGAGTGGGTTAGTTAGCTCTTTTCTTTGGTTATCAAGGGAATTCTACTTTATCCTTAAGCTGCGGTAGTCTAGCGTGAGTCCATAACCCTTGAATGTCAATAGCATACAAAATGCCTTTCCTTTAGAACTCCTCCAGTTCACTGCTGATTCCGCATAATGACATTTTTATGCGTTGTGTATCAAAAAATTACCAAGTGTAGAGCTAAAAAACCAAAGTTGTAACAGTATGCGGTTTTCTGTCTACCTGTGTGTTTAATTTTTACTTACTTTTATTGTCTACTCTACTCTTGTAGGATTCTGCATTTCCTGCAGAGCAGGTGTGTTGTAATGAACTGCTTTTGGTTTTGTTTACACAAGAATGTCTTAAGTTCCCTTTCACTTCTAAAGAAAAATTTTGTCAGATGTAGGATTCGTGGTTGACATTTTTTTTTTCTTTTTAGCACTTTAAATATATCAGCCTACTACCTTCTGTCCTCCGAAGTTTCTGATGAGAAATATGATAATCTCCTGACAGTCACTTGTAGGCCATGAATCACTTCTTCATGCTTTCAAAATTGTCTCTTTGGCCCACAGTTTGATTAAAATTCAAGTTGGTATAAATCTTTGTGTTCATCCTCTTGGGGGCTGAATTGAAATCTTGTGTTGAACGTGGGGATTGCTAGTGGTGGTTCTTTGCATCTTCTTTCTTTGCTGCGTAGGATTCCACAGGATGTCCATTGGGCGCCTCCCTTCATGGTGTCCTGTAGACCTTGTGTGCTCACGTTCATCTTTTCTGTTCGGCTCCCCAGACTCAGTCATTTTGATTGCTCTGTCCTCGGCTTGCTGTTTCTTTCTTTTTCCTACTTGCCCAAATTTGTTTTTTTCTTCTTCTTTCTAGTAGAATTTTACATTTAGTTAGCAATGCCTTTAAGCTTTCGATTTTCCATTTGATTTCTTTCGTAGGTTTTCTGTCTCTTTAAACTTATTGTGTAATAGACGCTGTCAGGACTCTCTTAGAGACCGTTAGGTTTCGCTTCCTCATTGCTTTGAGTGAGTCATATTTTCTCACTTGTGTGCCTTGTGTTATTTGAAGAAAAAAAAACATGTCCCCAATTAATAATGTGGTCTTGAAATCAGATTGTCACATTCCCTGGTGTTTGGTGTTTTGCTTTTGATGGCTGTAGCCTGTCTTGTGTCACGGATAAGTCTAACCAAGGTATTTCTGAGGTTTTAGAAGTGGCTTTGTAATTGCCCTGTGCATGCAGTTGCTCTTTTGGATGTCTTAGTTCTTAATGTCTAGTTCCTAAAAGATGTGAAGGAGAAAAAAATAAGAAGGGATGGGGAAAGTATCAGCTTTTCAAATCCCCTAGAAGTCACTTACCTAGAGAGGGAGGGCTTCCAAGAGAGGTGAGGTGTGTCAGCAGTGGCTGCCCATCTGTCTGGATTTGTGATCAGACGCAGCAGTGAGCAGTTCATAGGATTCACAAGACAGGTTTTTATTGCCCACCGTTGTACCCATAACCTTTTAAACAATTGCCCTACAAATATGTGCTCCACAAACAGCTACCTACCAAGCAGAGCTAGTAGAGGGAAAGATGGGTAGTTGCTTTTAAGAGGTGAAATTAGCTGAAATCGCTTTCAAGTCTTTCGCAGGAAATTTGCAGCCTTTGATAGTTTTTAGAGTTCTAAACTAGTTAGCATTAGATTCTATCTGTAGAATGTCTGGGTGAGAAAACTGATTCCTAATGCTACTCTTCCTTTCCCCAGACTCTGTTGACTGTTGACATGTCAAAAACAGTATCTTGCCTTTCCATTCATTCCATGTTTATTCTTGACCCTTGAGTGGAATTATATTTCTCTTTATATGGACCTTGTACTTTTAAAGTGATAGTTATTCTTTGTTACCTAGAGCTTTTTTTTTTTTGCTTTCTATTGCAATTATTTTCTATATAATTACTTATTATCTATATATAAAAATGTGATTCACTTCACAAATAGCTGTCTTTAAGTAGTTCCTTTTTAAGTGTTTCCAACTCTTCACAGTTGATGAAATTATCAATTACCTGGGTTTTTTTTGTGTGTAGTTTTATATATATAAATTTATATAAATATAAATATATTTATATTTAATATACTAATATAATATATTAATATAATATATTATAAATATATTATATTATATAAAATATAAATATAAGTAGTTATATATATATAAATTTATATAAATATAAATATTCACACTCCACACCTTCTCTCTAGCCTTAACTTCATACCTCTCTACTTTACCTTGTCATCGGGACAATTTTCCCACCCCCTTTCTCAACTGAAGTTGAAAACTTTAACCTTTTCTTACTTTTAAGGAGCATCCCACCCAGACATTCTACGGATAGAATCTAATATATAAAATATATATTTATATATATAAATCTGAATTTTTTTTTTTGGTACAGTTGCACTGGTGTGTGCTTCTGGTGCAGTAGTATGCCATCGATAATGGTGACAGTACTTTACACCTTTTTCTTACTTACACCATTATTTAATTTAGTAGGAGAACATCTAAGGACACTGATGAATCCACCGTAACTGGTAAAGTTAACCTAGGCTCTACAAGCTTAGTGTCTCAGTTAGTAGATACTTTGGATGTAGAAAGGGAAGAAGTGTCTATAGATATGGCAGTTTATTAGACTCATAGGTAGACATCTTGGTAAATAGTGCCAATGAGAGTACTTTGTTCTCATGATAGAAATAGGGAAGAAGAGAAACCGTTCTGAAAGACTCTATCGAGTCTTCATGGCTGTGCCCTGAATTGGGTTTCAGCCTACTGGTGGCTGCAGAGATGATGGGGTGTAGAGGAGTATTAGCTGTGCCTGGGAAGCTTCCAGTGTGTTAAATCACGGTGAGTGCTTCCTGTTGGCTGAAATGGAAGAACAGACTCCGCCACTTGTTCTCACTGATGTGATGTTTTGCCCAAGTACAGCGGACCAAGCGACTATGGACTAAGTCTGTTGAAACTGGGAATCAAAATCAAATTTCTCTCCTTTGTGTTGTTTATGTCACGGTGACCACAACACTAAAAGACAGGACATTCATAGTTCAATGGTAGAGCGAGGTGCACAGCCTTCTGATACTGTGTCGCGAGTGCCATAGAGCACTATAGAGTGGAGGAACAGGGAACGGCTCCATGGGAGAGTAGTTAACTTGGTGATGGGTGAGCCATGGGTGTCAGGATACTAAAAGATGACCTCACATCTGTCCATAAGATAAAATGGGACAGGTTGTCTAGGGTAAAGAATTTGAAAGAGTCAGAGCCATCCACATAAAAGTTCATGGCAAACTTTAAGAATGGGCTTAAATGTGTTTGGGTTAATATTCCTGGAGACCTGTTCTTTTCTGAAGGGAAATGGAGGAATAGGGGAGGTGGGGGGGGATAGAAGGAGGGGAAACTGCAGTTGGGATGTAATATGAGGAAAAAATGAGCTTTAAAAGCAGTGCAGATAAGCTGGAAGGCAGAGTTACTAGAGCTTGATCTTGTCTGCAAGTTCAGTTGTAGTTCCTCCTGTGGCGCTGGCAAGGCGCGGCAGTCTGAACCATCTCAGGGCGTTCATGCTGCACACACTGCTGGAGTCTCTTCGTGGCTGGCTTGGTTATCAGCTCCGCTGTCACAGAGTTTCAGTACTTGTGTTCAAGCAAGCTTTGTATTTATTAACTAATGGCTCCAAACTGTTAGAATGGTGCTGGGGCAGTGTGGGCATGCCAACGAAAAGCCACGGATGCTCCTTAAAAGTTAGAAAAGGTTAAAGTTTTCAACTTCAGTTGAGAAAGGGGGTGGGAAAATTGTCCCCATGACAAAGTAAAGTAGAGAGGTATGAAGTTAAGGCTAGATAGAAGGTCTTGTGGAGCGTGAATAGGTGTGCCGCTTGCAGTCAGCCAAGGCAGGTAGGGTTTCGGTATGCTGAAGCACTGTAGTTTGCTGCTTTTGGCTGAAGTTGAAGAACAGACTGCACTACTGTCCTGAGAAAAGGAGCATCGTCAATAACTGTGGCAGACAAGATGCTGTATTCTGCTTTCTGGAGGTCTTTAGACAGGAGACAATTCACCAGTGATTGTGTCCCTGTGGTAGGAACACATAGCCTCTAACTGTCTTTATGATGGGTTTATCAGAACATAACCCCACGGGGAGTAAATGCGCATCAGGATTTTGTTTAATGACAATACAAAAATTTAAGAAAATTACTACTGTGTGTGATGTGTGAGTATGGGTATGGACTTTCTGCAGTACATGTGTGGAGGTCCAGAGGACATATTTCAGAAGTCTGGCTTATGTAGCAAGCACTTACCCACTGAGCCATCCCAGCATCAGGATTTTAAACGATTCAATGTGCTTTTTTCAACTTTTTATGATGTATTATTTATCAGGTATTAAATAAATTTTCTCCTTACTCATAGTTTCAACTTACAGTGGGTTTATTAGATTATAACTCCATCATAAGTTGAGCATCTGTCTTAGTTAGGGTTTCTACTGCTGTGATAAAACATGACCAAAAGCAATTTGGGGAGGAAAGGATTTATTTCGCTTACTTTCATTGTTCATTGTTGAAGGCAGTCAGGGCAGGGGCTTGAACAGGGCAGGAACCTGGAGGCAGGAGCTGATGGAGGGGTGGTGCTTACTGCTTTGCTCCTACTGTGAACTGTCTGGATTCGGCATGATTCTTAGCTTCATTAGTTACGTAGAGCTTTCCCTAAAATGTCTGCTAATTCTTAGTGACTTCATAACTTACAGTGGTACTAAAAATTGTGATCTCTGGACATGTTTGTTCTTGGGCCTAGTCACCAGTGAGCCTCAGTTGTAAGATGATCTAATGTAGTTTGTCATTGGCCAACTCTATGAGAATTCCACAGTACTAATCGGAAATAGTTTTTAACTTTCCCTACCTCAAAATCATGGCAGCAGATGAAGCCAAAGGCCAGCTAAGGTCTTACTTTGTCCTGCTCCTGGTGCTCATTCCCAACATCTAGTTCCTCCTCGTTTTCATGGAATGTGGCTGCCCTAACTGCCTGATACTGCATTGCCTGTGTATCTGCTGTAGAAGTTGCTAGAACATTTTCTTCCCAAGGCAGTTTTCAAGCAGTGATCAACCAGTTCTGCCTCGAAGGATTGGGTTAAGTGGCCCTCCAGGTGGCCTCACTTGGAATCTTTTGTTTAGTTTCCTTCCTTGACTTACTTCCTTCAGAGTTTTTCCAGAGAATATTTGGTTGACTCTTAGGAGAAACTGGAGTACAAAATGGTAAAGAGAAAGTCTACTTGAGTTGCTCCAAGTAGCAAATAAGGTGACACAGATTGAAATGTGTTCCTAAGGCATAGAAATTTCCAACAAGTTTTAAAGACAAAATCCCAGATAGGTGGAGGAATTACATCAGCTGTTTGCCAGAAGTTTTGTGCTGGCAGAGAAGCAGTGTCTTGTAAGAAAAGGGACTGGGTAATTTAAAGAAAAAGAAGCAGCAAGTTCTCATTAAAAGAGGGAAGAAAAAAGAAAGAAAGAAAGTCTTGGGGAAGGGCTGGTGCCTGCCTGTAATCTCAGTCAGCACTTAGGAAGGGGGATAGGATTCCTCCTTAGCTGTACTACATAGCAAGATGGAGGCCGGCCTGCCCTGTGTGAGACACCCTGTTCCAAACAAACAGGAATTCTTAAGAAAGGAAGAGGTAGATGTGACATGACCCAGGTGGGCCTCTGTGATAGTGGCATGCTTCACTCGGATGAAACTTTAGATCTCACCAGTTAAACCACAGAATGGAACACACTGGATAACACCCAAGTGTAGCTAGAGTTTTCCTGCCTTGCCCACAGTCAGGACAAATCTTTGTCACCCGCCAGTCCCACAGCCGCTCAGACCCAACCAAGTAAACACAGAGACTTATATTGCTTACAAACTGTATGGCCGTGGCAGGCTTCTTACTAACTGTTCTTATAGCTTAAATTAATTCATTTCCATAAATCTATACCTTGCCACGTGGCTGGTGGCTTACCGGCGTCTTCACATGCTGCTGGTCATGGCGGCGACTGGCAGTGTCTCTCTGCCTCAGCCTTCTGCTTCCCACAATTCTCCTCTCTCCTTGTCCCACCTACTTCCTTCCTGGCCACTGGCCAATCAGTGTTTTATTTATTGACCAATCAGAGCAATTTGACATACAGACCGTCCCACAGCACTTCCCCTTTCTTTTTTTTAAAAGGAAGGTTTTAACTTTTACACATCTCCAAAGTCAGCTTGGTATATTTGGGAATTTGGGTGTAGCTTCTCTTACTACTTCCTGCTGGAGGGGGGCGCTGTATCTTATGGGGACACAAAGAAAATTTCAGGTTCATGGAGTAGTCCGTGAGACTGTATCATCTGAGCCAGTTGCCTTGAAACGATTCTGGATGTTGGACCATCTGGGCCATGGTGTCATCGGAGACCTTTCAGGTGGTCTTGGCTGGTCAAACCTGATGTATCTTAATCTGGAACAAATCCATAGCCTCTGGCTTTCTGTGGAAACAAAAGCAGAGCCTCCTTTCCAAAGCAACATATCCTTACATCCAAATTTTGAAGTCAAGGTACCTTTAAAATATATATTTTGGCATAACTCAACAGCTTTTGCAATCAAATGTTTTTCTTCAGTTACGAATATCAAAGAGAACATAATCCAGATTCTCTGTGTGGTAGCCATCTTTACGTGGCTTATTTTTCATATTACCTTGAGCCTATTGCTTTAAACTGCAGCCTTTTAAGCCTGAAACGGCACTGTGGCTGCTGGCTCCACCCACTTCAGCTTCCCAAAATGGCGGTGGTACGTTTTCCGCCAGCTCTGGGAGCCATCAACTCTCAGAAATAGTGGGTCTATGCTTTTATCAAAGCAGCGTGTAGCCCAGAAACCTCTTTTTTTGTTTTGTACTAGCAAAGGCTAAATCCACCACGCAGCTTAATGTGCCACTTGCAGAGGCCTCATTCCCGCCATACTGCAGGTTAAGCGCACACGCCAGGAACCCGCCAGTAACTCAAACCGGCAGCTGCTGCTCATTTGAGAGAGACAATTAGGAAGCTGTTTTTAGCTCCGTTTTAGAATCTTTTCTCAGGTTTTAGGTGGAAACTCTTGCCCTCTCGTTGGGCGCCATTTGTAGCTAGAGTTTTCCTGCCTTGCCCACAGTCAGGACAAATCTTTGTCACCCGCCAGTCCCACAGCCGCTCAGACCCAACCAAGTAAACACAGAGACTTATATTGCTTACAAACTGTATGGCCGTGGCAGGCTTCTTACTAACTGTTCTTATAGCTTAAATTAATTCATTTCCATAAATCTATACCTTGCCACGTGGCTGGTGGCTTACCGGCGTCTTCACATGCTGCTGGTCATGGCGGCGACTGGCAGTGTCTCTCTGCCTCAGCCTTCTGCTTCCCACAATTCTCCTCTCTCCTTGTCCCACCTACTTCCTTCCTGGCCACTGGCCAATCAGTGTTTTATTTATTGACCAATCAGAGCAATTTGACATACAGACCGTCCCACAGCACTAGTTATTGTACTTTTGTATATAGTTTTCCTTTGTTAGTTATAACCTTTTGCTTTCTTTTTCTTTTTATTAAAATAGAAAAGGGGAAATGTGGTGGTAATCTAATTGTACAGAATTATTATTTTGATTATATGTTAATAAATAAAGTTGTCTGGGGGTCAGAGCTATTAGAGCCATAGCAAGAGTGTGGCGGTGGTGGCACACGCCTTTAATCCCATAGATATCTGTGTGTTCAGGGTCAGAGCTATTAGAGCCATAGCAAGAGTGTGGCGGTGGTGGCACACGCCTTTAATCCCATAAGATCTCTGTGTGTTCAGGGATACAGTCAGCATTGGAGACATATACCTTTAAGACCTAGGGGGCTGTACATTCAGACAGTGACGAGGCAGTCATGTGTTTGGGTTTACAACCAATGAGAAGGCAGGACAACACACTATAAAAAAACGAACCGACAGGAAGTAGGTCTTTTTTCGCGAAGCTGGGACAGCAGGAGGAAGGGTGAGATTTTAGCTCTGAGCTCTGACCTCTCGGCTTTCTCTTTTACATTGTTTCTGTGTTTCTTATTTAATAAGACGGTTGGTTACATCTACACCCAAGTTTATTTGACTCTTGGACAATGTATTTTATCACTTTATGATATTTAGGTTTTATATCCAGAGTCAGTTGTGGTAATTGCCTTTTTAGATGTACTTCACTTTGGTTTCATATTTAATATTGTCTTATTTAGGGATTTCTATCTCTGTGAAGAGACACCATGACCACGGCAACTCTTACAAGGGACATATTTAACTGGGGTGGCTCACTTACAGTTTCAAAGGTTCAGTCCATTATCATCATGACATGATGGAGAGCTTAGTGGCATGAAGGCAGATGTGGGGCTGGAGTAGCTGAGAGTCCTACATCTTCCAGGTAACAGGAAGTCAACTGAAAGTCACATTAAGGGAAGCTTGAGCAGAAGAGACTTCAAAGCCCACCCCCCAAAGTGACACACTTCCTCCAACAAGGCCACACCTCCTAATAGTGCCATGCCCATTAAGGGCCATTTTCTTTCAAACCACCACATTCTACTCCTTGGCCCCCAAAGGCTTATAGCCATATCATAAAGTATTCAGTCCAACTTCAAAAGTCCCCATAATCTATACCAGTCTCAAACTTGTTTCAAAGACTCTTCTGAGACATATGGCAATCTCTTAACTGTAATCTCCTAGTAAAAATCAAAATCAAAAAGCAGATCATGTGCTTCCAACATATAATGGCACAGGATATACATTACCATTCCAAAATGCAAGGAAGGAAGCATAGCGAGGAAATACTGGACAAAAGCAAGACCAAAAACCAGTTGAGCAAACTCTACAGTCTGCAGCTCCATGTCTAATGTTAAAAAGCTCTTCAGATCTCCAACTCTGTTCAGCTTTGTTGACAGCAACACACTTCTTTCTCTTGGGCTGGTTCCACTCACTGATAGCAGCTCTCCTCAGCAGGTATCCCATGACTCTGGCATCTCTTACATCTTGGGTTATCCAAGGTAATTCAGGCTTCAACTTCACAGCTTCACGCAATACTCTGCCTCCATTCAGGGACACCCCTGGCACATGCCTGGCCTCAGCAGCTTTCTTTAGGGGTGGAGGCAAATTCCATAACCCATTTCTACTATCCTTAACTCTAAAGCCAGAACCATGTGGTCGAAGTTGCCAAGTTCTGCTGCTTAATGGGGCTGGAACATGGCCCCCTTGTTAATTCACATCTTGACCAGCTTTCTGTCGTCGCTGCCTGAGCTTGGCTGTCCTGAAACTTGCTCTGTAGACCAAGCTGGCCTCTGCTTCCCAGTGCTAGGATTAAAGGTGTGCCCCACTATACCTGACTCTAAGCTTTTCTTCAGTTCCTTTTCACAAGTTGGAAACTTAGCTGGGTAGGAAGCTTGCCCTGAGGCCACCACTCCCTTATTCCATTTCTCCCCGCCCCCCTGCTTTTTTCGAGACAGGGTTTCTTTGTGTAGCTTTGCGCCTTTCCTGGGACTCACTTGGTAGACCAGGCTTGGCCTCAAACTCACAGAGATCCGCCTGCCTCTGCCTCCCGAGTGCTGGGATTAAAGGCGTGCGCCACCACCGCCCAGCTCCTTATTCCATTTCTTAATCTGTTCATCTCCTTGAACACAGGATTTAGTCCATTCCACTTCCTGGTGCCCTCTTTCTCCTCAAAACTTACATTTTGTAGTTTATCTTGCTCAGCTTGCTCCTTTTCATTATAATTCTTCATTAGAGTTACCACTAATAATTCATGTAACAGAGTCTATACTAGACTATTTTGAGATTTCTTCTGCCAATGCAATTAATTCAAAACTCTTCATTTTAGCCTCAGGTAGACTCTTCAGACAAGGGCAAAAGGCAGCCACTTTCTTCACCAAAATATCACAAGAACAATCTCTAGGCAACATACTAAAATTCTCCTCGGAAACCTCCTGAGTGAGTCCCCAACAGTTCACATAACTCTTAGCACCTCTGTCTTCCATGCTCCTACTAGTATGGCCCATTAAGCAGTGCTGAAAGCATTCTACTGCTTTCAGAACCCAGAGTACCAAAATCCAAATTCCTCCAAACAAAACATGGTCAAGGCTTATCATAGCAATACCCTAGTCCCTGGCACCAACTTCTCTATTAGTTAAGTTTTTTTTTTTTTAAATTAAGAGATTTTCTATTCATTTTACATATCAACCTCAGATTCCCCTGTCCTCCCTCCTACCATTCCTCAGCCTTCCCCCCCAATCCACCCCCCAATTCCACCTCCTCCAAGGCAAGGTCTCCCCTGGGGATTTAGCTCAGCCTGGTAGATTCAGTTGAGGCAGGTCCAAGCCCCTCTTCCCTGAACCAAGGCCGAGCAAAGTGTCTCAGCATAGGTACTAGGTCCCAAAAAGCCAGCTCATGCACTAGGAACAGGTCCCAGTCCCACTGCCTGAGGCCCTCCTAAACAGTTCAAGCTAAACAACTGTCTTGCTTATCCAGAGGGCCTGGCCCAGTAATATGCGGGCTCCTCAGCTATTGGTTTTTAATTGCAGTGAAGAGACACCATGATACAGCAACTTGTAGCAGGAATCTTAAATACTCTTATTAATAAAACAAACCTGGAGCCAAGTATTGGAGTGAACACTGGAAGATCAGAGAGACAGAACAGGCCACAGCTAACCTCACCTGGCCAACTTCTCAGCTGGTCTTGTTTCCTCAGACTGGAAGCCTCTGTGTCCTCATATCCGAATGGCTCTCAGCTTAACCACCAAATGCTTCTGGTTTCTGGTCCTCACGCCTTATATACCTTTCTGTTTTCTACCACCACTCCCTGGGATTCAAGGCTCGCTTTGTGGGATTAAAGGCATGTGTCACCATGCCTGGCTGTTTCCAATGTGGCCTTGAACTCATAGAGATCCAAAGGGATTTCTACCTCTGGAGTGCTAGGATTAAAGGTGTGAGTGCCAGATAAGTTTATTAGAGTGCACAATATTTTGGGGAACACAATACCATCACAACAACTCTTATAAGGAAAACATTTAATTGGGAGGGGGGGTCTTGCTTACAGTTTCAGAGGTTCAGTCCCTTAAAATCATGAAGGAGAGCATGGGGGCTTTCAGGCAGATGTGGTGCTGGACCTGAGAGTACTACATCTTGGAGCTAACAGGAAGTCAACTGACTCACTAGGTGGTATCCTGAGCATAGGAAACTTCAAAGCCTGCCTCCACAGTGACACACTTCCTCCAACAAGGCCATACCCACTCTAACAAAGCCCATCTCCTAACAGTGCCACTCCCTATGAGATTATGGGGGGCAATTACATTCAAACCTCCACAAATATTGTTACATAAAATATCCAATTTTTAAAAAATTTTGTCCATGAATACCAATGCAGTGCTGATTTGAACAAACCTGTTGTAAAAAGACATTATGAAGCATTATGGAGATGTCTCCATTGATAAAGTGCTTCCACGACACAGCAGTTTGGCTCCCTAGCGTCCAGGTAAAAAGCCAGGCATGATAATGTAAACTTGTAATCCTAGCACTGGGGAGGCAGAATTGGTCACTGGAGCCTAATGACCAGCCAATCCTGTTGAATCGGTAAGCTCTAGGTTCATTGAGAAATCCTGACTTAAAAAGTAAGATAGAGACAGCAGGCAGCAATCTCTGAAGTCCACACACATGTAAGCATGTACATACATTCAGATGCCTACTTGAACACACACACACACACACACACACACACACACACACACACACACACACACACAGAACCTATAACATTAGAGCTAGTTCAGATACCATGATCCTAGAAGACAGCAAAGGAAATTTGATTGCTAACAGAGGTTAGATGTGTTGGTCAGAGTATTATTGTTAGCCTTGGTGGACATTTGATAATGGCGTTGTATCTTATAAGAAAATGTCTGTATTTCCAGAGAGAAGTATAGAGAATTTGATATGCAGGATTTATATTAACACCGAAATTCAATAAATGAAGTAGATACCAGTTTTCTTTTAGTTATAATACAATCTGGTAGGAGAAAGGATTTAGTTGAGCTCACAGTTTCAGGGAGGGGAAGGTTTGGCAGCTTGGCACCCATGGTGTAGGGAGCTTGTTATGTCTCCCCAGTTTAGGAAGCGGAGAGACCTGGCCTGTTCTTAGCTGTAACTCTAACTGTGCCCCTTGATTCCTACATCTGCCAGGTAGGCCACCAATCCAAAGGTTGCACAGCTCCCAGACAGTACCACCAGCTGGGCACCAAGTGCTCAAACACAGGAGCCAAGAAGGGCACACTTTGCATTCAAATCTTTTTTTCCAGACAGGGTTTCTCTCTGTAGCCTTGATGCCTATCCTGGATCTCGCTCTGTAGACCAGGCTGGTCTCGAACTCACAGAGATCCTCCTGCCTCTGCCTCCCAAGTGCAGGATTAAAGGCGTGCGCCACCATCGCCCGGCTTCAAATCTTAACATGGCCTGACATATTAATGCAGAGGTACTACTATCAAGTTTTATGTTGTTATGAAGATCATAGAAAATAAGGTGTAACACAGTGGCCTTTGTAGTATCACCATGTAAGAGTCATCTCAATTTTAAAAGGGAAAGTATGAGAGAAAAATAAAGATGTATAATCACTTTAATGTGGCGTGAAGAGCGAAGTATATTGTGAATATGTAATTGTGCACATGAATATAGTAATCTAGAGCAAAATTTCAAATACTAAGGTAAAAGTTTGGCAAGGTGTAACATGTAAAGTACTTGAAGGATCAGAAGACAGTAGGGTCTTAGGGACTTTGTTATGAACTCCAGAGGGATTCTGAAAGCCTAAGAATTGGATGAGGACTTTGTCTCACAGTAAAATTAGGCATTGGAGTCCTGGTGAGGGAGTACTAGTGATCTGATGTGACTGAAAACTCAGCATAGCAGAAGACATACATTGATAAGTGTAACTCAGACATTGTGAGTTCCCTTCCAGACCTATGCAGTAAAACAAATATCACAACATAAAATGAATCAAAAAAATTTTGGTTTCTCAGGATATGTTAGATTTATATAGTGCTGTAATTGAGCAATAACACTGTCTTTTAAAAGTATATGCAGTGATTAAAAATAAAAGTTTATTGCTAGAAAACCTCAGCAGTCTGGTAAGCCCTCAAGGAGTTATATTCTTAGTGAAAGGAGGGCTCCTGTTGACTCTCACTGATGGGGGGTGGGTTGCTGAAGGTTAGGGGAGGGGTCACATGGCCATTTCTGAACGCAAACTGACATGAAGACTGCTACATCAGTTGACACTGTCCCAGGGAAGCTGTGGGATAACAACTGGTGCTGTTGGATTTCCCTCAGCATTGTACTGAGCCCTCTCAGAACTAACTCTGCCATGCTTTCTCAGCTGTGTTTATGGATGTTCTGAATCCTGTGTTGTCATTTGAGCAGTGTTTACTGTCTTCATCAGGATTAATTTCCATCTCTAGAAACCACTCTGTGCCCTTCTGTAAAAATTAACTCCTCAGTTATTGAAGTTCTGTGGTGAAAGTCTAGTCACTCACCGCATATTTGGACTTCATTTCCAGTTCTAACATGAGATCTCAGCAACCTCTGTCCACACTTCTAGTTCTCTGGCTACCCCTACCATAGCTTTAGTTGCTGCCTCCACTGGCCTTGAATGCCTTGGAATTGACAAATCACAGATGTCCATATATGTATGGAGAATGTCGAATCCCTAATCCTTTACAGGTGGTTTTCAGTTTCCTTTGGCCAGATCCATCAGGTGAAACGCTGTCTAAAGCAGGTGCACTCTTAAAAATCTGTTTCTTACATAAGATTTGAAGCTCCTCATTGACCCACAGGCTTCAGGATGGATGCTGTGTTAGCAGGTGTGACAGCAGCATTGAGTGTGATCTGCTGCAGTGGTAATGAATGGGTAGTATTTTGAAGAGAAACCTTCCTCCGGAGAAGCAGGTCTCAGTAAGCCATGCCAAAGGAAGTACTGTCACCAAGGCTTGTTACTTCAGTTACACAGCACAAGGAGAGTGCATTTGTTATACTTCTAAAGGGAATTAGGGGAATATAATTTGGGGGATGATAAATACCACTTGCTTCAACTTAGGGTCATCAGCTGCATCTGCCCCTAACAAGGAAGTCGGGCCTACTCTGTGAAGCTCTGGAGCCAGGATGTCAGCTCCTCTCTGTCTGTGAAGGTCTTAGATGACATGTTTTTCTAATACGAGGCTGTTTTGTCTACCCTGAAAATGGTGTGTAATGGCACAGTGTCTGTCGCTGCATCACCTGGAGGACTTGCTGCAGTGTCTGTATCAGTATTTTCTGCTCCCTCTGCACTTCTGTCTCCAGACCTCATAAACCAACCTCTGCCGGCTTTATAGTTTTCTTCTGTACCTTCTGCACCTCTGGTCTTGATAGGATTAAGGTGAGGCCTTGCTCTCATTAGGCTTTGGCTTTCGGAATGCCATAGTTAATCTTCCATCCAGTTGATCAAAATATTCCCTGTCATCAGTGGGGCTGTTTAATCCTCTTGTCATTCAAGGGTACACAGCAATAGCAATGTCAGTTTGCTTCTAGAACTTTCCTTTGCTTTTACTACTTAGGTAGTTGGCATAAGAAACATGATTGAACATACCATTCCTAAGCATTTCCAGCTTTTGATTTAAGCTGATAAGTGTCTAGAGTGTGTATTTCACTTGAACACTTAGGATATGTTATAAGATTATTATTTGACCTAATTTCAGTATTGTTGTATCCTAGAAAAGGGGGCAAATGGAGAACAGGAAGTTGGTGATTCAATCAGAACACATAGAAGCTTTATTAGGTTCATGGTCTCATACAAGTGTGTTTTATGGTGTCCCAAAACAGTAGTGATACTGATAGCAAAGATCACTGATTACAGATTACCATAGTACGTAATAACAATGAGTCAGGCCTGGAACCCTAGCCATTTGGGATTTTGAGACTACTGAACCACACATTCAGGATACAGATGGAGTTACAGGCCAGCCTGGGCTACTTAGTGAGACTGTCTCAACATAAGAAGTGAAAGGGCTTACCTAGCGTGTGTGAGGCCCTCAGCTCAGCTCCTAGCAGCAGTCCCTCTGTCCCGGTCTCAGAATCGAGGGCATGACTGAATTGTGACAGTGATTCAAAGGGAGCCGGTGCTTCCGGAAAAATAGACTGAGTCAGGGCAGGATGGTCACAGCCTTCAACTTATCAAGACTACGATGCCTGCAAAGGCAATACTACAGGATACACTTGGGTCTACAGGGAGTGAAAAAAAAAAAAAAAAAAAAACTTCTATAAGGCATTAAAGATGTGTAATACCCATGTGAGAAGACTACAGTGTGATTTCTACAGAATTTGGAGGAAAAGGTGTGCTGAATCAAGCTGCACTCTCTCTATGAAAGCAGTAGGCATTCTGGGGCCTGCAGGAATTGCAGCTGTAGCATCAGTTAGTGCCGCCGCTGCCGCCGCACTAGATACTGAGTTGCAGCTGGCAGACTGCAGCAGGAGGGAGGAATTCCGAGTAGGAGAGCTGATAAAATGACTGCTGATGAACTTGGAGTCCAGGGTCAGAGAGACCCGAGATGAAGCAATGAAACAGTGAGCTCAGAACAAACACTTACAAATACAACTAATAAAGTTGAGTTTGAGCAGATGTGAGCATACACATTTCCACATTTCTCATAGGAAAAAAATGCTGTCTATAGTTCAAATAGATGTTACAAAACTATGTTTTGATACTTTTCTGTGTCTTATAAAAGGATCATTTATTTGGAGAAAGATCATTCTAAATATTTAACTTCTTCAGATTAATTTCATCTCTTTTTTTAATAAATTCAAATAAATAGAATTTACATGTTAAATCTTTGAATTTGCACGACCAGTGTAATCTCAATTCTTTAAAACTGTAACAAAGTGGTTAAGAGTCAGAACCCTTGATTCATTTTGCCAATGTGGTAGATAAGAGTCAGAATCCTTGATTCAGTTTGCTAGTGTGGTAGATAACGCTACTGATCTGTCTGCATTCATCTGTAAAATGCAAACACTAACTCTCAGTTTATCCATAAAAACTCTTACCACGATTCGCACTTCTTTATGTGTGTGTAAGTTCACACATACATGTGTGCCATGGCACATACATGGAGTCAGGACAACTCGCCCAAACCAGTTCTCTCTTCCACCATGCAGGTCTCAGGAATCGAGCATAGGTTGCTAGGCTTGGCAGCAAGCGCCGTTACTCAGCCTCTTTGCCTTCTCTGTATGAAGTTATTATGTAATATTTCTGACATGTTTGCCATGGTACCTCTTCTAGCTCCTGATATTTATAGGTATAGATCTATAACCATTCTTACCAAATGTTAGTGGAGTTATTTCTGAGTAGTGAGGTTTAGGTTGGGTTTTTTCCTTCTTTATACAAATCTATATTGGTTGAATTTTTTCTTCAGACAAATAATGCAAAACTCTCTCTTTAAAATCAAGAGGAATTTTAATTTTCTCTCTCTCTCTCTCTTTTTTTTTTTGCATCTGAGGTTACAATTGATAGGCCTAGAGATCTGTGTTTTTAAAATGTTCCTGACATGATTCTGATGATGTGTAAGGCTTAGAAGGCACTTGGCATCGACAACTTCCTCCCACCCAAGCAAACCCCCATAGTGTGCAAGATGATTGAGCGATGTCTGCTTCCGGTCTAGTCTCCTGCAGTACAACTGTGAAGAATCTGAGACGGTGATGGACATGATTTTATCAGAAATTGAACTGGGCTTTGGGGATGCATTCCACCTTCACAAGGTGGCTGCTTTGTTTCGGGACAGGAAAGAAAATAGTTCACAAATAGTCATAAAGGCAGGAGTCCTTGAAATTGGAAGGAGGACAACAACAAGGAGGAGCCAGCATATGCTGACTGATGATGCTCTGAGAACAGTTAAGTGTGGATGGCAGGCATCAGAGCATCCCAAAATATTTTTAAATTGGAAACAAATTATAAAACACCAACCACAACTGTTTCTCTGCACCTCTTCTAGAAAGACGTTAACTGAGTTTCGCTTAGCTTTACTGCCGCCTCAACTCTTCTTTCTGAATTGGTATAGTCAGCCTTCTATATCCATGCATTCCACAGCCATAAATTGAGCCAACCATAGATTAAAACTATTGGGTAAATGCAGATGTAGTAAACATATACAGATGTTTTTCTTGTTCTTATTTCCTAAGCAATACAGTATAAAAACTATAAAAGCATATCATTTATATTGTATTCAACATTGTGAGTTCTTTAAATATGCTGAGAGTACAGTAGGAGGATTTGTTATATGCAAGTCCCTTTCCATTTTCTGTAAAGGACTTAGCCATTTGTGGATTGGGGTATTCCTGAAGAGTCCTGGAACCAGTTTTCCCACTGAGAAGGAAGAGTAACCCTAAATGTTCAGAGGAGAGCCGTGCCAAATCCCTGGCTCACCTATCTTGACTACTTTTTTTTTGCTTGCTTTCCTAGTTATCACTGACTCACTGTTTTACCAGTATCTCCAGACAATCTGCTGTACTTTTTCAGTTGTTCTCATGTGCATTGATTAATGTAGATGAGCCTAGTCAAGCGTTCTGTAAATACAGTGGTGAAGCTCTTTTAGTTTTGTGGTTGTGATACGGTGATTATTGGCTTTTGCATTTTGATTTAATAGAACACTGACTTGTAGGTTCATCTCCTTGTATGCTTGTTGTCCTTTCTGTGAGTGGTGATTGTTTGAAAAATGAGGAATGTGATAGATAAAACACTGACTTTTCTTAACCAGGTAGATCTGGGTGCAAATCTGTGCTTTGTACTGTGCTAACCATTTACATAAAATGGAAAGGTATTTGCATGACACCTAACGACTTCTCGTGTTATCATTGGATTACTTATACTGCCTAATATAGTTATACTGTATTGTGTTGGAACTAATGTCAGGAATAAGCCTGTATTACCTGTTGACTTTCAAAATACAGATTGTCTGGAGATACTGTGTGTGTATGTGTGTGTGTGTGTGTGTGTGTGCACATGAAGGCCAGGAAAGGCCTTCCATAGAGTCAAATTATAAGTACTTGCAGGCTACCCAGTTGTTACATGGGTGCTGAACTCTGGTTTTCACGATTATGCAGCAAGGTCTCTTAACTGTTGAACTATTTCCCAAGCTTGACTTTTTAAATTTTCTATTTTCTTGTCTATAAAATGGACATTTTGAGAATGGAAACTAAAATTATATGTGGATAGTGCCTAGCATATGATAGATGCTTAGCATTTAAAATTTTTTCTTGGCGAATGGGAAATTATATACTTAAGGCCACCCTCACTGGTTGTTAGCAAACTTAAAAAGTAACTTGGTTGGGAAGCAGTTCAGTAGGTATTCTTTGAGCCCCTGATATTCTAGGGACCATACTAAATCTGATGATATTCAGATGCCATGCAGGACTTGGTAAGCCAGTGGGTTAACAGAGAGAGGCTTGAGCAGCCAGAGTCTATCTACATCCAGCAATGTTGTGAAACAAGTCTTTGGAGTAGGAGGCAACAGACTTTTGTTAAGGGCTAGGTAAAGCTTTACTGGGCATGTTTCTTCTATTGCAGCTGTTCAGCACTGATTTGGAACCAGCCACAGTCAGCATACACAGGAATGGAGGGATGGGCATGGATGCATTTAGATAAAACTTCATTGCAAAAACAAGAACCTATGGCCATTCCCTACCCACCCAGGCTGGATGACTTTTACGCTTTTTTTTTTTTTTAACTGTTGATAATTTATTATTTGTGGTAGCGTAGCACACAGAATGAGTATTAATTACTCAGAATTATGTTTCTGTGGAAGTGGGTAAGGATACAGGCCATTCTGTGAGGGACTACATGCATTTAATTGTCCTACTGTTTTAGATTGTTCATCTCAGGCTGCTTGCTTTGTTTCTGGAAATGCTCAGTCTCCTTTTCATGGAGCTCATCTTCATGGTGTTTCTTCAAGACAGCCAGTTGGTCTCTAGTCTTCCCTCCCCAGAGCCCCCACTGGCTTCTCAGATGGAACCGGTGATCCTGTCCAGGCTCTCCTACTCAGAGAGACGTGGCTTTACATGTTTAAAGAACAGGATGAAACAGAGACAGTCTGTAGCTCACAAAGCCCGAAGCATTTTTGATTTCTGGTTCTTCACAGAATTTGCTAACTCCTCATTGGAGAATAGAGTAAGTGATGATTGCTACAAAAGTTGACAGCCAAGGATGAAAAGGATCTCTGGCTCTGCCAACAGTAGCGAGTCCACCTGCTACTTGCTTGGGATTGTTCACAGAGGGCTGTGAACAAAGCTTAGGCAAGGAGGCGGTAAATACTTCTACAAATGTTTCCCTACACAAGGTGTCAGCTTCCCATGAAGACTAAAGCTCAGAATTTTTTTCTTGATAATGTCGATTGCTTGATAATTTTATAACAGGATGCTAATTTTTAAATTATTATTTATTACTTTTCTTTTTTTACAGAAATACACTCTCGGGAAATGGCCTCTAAATCTTGGGTGAATTTTTTAACCTTCCTCTGTGGATCAGCTATAGGATTTTTTTTATGCTCTCAACTATTCAGTAATTTGTTGGGAGAAGAGGTTGACACCCAGCCTAATCTGCTTCATAATGATCCTCATGCTAGACATTTGGATGATAATGGACACAGTCACCCCAAGGGACAAGTGAACTTCAATGCAGACTCTAGCCAACATAAAGGTAAGGTGTGTGTTGTAAGAAGTGTGTGACTGTTGAGTGTGCTGGAAAGTTACATACATCTCAGTATATTGTCATCAACACCTGTTGATTGAAATGAGCCTTGTGTGTCAGATATTAAGGTGATTTTTGGTCTGTTTGCCTTGGGAGAAAAACCCAAGATTTATTTAAGGGTTAATAATTTTAAATTAGTTTTAAATGGAAATGGTTCATAAACCATGATATAGAGAAAGACATGAGTTTGGAGAAATTTTTCTTTAGGGTCAGTTTTGTTAGGATTTATATGAACTGTCTGGTTTCTGTTACCCTAGAGAAACACATAAGATGTGTATATCTTAATTTACATTTTTGTCAGTGGTTAACCAATCATTTTTCTTTTTGAGGGCCAGAGAGGTGTAGAAGTAACGAAAGTAAGTGTACATTACAAGGCTTTTCTCCTGGTGCTTAGCACTGAAACTAGACTTTTTCAGTGCAGTCTTCTGTGTATCCCTTGAATGTTGGTTTCTCTGTGTTTCTGTTCTTTAGCTCTGTCTGTATGATGTCACCAATTCTTGAAACTTTCATTCCCGCCTTTTCCTAACTGAGTTTATATCTTCAGCCTATTTCCAGACAATGAGAGAAGACATTATTAACACAATACAAACATCTCTGCAACTGATTGATTTGGCAGAACAGAATACAAGTAGGTTAGGAGTGATTGGAATTGCAAAATGGAAAAGCTCCCTCTGCTTGAGAGTTGGTTCTTTTATCATCTTAGCAGTAAATTGTGTCTTTCTACCTCTCATACAGAGATTAGGGGTTAGGGTATCAAAACCTGGTTGTATGTTATCAACTAATGCTGCACATGCGTAGTGTAGCAGATTGTCATGTTGCATGACTTTCTGCACAGTGATCTATGGTGTTCTGTGTTGTTACAGACCAGTTCACTTGCTGTGTACTTACTCCGTTGCACAGCTCCCTGTCTTCAGATGATTAAGGGAGGCCGCTGAACTTCACTGTATGCACATGTATTTGAAAAATCTGACCTTCCTAGGCCACAGAATGTGGATAATGCTAAACATTCCCTGACCCCACTCTCAGTGTGTAAATTAAACTCCTTTCCTCCCCACTCCCAGAATGCTGTTTTCCTGTTTTCTCCTTATTTTATCTTAACAACCAGTGGTGTGACCTGGAAACTATGAAACTGGGGGACATACTTATTTTCTCATCTCAGTTGGTTCCAGTTCTTACTGAATTCTAACAATTCTGCATTGCCCTTTTCCAAGATCTCTTCTCTTAGTCCAAGTGTGTTTTCCCTAAGTCAGGCTTGCAGCTACCTGCACATCCTTCTACTTGATGTGCCCATGCCTTTTCTTCTAGAGAGCTTTTACTGAGGACCCTGTCCTGCATCATTTTTAGTGCCACACCATTTCTTCCCTTCTCTGTTTTGCCCATGTTCTTAGATCACTGCTCTCATTTAGTAAGCCCCACAGTTTCTTTTCCCTTAGCACACAGAACTCTTTGAACATACATCTGTCCGACTGGATGGAGAGATGGCTCAGATGGTTAAGAGTACTAGCTGTTTTTTTCCAGAGGACCTGGGTTTGATTTCCAGCACCCAAATCGAGGCCTACAACAGGTTGTACCTCCATTTCCAGAGGGATCTGATACCCTCTTCCGGCCTCCATGGGCACTTTATGCCATGTGCATTACAGATATACAGACAGGCAAAACACCCAAACATTTAAAATAAATATATCTTTTTCAAAAATAATCCTATGTCACTGCATTTCTTACTGGTTTACTTGTGAAGTTCCCTGCTAAACTGAATTCTGCTCTGGTAAGAAATGTTCCTGTTCATATTTCTACTTCTGTGCTAGCACATTTATTAGGACAAAAGAACTAATAAAAAGACTGAGAGGACCTACCAGATCCCAGCTGTGGGAGTAAAGCTGTCTTGTCCTACATATATCGTTTTTGCTGTCCACTTTGGTGTGTCTGTGTGACTAAGAGATTGATTTCTTAGTTCCATGAGCAGTGGATGCTTTCTAACAACAGATTGTAGAGTCGCCTGCTCTGGATTGAGTTCTTGATATTCCATGGCATGAGAATTCTTTCATGCCACCTCACCTTTTCTTCTGTTCTTTTTTAGTCAGTTAACTATTTAACCCTACCTCATTGTTAATCTTTTACAGGACCAAGGCTTCAACAATTAATTGACCTTTCCCCTAAAAGTGTTGCACCTTCTTAGGATTAACTAGAGCTTTCTTATCAAGTGTGGCTTATAGATTCATACTGGTCTGTAACTAAGTAAGTGTTGAAATCAGGAGTAAAACAGTGATTTACCAAATAATTTTGTCTAGATCTAAAAATAGAGATTCAGTGCTTGTATTTTAAATATTCCAAAGCTGAGAGTTTTCTATTGATTAATTGTTATCATATCTATAAAAGTATAGGCCTCTAGCAATTGGAAATAAAGATTGCTCCTTTACCACATATCATTTAAAAAGCCCTGGTCTATGGCCACATACTTATGTACATACGTAAATATGTACTAATTAAGCGCAAGTTATTAATAACAATAAAGCCACAAAGAGGACATGGAGTTGGGGGAAGAAGGAGTGGGACACTAGGGAGTTGGATGGACATAGTGGTGGATGACCAATATACACTGTATAAATGTATACAACTTGTGAAGAAGAAAAGTGGTTTGAAAAAGCACTATTCTAGATGTTCTAATTGAACTCTTCCTCTAGACCAGTGATGCTCACATTTTGGTGGACAGCCTGAGAATTGTTTATACCTAGGCTATGGGTCAGTTTCAGTTCCTAAGCTCAGTACTGTGTGTAGTAGGCATTTTCATCAAACCTTGTTTGTGGTATTCTGCTGTATGTTCTGACAGGAGCCTCCTATGTCTTTGCAAACTGGAAGCTTACAGAGACACTGCTCTAGATAATTCCAGAAATCCTACCTCTACCTATTGCTCTGTTCTGTTTCTAACTGCTGGGTTTGCATTTGGGGATGAGTACATAGTACTATCTGAGCAATCTCAACCCTACATTAACTCCTATGCTTTGAAATGATGGCATCATCAAAGTCTTCAAGAACACCTCAGGGTACTTGTCAAAATTTATAACAATTGACTCATGACATTCAAAACTGAACTGACTTGAGCAGCATGGTTTGCTTGTTATTGTTTTTATTCTTCTGTCTTTTAGAAACTCGTTCACAGCAGTGAGAAATTCCCAGGAATGCTCCTCTACTTTCTTTGTAGTATTAAGTATCGAGGAGAGACTGTGTGAGATGGTCTTTGAGTATGGATTGCTGGCTCTGGGGTGGGGCCTGCTACACTACTGCACTTCAACCAACTTCCCAGAGGATGTTGGTATTTTTGGTCAATTCGATCGGGTAGTAAGCACTTAGTCGCTGGTAATGCTTCAGAGATGTTGTGGATGAAACTGACAATAAATTAGAATGTCAAGTCATGTTAGGTTGTGTTTTTCTCAAAGTCATTAATAACAGATGGGTAAATAGAGCCTTGGAAATAATTTATGAAAAGTTGTTTTGGTATGATTTATTAGGATTTTACATCCATGTAAATGTAACTTTTAAAAATGTTTATTTGATAGATGAGAACACGGACATTGCTGAGAACCTCTATCACAAAGTTAAAATTCTTTGTTGGGTTATGACAAGCCCTCAAAACCTAGAGAAAAAGGCCAAACATGTCAAAGCTACATGGGCCCAGCGTTGTAATAAAGTGTTATTTATGAGTTCAGAAGAAAATCAAGACTTCCCTGCTGTGGGATTGAAAACCAAAGAAGGCAGAGAACAACTCTACTGGAAAACAATTAAAGCTTTTCAGTATGTGCATGACCATTATTTAGAAGATGCTGATTGGTTCATGAAAGCCGATGATGACACTTACGTCATACTGGACAATCTAAGATGGCTGCTGTCAAGGTATAACCCTGAACAACCCATTTACTTCGGGAGGAGGTTTAAGCCGTATGTGAAGCAGGGCTACATGAGTGGAGGAGCAGGGTATGTACTAAGCAAAGAAGCCTTGAGAAGGTTTGTTGATGCATTTAAAACAGAAAAATGTACGCATAGTTCCTCCATCGAAGACTTAGCACTGGGAAGGTGCATGGAAATTATAAATGTAGAAGCTGGAGATTCCAGAGATACCACTGGGAAAGAAACTTTCCACCCATTTGTACCAGAACATCACTTAATCAAAGGTTATCTACCAAAAACATTTTGGTACTGGAATTACAACTATTATCCTCCCGTAGAGGTAAGTCTAGACGTTGTTATTACTTTACAAATACTTGGGTCGCACTTCTGTTTACTTGAAAATAAAACAACAGACTAGTTAATATGCATATGTTTCATTAGTATCAATAACTGGAATCTTTTTTAATGTATAGAACGACAGTATAACAAAGCAGATGAGAATAGAGGCCCCAGCCAGTCATTCAGTAGACATCTATTGATACCTCTGTATGCCAGTCACTAGCATATGGAAGTCAGTACATCAAGTTCCAGTTTCTTTATGTTCTACACAAAGAGCTACCAAATAAATAGGCACACTCATAAAGATGTGACTTTAAATAATGACAGAGTCATAACCCAGAGCCTGTGAGTTATGACTCGTTTGACAAACTTCTATCACTAGAAGTATTTACATAACAATTCATAACTAGCAAAATTATAGTTATGAAGTAGCAACAAAAATAATTTGATGGTTGGGGGGTTGCCACAACATGAAGAGCTGTATTAAAGGGTCACAGCGTTAGGAAGGTTGAGAACCACTACACAAAAGAAAATCAAGGAGACTGTGACCTGAAGTGGGGTAGGCTACCATACGGAGATGACCCTGAGCCAAACTTTGGGTAAGGCTAGCAAGTTGTGTGAAAATTTAAATAATGAGCCGTATAGTTATCAGGGGAGAAAATTAAGGTTCAGAAAGACTAGGTTCAAATCCTATTCTTCCACTTCATGGTTGGGTGATCTTGATGTACAAGATTTGGCTAGTCTTTGAGCCTCAGTTTCTTCATTTGTAAAACAGTTGTGATCTGTCTGTCATTTACTTGTAATTACAGTGTAGTATAGCCTCTGACAGTTTTTAATGATAAACATGGCTCTAGTTTGTATCTTAATCTACATTTCTCAGCGTTGTACCTGACTTCCATTGTCTTTATGAACTCTCTCAGATGTGCACATCTGACTTAACCAAGTATAACTCGATTGACAGATGTCTTGTAGACAGTTGAGGCTTCTGTGTCCTTCCAGTCTAGTTCTCTTATCTCTTTCCTCTAAACACTGCCAGAAATTAAATGTTACTCATCACCACGCGAGCTTTTATATTTTCCTACATGTTGATACAAACATAAATAAGTCAGCATTTGTTGTGGATTTTAAAATCAGATTATAGCACTTACATCTTCTTACAAAGTTCCATTTTCGCATGTTGAGATATATTGACATTGATATATCTCTGCTTCATTCATCTGAATATGCTATAATTAATTTGTTTTACTGCTGATAGGAGAAAACCTGCATGCCTATTATAAGCACCACTACAGTGAATTACTCAATGAGGCTAGGATTATCAAACCTGGCATTTCAGATTCTGTTATTGATTAGCAATGCCTTTAGGAAGTCACTAGTTCTTAATGCTGTCTTTTCTGGCCCTAACATATAAATAGTACACTTCCGGGTACCACTCCAAGCCAGTATTTCCAAATGGTATACGACGTTTTCTGTCTACTGTTGGAAGACTTGATGTTCTGCTTTACATTCTGAACCCCTTCTCATATAAAAACACATTCCCATTCACCATTACAATCATGTAACAGATATACCAGATACACAGGATATTTCATAAAGAGTGTCAGAAATTCCACACAGGCACAGCAGTAGCAAAGGGACACAATGCTTGCCATTCTGTAAGCAGTAGAATATCCTTCCTTCCTTTTTTTTTTTTTTTTTTTTTTTTTTAGTTTTTCGAGACAGGGTTTCTCTGTGTAGCTTTGCGCCTTTCCTGGAGCTCACTTGGTAGCCCAGGCTGGCCTCGAACTCACAGAGATCCGCCTGCCTCTGCCTCCCGAGTGCTGGGATTAAAGGCGTGCGCCACCACCGCCCGGCTCCCTTCCTTCTTTTTAAGGGTACTTTTAAGAGGGGCATGTTTAACAATATGCTTTATAAGAGCAAAATAAAGTATCTTCTACTTGAATCATAATGGCTTTTAAATTGTAAGGTTTTTTTTTCCCCTTATAAAAATATATTCCAATAGGCTGAAGATTCTAAAACAAAATGCGAGTATTGAAATTGTATAAATCTTCTAAAATTTATCAGAAAGTTCTAAAATACCCAGCATGGAACCAAAATACCATTATTCAATTATCTTACAATAATTTTTCTCTTTGCAGTGTGAATTCTTTTTTTCAAAGTTTCTAAATGTACATAAAAATATAAAAATGTACATTTTTCTCTGTAATAATCACTAAGAATATGGATTTTATTGTTGCTTTGGAGTTGGGCTTAATTGTTTTGTTTTGGTCTCTATTCTTTTGTGTGAGAAAGGAGGCTGGCCTTGAACTTGCAGTGACGCTCCAGTGTCTGAGTGCTGTGATTTCAGAGTTGTGCCACTACACTTGCTTACAAAATTGTTTAGGTAGCAAGTTAAGACATTGATAGGTTGATCAGAACTGTGGAGTTCAGAAACGACAGAATCTAATTTACTCTTTATTTCAGGGTCTTTTTTTTTTGTACATTAATTTTAGTCTGTCTGAAACATAGTCTGAGATGGAGAGCTCCTGATTTTTTTCACGTTGTTATAGTTTCATTTCTTAGACTTACATAGTACAACTTCATCATATACCATAGCATCACCTGTAGGAGGGGCAGAGCCTGGGGTTCTAGTCCTGGGTGGTTCTTTGGGGATTTGGCCCATATTGTTTTGAACCTTTTACCTTTAAGATTTTTTGAACCATTAAGTATGTATTGCTCTCCCTCTTTTTCTTTCTGAAAGTGTTTTGACAACAGTCATGTAGCTTTCTTTGCATATAACTCATTAATTTAATGAAAATGGTATCTTTGCCCAGGAAGTTTTTGAATCGATGGTGAAATGTATAGTTTCCCTCGGGTTGTTGTATCTTTTGTTTGTTTATTTTAGATTGGGGGGGGTGACTTTTGCTTGTGTATATGTCTGCTGCTACAGGAGATCAGAGGAGAAGAGGGTGTTGGACCCTCACACTGCAGTTTTGGGTGATAGTGAACCACCATGTGTGTAGGTGCTGGGAACTGAACCTGGGTCCTCTGCAGGAGCAGCAGCACTCTGAACCCTGAGCCCTCCCTCAATCTCCAGGGGGCTACTCCTTAAAGATCCCCCTTCTTACTTGGGCTTTTTACTTAACTGACATATATGAAACTGTAGACGGTTTCTTTTCAGTACTGAACCTAAAGCATCACACATGCTAGTCACGCACTCTACCCCTGGACTGTATCCTCAGCCCTCTGAGAACTTTTAAAACTAGCTTAGAATCTGCCTGTTGTAACATTGTTTATATCTGATGATTTTTTTTTTCACTTGAAACTCTTGCCACCCTGCAGTAGCTTGGAGTCACCTACAAGGGACCACTTTGTTTTCTTGCTAATAATTATAGTACTTTTTTACTTACTGTATTTTATTTATAATGCTTAAGAACAATATTTTAGCCATCCACTTAAAAATGTCAGGCAAATAAAGCCTTATTCTTTGTATAGCGACCCCTTTACTTTGAAGAAATCAAGAATTTTAGATGGTTAAGCACTAAATAATGTTGGAAAACACAGTTTTAGTTAAAGTGCTTCGGCAGTTCCAGGTTTGGTTTTAAATTCTTGGAACTGAGAGAACTGTGGGCGTCTTACACCATCTGATGGGTTAGGGCCTCTGCTTTCCCCCTCAAGCTGTGATGCTTCAGTGTTATATATAACTAGTGCGAATGTGTGGAATGTGTGCTACTGTGCCGCTTATTAACAATGTCCAATTCTGTTATTCTTTTAGGGTCCTGGTTGCTGTTCTGATATTGCAATTTCTTTTCACTATGTTGATTCTACAACTATGTATGAATTAGAATACCTCGTTTATCATCTTCGCCCATATGGTTATTTATATAGATATCAACCTGCCTTACCTGAGGATATACTAAAAGAAATTAATCAAGCAAACAAGAAAGAAGATACAAAAGTAAAATTGGGCAACCCTTGAAAGCAGAACGCGAGTGGACTGAGGTTAAATGGTCTACATTGCACTGAAGGACTCCTGCCTTTCTGACAAAACCCTGAAATCCCACTGAGGAACCCATCTGAAGTGAACATTCCATATAGAAATTTTTCCAGTGGATGACTGTAATCTAAGCATTTAAAGAGCTGTGAAGTCTGTTAAAATGTGTTTTGATACAGTAATATATAGATATAAATATATATATATGAAGAATTTGTGTTCTTCAAATGGTGACAGAAGAGCTAGAAAGACTGTCCTGTTCCTGACAGTGTGTTGTCACTGAAGCTGCAGTGGTTCCGTTTGTAATCACCTGCTGCACCGCACCGATAGAACACAGTGCTGAACAGATCTGCCTTAAAGCCAGAAAGAAATACTGTTGCTCAATAGACACTCTGCTCATGTGTATACGATACAAACCAGCCTCCCGGTTGCCGAATGAAAACTTTTCTGTGATTATATTACTTATAATTGGCAGTGTTTCCTCAAGAAGTAGGATGAGATTGACACTGAGCCCGAAGTTCACTAATAAACCACATTTTCTGATTACTATGGGCCTTGACTGCAGTATATGCTTAGTTCTATATATAATTAACCTTGTACCAAGTCCCCATTCTCTCCTCTCTGGTGTTTGACTCTTGAATAACATTCTCACTGTTAATGCTTATTTACTCAAAGCATTGGCAGCATTCTGTAAAACATGCATTTAAAAATACTCTGTTCCCAAATTCACCCTTTGTTAATTGTGGGTAACTTAATTAAATTTAACGCTATTTGGACAAGCTTTTCTTGTATTGGTACCACTCTCGGGAATTATTAATGACATTGTAAATCGATTGTTTCGAAGTTTTTCCAGCTACATAATTATTGTTCCTTTTATTTTCATCCTGTGGAGATGAAATTTGTTGTGCCTTTCATAACTTACTTAAAGCACTTTTAAAATTAATTTTTATGTCTGATGTGCCTGTTAACACTGGCAAAAATTTTTGAATGTGGCTTTTGGCCAGCATTAAATAATAACACTAGTAAGTAAAGAACACATCAACAAACTAAAACATCATATACTTTATTTATAAATAACAACTTACTTCATGCTGAATTCTTATTTGGAGGTAATTATCTTGCCAGTGTAATTCCAATAGCAGAGTCCCATTCAAAACTGCCATCAGAAGGAATCTGCGTATCATTCCAACCCCAGTGGCTGCTCAGAGTTCCTGAGAGGATAGAAAAACTTCTCTCTCTCTCTCTCTTTTTTTTTTTTTTGTCATCAGCAATACTGAGTATAGAGCAGAATATTTTACAGATTTTCCATAAAATTATTTTTAATTGTGAATGATTTACTTTTCTCACTATGTTAATCTTACATGATTATTACACCATTGACTCTGTAGTTTGGCTGAATAATAAGTATAAATAATATATATTTATTGTGCCAAACCATAACCTCTATAGATGATATATTTGAAGGGGTGTTTATTTCATTGGCTAGTTATGGATCACTGTCCACATGATGAAAATCAAACCAACTTTACAAATGACTTTGGTTTGAGTTGGTCTCATGGTAGTGCCATCTACTGGTACCCTAGGCATTATAATCTGTTCTTTGAACAGCTCTCTACCATGGTTTGGACATGTGTGTTACTCTTCTTTACTAGCAGAGTAAATGATTTCTCTGAAAACCTTAACATTCATTCATAAGAAATCGTTGCAGTGAGTCCTGGGCTACAAAGTCAAGCAGTCTGGCTTTTAAGTTCCCCATCACTATTTATGTGACCTTGAACAATTCACTTAATCTTTCTGTGCCTGAATCTCCTCATCTAAAAATTAGGGATAATGATACTACCTACCTCACAGGATATTAAATGAAAATTATATAAATGAATAGATGTGAGATTATTAGAATGCTGTCTGGCCCAGAATGGGACATGGTTTTAAGTGTAAGGTTTTATTCTGTTACCTTGGAGTATAAATAATTTGATTTAGATAAATGAAATGATCAAATCAGATCTGAAGGAAATATTTTGCATATTTCTAACAGTAAGTAATATATAGTATTCATCTAGTGCCTGCTGTATTTCAGGTACTGATCTTATTTACATTTGTGTTAATCTTCACAAATTGGGTTATTCCCATATTGTAGATGAGGAGACTGAGGCTCAAAGAATTTTAAAATGTTTTCACTGTCATAATACTAGTAAGGAAGAAGGCTGGGATTTATAGTCCAAACCTGTGTGTTGTTTGTATTATGTCAGCTCTAGGGTTAATTTCGTGTGTGTGTGTGTGTGTGTGTGTGTATGTATGTATGTATGTATGTATGTATGTGTGGAGTAATGAGATATGTATACACACACACAGACATGTATGAATACAATATACCATCTGGTACTTTTAGCCAGTAATAGTCCAAGTGGTCAGAGAGCTAAATTGGTGTGGTGATTCTTAAGTTGTGATTCTCTCACCCTTACCTGGAGTTTGAGATGGAGATCTCGTGTTGGTTTTTAGCATGAGGCCCTGGAGTATGCATTCATTAACCAGATGCCTTCTAGTGAGAGGTATTAGATTAACACTGCTGGCAGCTTGTTGGAACTTGCAGCCCCTCTCCAGCCCTCCCAGGTCACCTAAGTCAAAACTCCAAGATAGGGGCTAGCAGTTTGGTTTAAAGAAGACCTGAAGGTTAGTCTCAACATAATCCTGTGTTGAGATCCATTGCCTGTTTACCTACTTGATTTTGGTGCAAATAGTCTTTGGAACACACTCAGGATTTCTGCCCAGGAGAGAGGCATTTTTCAAAGACTAAAACATGTTTTAAATCAGTGTAGTCCAGGATCATACTGCATTAAAAGTAAAATGCTATAGCATTTAAAGGGTCAGTGCATCATTGGTTTTGGCAAAATTCTTTGCTTCCCTATCAAAATCTATAATCCTCCAAGTTGAGTCATTTTACACTGAGCAAAACAGGTTCAGTAAGCGCTAATATGTACATATGGATTCATTAAAACATATGTAAATTAATATCATGAAAAATGTCCACTAGTTGATAAAAATTTCCAGTAGAAGTAGTAAATGCTACTGTATAATACACCAACTATTTTCTGCTAATTTATACCATCAGCTTAGGTTTTGTCACTTTCAAAATCATTTGCCTATCCTATGATCTAATGAAGCAAAATTTGTCTCCCAAGTATATGTAGAGCACATTAAACAAGGTTTGGTGGTGATAATGATTTATTTGCCATCTTTTAGATTAAGATCTCTGTCATGTGAATAATTGATTGTAGTGTGGTTTCAAGGCATAAGATTTAATAAAATCTTATGTTCTCTATTAATAATATGCTTATGTTTTGCTAGTGGGAAATTCATAGATACGAAGCAGGTTTTTGTCCCAGAGTTTAGACTATTTGAACATATCTAAATTTCAGAGATCAATTTGTTACTATAAAGGATGACAAAATAAATCACTGACCAGTTCATATACTGTGTTTTGAATGTGGTAATTGGGTTTGAGCATTAAGTTTGCTAACTGGTTTTCATGGTTGTTTCTTGAGTTTGAGTTTTTTTTACCCTCTTAGCCTGTCAAACTATTGCTAGATCGAGGCCCTGTTATACTTGAAAGACATCCTCACTTGGTTTGTCAGCTCCTACCTAGCTGTGTTCTTGGACTGTGAGTTCAAGAGGTCATTGTTCTGTCTTTGATACTTCCTTTCTGCTTAACCTCCACTTTCTAACTCCTTATAGTGCTGTCTCCTTGCGGTTGATTTGGGTGACCAGAATGTCTATCATTTGTGATGATTTTATGCCTACTACATTTAGGTTTCCCATGAGGCTAAAAATACAACAGTAGTATCTGCCGGCTCTCAGGCCACTTACCCTAATTGAACGTGTACAACCTATAACAGTCCCACATTGTTAATTAAAGGAAGTAAAGTTATTTACCCTCCTCTTAAAAGAAAAGAAAAAACACATTGACTTCACTTCTCTTGGTTTGTAGTAGGCCTGATAGAAACATTTGTGGGAAATCTGGTAGATAAGCTGTGGTATATTTTACACTAATGTAACCTCTATTGATTAAAGATAACTTATGGTTGGTTATATATCAGAGCTGTATTGAAATCTTAACAATGATTAAAATGAGAACTTCATACAGATTCAACTTAAAAGCAGCATTACAGTTGAATGTACTTCGTTTCAACTCCCTTACCTCCTAAGTTTTCAGTTACATAAGTTAAATTTGAGTAACTTTGCAGGGCGCTATAAATGAATGGTCTACATGAAGTGTTTTATTAGAGGGAAACTAACCTCACTGCTAAGCAGTGTGTTGTATTATACAGTGAATGTTCGTGTTTTGGAATTTAAAAATTATTTAAAGTAATAGTGTCAATGAAGGGTTTAAAAATGTCTGGTGACTTGCTTATTTTAAGTGATCACCATTAAGTCAGAAAAAAATGTATTTTTAAATGTTTTTTAAAGTGCCTTTTGAGAATTTTTAAACAATGGATTCAAACAACTGCATAAAATAAATGACCATGTTCAAAATTGCTTCATCTGTGTATTTTTAACTGATGTAAGGGGTAGATATCTTTTATGGATAGTTTTCGGGATTTTTCTATCAAAGCTTTTCTGTTTGTACAAGCTTTCATAATTGTTCTAGAATATTATGTAAAGTAACAGAATATTCCACATGTGACTTAGAATAATGCACCTTTAAAATGAGATCATCTACTCACAGTCCTGGAGAGAAGGAAAGTGGGGGAAAAAGGAGGGGAGAGAGAAGAGATAGTAGGGAAGGAGAGGAGAAAGATTGCTTTCCCGTTCTCAAGTATTTTTAATCTTTCATGTAAACTGAGGAATCTGTTTATTCAATAAGTAATTATGCTGAGCATCAGCTAGAAATACAGTGATGAGTAGGACACAGGCTCCCTGTTCTCCAGCTGTCGTTCTTGAGCCAGGAAATAAGTCAGTAGAGAGAAGTGATACTAGAACAAAGACCATTAAAAAAGCAGAGGCCAGCCTGGGCTACAGAGTGAGTTCCAGTACAGGCACCAAAGCTACCCAGAGAAACCCTGTCTCGAAAAACCAAAAAAAAAAAAAAAAAAAGCAATTTGAAAAAGAACTTTGAGAAAGTAACTCCAACATGAATGACAGACATTTTGTGAGTTTCTGAAGTCATCTATCTATACCTTTGAAATTCTTTGTTCTTGGTACATAAAAATAGGCCACCATCTTTGCTTGAGCATGCCTTGGACACACGTGCGAGCTCATTAAGACATGATGATAGGCCAGAATACTTGATGTTTGTAGTCTGAATTCATCTGGTGCTCAGGTCTACTAATATTCAATTGCTCTGTGATATTTAGGATATAAATAAAAATTAACTTAGTATTCTTCTTAGGCAATTGATACAGATGTTTATGGGCTCTTGAGACTAACCAGTATAACTCAGTTTTAACCTGCTCCCTATATGTTCACCATTAGCATGCATACCTGCCTATGTGTGGCAGCAACTTTGGAAAGGTAAAGAGATACATGCCACCTCATACTGATTTAGTAACAGTATGGTGATTTGGTTGTAATGGTTTACTCACATGCCAAAATATGTTGGAGAGGATGTGGAACAAGGGAACACTCCTCCACTGACTGGTGGGAGTGCAAACTTGTACAACTACTTTGGAAATCAATATGGCGGTTTCTCAGAAAACTGGGCATCAATCTCTCTCAAGACCCAGCTACACCAGTCTTGGGCATATACCCAGAGGGTGCTCAATCATACCACACAGCATTATTTGTAATAGCCAAAAATCTGGAAACAACCTAGATGCCCCTCAACTGAAGAATGCATAAGGAAAATGTGGAACATTTATACAATGGAGTATTACTCAGCTGCAAAAAAAAAAAAAAAAAAAATGACCTCATGAAATTTGCAGTCAAATGGATGGAACTAGAAAAAAAAAAATCATTCTGAGTGACATAACCCAGACCAAAAAAGACAAACATATTATGTACTCACTCATAAGTGGATATTAGGTGTAAAGTATAGGATAACCAATCTAATCCACAGACCCAGAGAGGCTAGATAACAAAGAAGGCCCAAAGAGGAATGTATGGATTTCCCCGCAAAGGGGAAAAAGAAGAAATCTCCTGGGTGAACTGTGGGCGTGGGTGGGGGAAATAGAGGGACGGGAACTTGGAGCAGTTTGGGTGGGCTGAGTATGGGAGGTGGATTGGGGGAGGGACAGAGGGGGAGAGTAATGAAAGAGACATTTTGATGGAGGGGAGACATTTCGGGGTTAGGGAGAAACCTGGTACTGGAGAAACCTGCAGGAATCTGTAAGGATGACTCCGGCTAAGACTCCTAGCAATAGTGAAGGTAGTGCCTGAACTGGCCCTCTACTGTAATCAGATTGGTGAACACCCTAATTGTCATCAGAGATACTCTATCCAGTAACTGATGGAAGCAGATGCAGAGATCCACAGCCAAGCACTGGGCTGAGCTCCAGGAGTCTTTATGAAGAAAAGGAGGAAGAATTGTATGAGCCAGGGAGATCATGATGGGGGAGCCCACAGAGACAGCTGACCTGAGCTCGTGGGAGCTCTTGGACTATGGACCAACAGTTATGGAACCTCCATGGGACTGACCTAGGCCCTTTGCATGTATGTGACAGTTATGTAGCTTGGTCTCTTTGTAAGGCTCCTAGCAGTGAGATCAGGACCAGTCCCTGGCACTTAGCTGGCTTTGGGAACCTGTTCTCCATGCTGGTTTACCTTGCCCAGCCTTGCCGCAAGGGAGGAGCTCAGTCCTGTCTCAGCTTGATGTGCCATGCTTTGTTCAAGCCCATGCGAGGCAAAATGGAGAAGGAAGGGGAGTGGAAGGGAAGGCCACTGGGAGAAGAGGAGGGAGGGGAAACTGCAGTCTGTATGTAAAATAAATGAAAATAAAATAAATTTGTGATGCTAGTATTATCATTTTAAGTATTTATGTAAATACAGATTCACTCTTTTAAATTTTCCAGAAGTAGAACCTTTCAGTATTAAAAATAATACAAAACTCCTGAGTATATCTCTTTTCTAAAAGGAAGAGCCTTACCTTAAATATATATACTAATATATATTATATGTAATACATAGTTAAGAGACAGTGTAGACTATCCAATAGAAATTCTGTTAAGACCAAATGGATATTTAACAACTGAAGTTAAGTTCAGCAACTTTAGCATTCTCCAGATAAATCTGTACTAGTATCATGGAAGTATGTTTGCCAGCATTTTGAGTTATTTTTACTAATTAGTGAATTTTGTGCAAATGCTTAGAACTTTGGTCTTAAAACTATTTCTCTTGCCATTCTGTTACTGGTGGGGCTTGGGGGGTTTTATTGTCACATATTCTGCTTTTTTTCCATGACTGAAAATTTGTCTTTGGTACAACTGAACACATCTTCCACTGTAGTAAGAAAATTTCCCCCACCATTTTAAATGAAATTCAGCACTAGATGTTTAGTTGTGTTGAGTTTTCTAATGAATCCCTAGTTAAAGATTCACAGTACTTTGTCATTCATAAGTAAAGTGCCAGCAGTTTGGGCAAAATGCCCCAGTTTGGATTTTTGAAGGCTTCAACTGACTGTCACAGATACTATATTGCCTTTCCCCCTTGTAGTAACAGAATTAGACTTTGGATTGGGGTTCACTTTCCACCAATGTTGTTGTCCTTGTTACAATGTAAGAAGGTAGTGATAAAATCCAGAAGAAGGGATTTCAGCATTTCTACATTTCCTTTAGTTCTGTACAAAGTTGTCTTGTTTTTGTGTTGTTTAGTAAGATGTGTGTATGAGACAGTATTGTCTCAGTTACTTTTCTATTGCTGTGAAAAAAAAAAAAAAAAAAAAAAAAAAACCACGACCAAGGCAAAGTATAAAGAAAGCATGTCATTGGGCTTGTAGTTCCAGAAGGTTAGAGTCCGTGATGGTGGAACAAAGGCATGGTGGCAGGAACAGCTGAGCCCTCACATCTTAATCCAGAAGCAGGAAGCAGAGAGCACACTGGAAATGGTATACATTTTGTGAAACCTCAAAGCCCACCCCCAGTAGTACATCTCTTCCAACAAGACCACACCTCCTAGTCCTTCCCAGTTTCACTAACTAGGGACCAAATATTGAGACATGAACCATTGGGGGCCATTCTCATCAAATGACTACAGCTTGTTAGAGTCCATGGTGGCAAAGCAAAAGCATGGTGACAGGGACAGCTGGGAGCTCACATTTTAATCTCTGCGACAAGGCAGAGAGAGGGAGAGCTCTAGGAATCTTGCAGGAGTCTTGAAATCTCAGAATCACCCAATGACTCACCTCCTCCAACAAGGCCACACCTTCCTAATCCTTCCATAACAGTTCTACCAACTGGAGACCAAGTATTCAAACATGAGCTATGGGGACCATTATCATTCAAACCACTACAAGTATGGTTCTGGTTGTTTTAATAATTCCATTTCTCTTTAAAATATTAAAACTCTTGCCCCCTTTTCCCCTGAATTTAAACAGCTTTCTCAATGAGCTGAAATTATGCAGTTAGAATAATTGGCCAGAGATGACTTCTGGTTTATAAAGTAACTTTTAAAAACCTGCTTGCCCAGTTGAATTTCCCTGCCCTTTGCCTTTTGATTTCTGCTTCTTCAAACCTCACCCCCTATTCCCACCTCCACCAGCAACCCCCCATTGCCTTCTCATTGCTAACATTATAATTTGTTTCCATTTCTTATCAGCAGTAATATTTTGAAAAGTAGTTTGGAAATTATATCTTATTAGGTAGTTAAATGAGAAATACAATTAAGCAACTTTCCTATATGTCACTGAAAGATGACTGAGAATACATGCTAACATGAGCTACAGTTTTTTTCTTCCCTATGGAAATGTTTCTAAAACCTGCCTAGTGAACAAATGTGTACTTACATTCATACTACCCAGTGAGGTAAACTTAATTTAAAACTACAGTCGATACCATCTTCTTTGGCAAAATGGGCACTCGAGATTTTGACTGGCACTAATTAAAGGGAGCTCTCAGTAATGCAACCAGACATGCTTTCCCACTTGTTTGAAACAATGAGGCTGAATATTCTCTGGTTTGCCTGAGGTGACCTTCACACCACAGTGGAAAATAATGATTGGCATTCTGTAACAGCTGTGTCAGGAAGGTGACACTCCCTGTCACTGCCAGCAGTCTTTGGCATCCAAAACTTCTAGTCCTGTTAGTTTGAGAAGCAATTCTTTCCCAGCAGAAAGGAAGCATGGCTAGCTCCTTCAGACAGAGGGTGAGAAGGTAGCAAGAAGCCCAAGGTTGTCTCTTGGCTTTTACAAACGGCTTTGTACCTGATTTAATCCCAGGTGGGCTGAGGAATATAAAGGCGAGGCATGGGGAAGGGATGTGTACAATGACTGGAGAGAAGCAGATTTGAAATCTAATTCATCTTACAGTCTGTGGTCTCGAGGAGCTATGTATTACTGTCATTGGTTCAGATGCACATTGTCATCTTTCTGAAATGTCTGGACCTCTAACATCATGGAGCAAGTTAATCTTAAAGGTTTGAGGAAGTTGGCAAATAATAACCAGAAGAGGAGAGTATGTATTGCCCAGAGTGAACTATAAAGGACAAAAATATACATGCACTGTAATCTACCTCAGTTGGTAGAGCAACACCTTTGTAGACAAATGAGATTTCTGTCTTCAATATTAAAATAGTCCTCATTGCTGTATGACCTCTTTTTTTTTTTTTTTTTTTTTTGCCTAGACTACCTATAGTTCTGCTATTGAACTAGATCTCCAAACCATCTCTTCTTAAAATTTGAGGTGGGGGCTCTCTAAGTTGGCCAGGATATATATAAAATACTTGTGTCACCAGGCCCAGCTTCATCACCACCTCTTGAATCACAGTGTACTTTAAGATGCTGTGATTTCCCCCACGGCCTGATCCTATCATGTCATTTCCTTATTGTTTACTGATACTCGTTACTCAAATATTTAACTCTGCACACAAGTTCAGCTCCTAATCAAACATTTTAACTAATATTTGAGTGCCTACATCAAGTAAAGCACCAAACCGTATAATAGGCAAATGATTTGTTGTTGGTCTCAGAGAACTCACTTTCTATGAGGTATTAAAAAAAAATTAAAGCTAGTTAGATGCCCTAGGATTATACATCCAGGCAGTGAGTATGCTAGCCACTAAAGCTGTTTGTAGATGAAGTGATTTATCCAAGATTGTGTGGATGACAAGTAGCAGGACCAGCATTTCAACAAGTCAGTGAAATTGTTAATCACTACAGTATACTGTAAGGTTTAATAAAGGAACAAGAAAAAGATAACTCTTGGCCAGTTGAGTGTTTTGTTCTATTTTTTTTTTCCTGGTAAGTTCTATTCAATAACTCTGTCCACCTTTATTGTCTGGAATTTACTTAATGAACCTCATCTCTTCCATAAAGTCATCGTAGATCAACAGTCAGAAGTAATGTCTTCCTTCTGAGCCATATTTTATAGTACTGCTCTTCAGACAATCCAGTGGGGGACAAGAATATTTTTGTCCATTTTTATCTCATTGTACTATATGTATGTGCACATTTATGCTTACATATGTTTTGATATAATATTAGTACATTGGAAACTTAAGATATGCTGTGGATCTTATCTGATGGCCAGTGACCAGGCAGGAAGTATAGGTGGAACAAGGAGAGAGGAGAATTGGGGAAACAGGAAGGAGGGGGAGACACTGCCAGCCACCGCCAGGACAAGCAGCATGTAAAGATGCCGGTAAGCCACGAGCCACATGGCAAGGTATAGATTTATAGAAATGGGTTTATTTAAGATATAAGAACAGTTAGCAAGAAGCCTGCCATGGCCATACAGTTTATAAGTAATATAAGTGTCTGGGTGATTATTTTATACGTGGATTGTGGGACTGTGGGGCTTGGTGGAACCTGGAGAGAAGCTCTCCAGCAACAAAGATACATGATCAAAAACACTTTACTAATAAAATATCACATCAAAATTTCACTCTTGCCAAAACTAAAGTCATACCCTGGTACAGCATATGTTTGGTGAGTTATAGTTCTCAGAGAGGATCTGCTGGTCTTGATGCACTGACAGGGGCAGCCAATGCCTGTGTTAGTGTTCAGGGCAGACATGTGCCCTACTTTACACATTAGAGAATCAGTGCCTACTTAATTATATCCCAAATCCTTTAAAGATAAAAGAAATCCCATCTCAGTTCTGTGAAGTTTACTTGTGTTCTCAGTTTTGTCCCTCACAGATGATCTTACAGAGTAGTTTGTGACTCCTGCTGGGGTGACCTCTTTAACCTGGATTTCATATCCTGACATGCCCAAAATAAGGTCCTTTCTAGATGACCACCAAATGCAGAAGAGAAAGTTTGTACTAATAAATATTACAAACAACTGAGCAGAAGCCCACAAGCTTAAGCAACCCAAGAATGAGCAGGAAGGTGATTAGTCACAGAATATTTGGGTTCTTCATCCATTGAGAGTAGAACAGCTTGGAAATTCATTGAGAGACCAGAGCTTTTCAGTAGCAGGAGTTTTCTCTATTGGATGCCTCAGTTGGAAATGATGCTTAGTGAAGCATCTCAGGAACCAGAACTGAGTGTTTTCTTTACTAACCAGAAAGCACTTAAGAAGGGGGAACTGAAAGAATCAGATGCTGCACAGGAAAGACAAAACTAGTATAAGTAAGACTCTTTGAGCAGCATCCCCGAGTGCCCCTTTCCCACATCCAGACATAAAGTGAAGGCTCTGTGTGGAGGAGGACTCCAGGGGCCAGCCACCCAGCTACACAACAAGCCACACAGTAAGAGTAAGATTTATGGAAGTAAGAGAACGGGGAAAGCCCAGAGGCAAAAGATAGATGGGATAAGTTAGGATAAGGAAAGCTGGCAAGAAACTAAATCAAGCTAAGGCCAGGCATTCATAAGTAAGAATAAGCCCCCATGAGTCATTTATTAGGGAGCTGGGGCACAGGCTCCCCTAAAAAGGCAAAAAACCCCAAACACACTTCTCTACATAAACCCATCAGCCCATCCAAGCTGTCAAGACCAAGAAGTGATGTCTGTCTAAGAAATACTTCCTTTCAAAATATTTAAAATGCTTCCCTCCATTTTGTGTTAGTTTCCTCAAAACACAGACAAGTACAAATCAAGGAATTAGTCACCATCCAAAAGTAAATTGTGTTACCCTTTGCATATACCCTGGCAACTTTTTTTTTCAGGGGCCAGTAAATCCATTTAATAAGAAATGAGGTCAACTACTTAAAAAAAAAAAAAAAAAAAAAAAAAACTTAAGGTTCAAGGATTAAAATTCAAGCAACAGAACTCTAAATTCTACCATCTAAATCAGAATCTACTATGACTATATAATAATAGACCAGCAGCATATTGTATAGTTAACACTACTTTAATATTATACATATATTTAAAATGGATTTCTTGAGAATCTGTATATTGACCTAGATGAGGATGGCCCAGGATCCAAGCAGCAACAAAGTCGTCACTTCTGTGGAAGGAAGGGGTGGAAGGAGAAATAGCAGCCTGGCTTTAGCATTCTCCTTAACAACACTCAGTGCTAAGGCAAAAACCTACCACATTTTCATGGGGTCTGGGGAAAGCCAAACTACATCCTAAACTTACAGACAAGTGAGAAAAGTCAGGGAACATGGCTATGGAAAGTGGCTGGTGACATCCATTAAAACAAGAGGAGTAGACAGACCAGCAGGGTGTAGGCTGATTATCCATTATTTCAATACAAAATTAGGATAGGAGAACAAGGATAAACCTTGATCTCAAAAAATGACGAATGAGAAAACAGAAGGTGGAAAGAAAGGTCTTAATTCCTTTGAGCTTTCAAAAGTTAGAAATTTTCTGAAATGCATCCCTCAAGAAATAGGTACAGAATATGCCAAATGTGGTCATAAAATTGCCAAAATAACTAAAAATACAAGCCTGTTAACTATTAAAATGCAAATGTGAAGATAACACAGGCCATGAGCAAAAGAGAAAGAATTTAAAATGGAAAGAGGAACAGGATGAACGAACTGAGGCATGCAAATGTGCGTGTGTCCCCTCCCACATCCATAGGACGGCATTAGAATCGGAAGGGCATTCATTGTCACGTTAAGTTTTGAAATTTTTTCAAAAACTTTGTTTATGTCTTTGATAGCAGAGATGTCTAAGCGGGGAAAGGAGCCTGTATCCCTCAGTCCTGAGTGCTGTAGCTGCCCGAGGTGAAGAACAGCCACAGACACCCTTCAGCAGCATCTCAGGTACTCACTTGAAGAGCTGGCATAAATCCCTTGTTTGTTTTGCCATGGGGAATCTTCCCATAGAGAATGTAAGAATGACTGCTCGGTTAATGATAGTGGGTAGAGCAGAGAAGTGGCGCCATGGAGACAGCAATGGGCCATGGAGACAGCAATGGTCAAATCATTCAATGACCAGGAGCCTTCTCTTAGCAGTCTTGCTTCCATCCACTTTGAGGGCCAAGATACTTGGTAGCTACTGTTTATTCTCTATTGGAGTCATGAATTATTCTCATATCTTAAATCACATCTGTTCTGCCTTAGGTCTCCTTTGTCTTTCACTGAAATAGACAATGAGTGAGTCCTTCTCCATGTTACAAACAAACAAACAAACAAAAACCCTGCCATTATCTAGAGATTAAAGATATACAAGCTACTTCTTTTGAAAATGAAGAAACAGGCCCAGAGACACTAAACTTACCAAGATGGCATTAATTCCACATATGGCAACAGCTTATTCTGATGTCAGGTCTTTACACTGAATGGCATTTTCATTTTTCCTAAACAACTTGAGCTGTACATATAACTAATAGATAAAACCCAAATATATTTAGTCTGTATTTTCCTCCCATTTGCAAACATATTGCAGGTACCATAATAGTTTCCAAGCACTGTCATGGCTGAGTATTTAATTTTTTTTCCCTCTGTAATCATCAAAGTGTGTAGTGAAGTTGATTGTGGCCTTATTTGGGAATACTTTCACTGAGGTAATTAGGTAAGGATCTTGAGCTAATTCTGGTGTCCTTCAAGAGACAGGAGAAGGACAGTTGTCACACAGAGAGAAACAGAGAAGGTCATATGTGCAGAGAGTCAAGACTGAAGATAAGATCCCACAGGCTAAGGAATGCTAGGAGCCACCAGATGCCAAAAGAGACGGAGGTTCTCTCTAAAGCTTTTGGAGAGAATGTGGCCATGCCAACACATTAATTTCATGTCTTCAAATTCCAGAACTGTGAGCAAATAAGTTTCTGTTGTCTCAAGTCTCTAGAGTGTGCAGTAATTTTTTACAGCAGTCCAAAATAAACAGTGCTTATTGCAAAAGGTCTGGAAAGCAGCCCTTGAGGGTTCAGTTCGAGGTATCTGACTCCCAAGCCCTGGGGAATTACAGAGAATGTGCTGTGCGCTGGCTACCCTCCCTGCCTGACTCTGTTCGCCTAGAAACCCCACTTGCTGACTGTCAGACATGTGTCCTTTCAGAGCCAGTTCTCATCCAGAAGTTCTGTTCAACCGCCATGCGGCACACTGCACTGTGTCTACTGTGGACTTCCGTTGCCAGCACTTGGGGAAAAAAATGAAGTGACTGGTTTTTAAATTATATAGGGAGTTTGTTGTGCCCAGTGTGAGCAGGAGTTGGGTGTCTTATTTCCCATTTTGTATGATAGATAGTATGAATTATATATTTTTGAGCATAGAAATAAATGGTGAGAGACCCTGTCACTCTAAGGAAGTTTTGAGGCTGGTATATAGATAGCCTTACTTTATTCTCTCCCATATTTATGGAATTGTCTAGTCCAAACACTTTTCTTATGGATGCAATGACCCCTCAAACAGCTTTTCTGCTCCAGAAAATGTAGATTTGAACTTCCACATACCATACCACTAGGCAAAAAAGCCTTGCATTTATATTAAGAGAATGTAGTCCAGAGAAGGGAAAAAAGGTAAGACCCTGTATCTGAGGGTACCACACACTCTAGACACAAAGCTTGGAGGAATCAAGTTGGTACTGACCTGGAATTCTCCTTCCTGAGAAATAATTTCTACAGCACCAGAAGGTGCTATTCAAGCTGCCAAAGATAAAAAAACAAAACAAAACAAAACAATAGTCTTACCCAGCTTTTAAGCCTGTGATCCATAACAATGACCAGCCATATCCCCAATGGTGCTTATTTCTTGAGGGTAACCAACATCTGTCTAATGGGACTTAGAGCCATTCAATAAAAGGGAATTCATGCCTGATACTGTAAACTGAGCAAACTACCCATGGCTGGAGAACTCATGAACCCTAGAAGAGAAACTACCACCATTTTTCTAAATCAATATAACCTCTGACTGTATTATAAACACACCCATAGGTAAGTGTAGCCCACACCCCCTCATCAAAGAAGCTTCTTTTTGCAGCAAATGAAGGCTTCTACAGAGATCCACAGCTAATCAGAAAGCAAAGAATAAGTGGGCATAAGCTACCCATCCCCAGTTAGTAACCTGCTAAGTTACCCATCCCCAATTAGTACATCTATAATACATCCCCTACACCCAAGGCTCAGGGAAGATGGTGAAGGGGGTGGGGTGGGCAGAGAGATCGTAAGAACCAGAAGACCAGGAAGCCTACTGCAAGATAGTGTCTTCTAGACTCAACAGAGAAGTTGCACCCATGAATCTCAACAAGATGGCTGCCTAAATAAGACCTGAGCACTGATGATATCCATCAATGTACCAACAGGGATGGCAGAAGTTTCACAAGGCCTACCCCCAGATGAAGAACTATGGGCAGTCGGAGGATGCTAAGAAAGGAAGAATCAGTCTTCTCTAGAGAAGAATCCCTGATAGCTTTTTTTTTTTTTTTTTTGGTTTTTCGAGACAGGGTTTCTCTGTGTAGCTTTGTGCCTCTCCTGGAACTCACTTGGTAGCCCAGGCTGGCCTCGAACTCACAGAGATCCACCTGGCTCTGCCTCCCGAGTGCTGGGATTAAAGGTGTGTGCCACCACCGCCCGGCCCCTGATAGCTTTGCCAGTTTCAAGTGGTCAGCCCTAAACACGTATACATAGAAGCCACACAAAAAGGACTCAGTAGGTTGTATACATATGTAACAATAATCGTTAGAGGAAAAAGGGTCTCGAATCCTAGGGCAGTGGAAAAGGAAGGAGAGCAGGTGGAAATCATGTAACTTCAGTGTATTTATGCATGGAATTCCCCCAAAAATAATTCTCATCTTTTCCTCCATTACTCATAGGAATTTGATTTGTGTGTTTATGCTTCTCCCCCTCCTCTAAATTTATTTACTGACGTGGAGTAAAATAGGAAAAGGTTTTAGAAAATGGCTACTCAGCTCTCTCAAAAGACTTCACGACTCAGTTTTTCAAAATTTATTTTAAAACACTAATATGGTATATGACATTTATCTTTTAAGTATATATAGGAACTGCATTCTGTGGTTTCCCTGCCTATTCCATCAGTAGTACCACAGTGTTTTCAGACTCACAACCATTGTCAGAATAATTTTATAAGACAATATGCATGACTGTGCCACCCACCATGACATTCCCCTGAACTCTCTCTAGTATCAAAAGAAGCCATCCTTAAAGTGTTGATCTGAGAGAGTTCTGATGTCATTTGTACACAGACAGAGGTTGCCATCTCGCCTAGCTCCCAGGCTGTCCTTCCAGTACCAGCTCCACCGATGGCATGCCATCTTCTGCTGGTGACTCCGTCCTACAGCTTGCCTGGCTGTGGGGGAAGAAACCATCTTTGTCCCCTTCTACCTCAGCATGGTTACATTTTCCCAACAATGCCAGAGTGGAAGAAAGAGTCCCGAGACTCCCTTACGAGAGTCACCAAGCATCCTGCCCCAGGCTGGCTCCCAGCTTTCCTTAGCAGCTGTTTCTAGGGCACCAGAAGCAGCTTCACTGTCTCACTATGGAAATGGACCAGGTACTACATCTTCAGATCTTGGGCTAGTTGACCACCGAGAACACTGAAGATGTCCCCTCTCAGTCCAGCCTCAAGATAGCTACACCCTCATTCTCACTGAAGATCTAACCCCACCTCGGGCTGCCCACAGTGGAAACGTTTGCTATTTCAGAAAATTGGGGTCTGTAGTTTGGATTTCTGTTCCCCATGAGAAAAATCTCCAAATGAACCAACACTATTAAAATGCCATACAGCCCATGTTTCACTTAGGCAGCGGCAACAACCAAACCCAGGTGAGGCCATGCCAAGCTCTGCCCTGTTTCTGCTCTGCTTTCGCTGTGCTGAGAGTTAAACATCTTGGGATGAAAATTCTACTGTGTCACCCTCTTAGACCAGTTAGCCTTGATCTCACTTACATTCTGGTTTGGTTTGGTTTGGTTTTCAATAAGCTGCTTCTAAATTAGTCTCTGTCTTCTTTCAAATGTCAGACTTTTAGAGGCTAGCTTTTAGGAGATAACTCAGCCAGTCAAGATTTGTCTGACAAGTATAAGGAGTTGATTCTGACACTCGGAACTTACCTAAAAACACTGCATGTGCTGGTGAATGTAATTTTAGTGCTGACCAGGTAGCCAGGAGGATCCTAGCTTTGCTGGCCAGTCAGCCTACCTCTTGTTAGTGAGCTCCAAGCCAGCAAGAGACAGTGTTTCAAAGAGGCCGACAGTGTTCTTGAGAATGATACCTGGCTTCTTTATGTGCATGCTTCTATGTGGACATACACACACACACACACACACACACACACACACACACACACACACACACACTCACTAATTAAAAAGTGGAAGGGGAAAATCAGTTGCAAAGATGAGTGAAATAACCCTTTTAAAGTGAGCATAAGTAGACAGGAGAGCAGCAATTTCTGTGGTAAGTGGTGGTTATCTGTGTAGAAATCACCATCTTCACCAGATTAGCCCTTTAATCCATGTGTTTTACACTTAGACCCAGTCAGCCTGCTTGAACGAACCCTCCCACAGACCTGCCCCATAGAAAGATGGCATCCAGATGTTGATAGCATCCAGATGTTGAGTGCCTCAGTGAGAACAGTGATGCAGAACGAAGCAGAGACATTTAACCTGGGCTGAGAGTGAGCTTTTAAGACATCAAAATCCAGTCTTCTTAGTGTTAGAAAATATGTAAAGACAGGACAACACTAAAAACTACTTTGTGTTTTTAAATTTCAATGTACAATCACAAAAGACTTCACACATAGCCATTCAGCTCACAATAATGCAAACCAGTGGTTTAATATGTAAATTCTGCTCCCTGGTAAGCAGTAGAAATTGGTTTACTTGGATTCTCACCAATTCCATAGTCTACAACCCTCAGGCTTTCAGTGTTGTCTAAATTTGTTCTCTAGTTCCTCCAGGTCACTGCTTGGAATTGCTTGAAAATCACTTGCCAGTGATTTTACCCTTTTCTTTCTTTGCATTTAAAAGTTTTGTTGTGGCACTACTCAAATCCCCTGTTTCTACTGAAAGGAAGTGCAGGCAAGGAAAGAGGAGCCTGCAAAAAAACGTGAGCCATGACTTCCCAGCAGCACTGTTCTGGGTGTCCGTGAGGTCGACATTTTTAATGAGGTTTTTAAAAAAGTAGGCGCTTCCTCTGAAGTGATGCAGCTTTCCCCCAGACTCTGTATCCTGTGGCAGTATCATTTTCCTTTTAAAGAACTAAAGACTAACTTCCCCTGTGGTCTGGCATGTTCATGTCACAGGGCATTGTTGTTACTTTCTCTTTAGACTCTCAACAGGAATATGACCCAAGATTCACCCAAACTATCCAATACCACAGGTCAGCAACACATTTGCTTTATCTTGCCAGTTTTAATATAGGTCTAATGCACACCCATGAGGGTGGGGTGTGGAATATATGCATCAAACCCTCTAATACCTTAATAGCCAGTCTAGGTCGACACTATTTTTTTGTGGGAAGGACACGAGGATCAGCGTGATGAATTACAGTCACTTTAAGAGCTGACCGTGTGCATTGTTAACTCTTGTTTCCCCGATGTAATATTTTCATTAATTCTTTGGGAATTTCATACAGTGCACCTGATCACACTCATTTCCCATTCCTCCAAGGTCTTCCCTCCCACCCTTGTGGCCTCCCTCCTTCCCTCAAAAAGAAAAATACACCAAGGCTAATTTGTATTGTCCATATACTCATTGGATCATGGTCCAACTCCCAGGGGCCGGACCCTTAAAGAAAACTGAGTCTTCTCCACCCCCTCCCACTCCCACCCCACTGTCACCCCAGCTGCCAGATGCCATCAACTGTGAAGAGCTACACTTCAGCATCTTTATCACAATTTCAAGGACCCTCTTTGCTAGTTTCCTATCTAGACTGTTTGTTTGTGTGTATGTGGGGGGCCTGTTGTCACAGAAGTCTTCACTGTCTCATTCTCAGTCATGAGTTAAATCGGCAGTCATCAACATCACTGCAAAAGAAGCTTCCTTGTCAGTGGCAGCCACTGCAGCACAGGTCGTGGACTTCCACGTGGTTTTGGGTGGCAGCCCAAAACCCTTTCTCCTGCTGCATGCACCTCTCCATTCCACGATACCACTTTTTAAAAGTATCTTCCCATAAGACTTGCCTTTTTTAGGTTGTTCTGGAGCTATTGCATGCTCTGCAGGCTCATCCTCCTGTCTTCCCTGGAACCTCTGTGGGTCTCTCAGGCTCCAGATGGTTGTGCACTCTTAAAAACTTCGGACATTTCACAGCTGTCTTTCAGCCATGTGATTCTAAAGAAACAGGGTGAAAACCATTCCTCAAAGACCTCACTCTTCACTTAGGTCAACAGCTTGGATGAAGAATGGAGCTCTGTCACCAGGAAGCACCAGGTCAGTGCCCCATTTTCCACCTCATTCTGCTGCACATGGGGCTAGGCCAGCAACTTGACTCACTGTTCTCTTCTTTCCTTTGTTTCTGATTGTTACCCTGTTTTAGTATTCTAGCCTTGAATCAAGGTCAGGAAAGTGTAGCTTCTTTCAACTGTATGCGATGCCCAGTGTCCTCAGTAACATGAGGAGGGGCTCCCGGCGAGAAGGTAACTGACTACACAGATGATGATACTGAGAAGCAGACAGGAGAAACCTGTACCCTGGGGACAGGAAGGGACTTCTGAATGCTCCTCAGCTCACATATGCAAGGGTTGCTTCTTTGATGTCCTTGTCATCCATCAACTGTTTGCTCAGCTTTCCACTCTTCTTCATTTATAATTCTTACATTCATATAAATGACGGCTTCCCTTCCCTTGGGATTTTGCTCCTCCTGGGGTTGACTAGAGAAAGAGAGAAGGGTCTCAGGTACTCCTTGCCCAGTGATGCTTCCTCCAAGTCAAGGAGACAATTCAGATATGCCAAGCCAGCCTGAGCACTTAGAGCCAGGGTTTAGAAGTAAAGAGCAATTCAAAGATGAAAAATCCTTATTCCCCTAGGGGAGGCCATGCAGTGACTTGCCATGGCATTCTCCTGGCAAGGCTTGCCTACTGTTAAGACCTTTTTGAGTTACTGGTTTCGATTGTCAAATTTTGGAGCGTAGAAATACCATCTGGATACTTTCAAAAATATTTTCAGGTCTCTGCAGGTATTCCCCATCTTAATTTTTATTTCCTTAAAAAGGTTAAGCACAATCAGAGAATACATGTAAATGATATCACTATCTAGATCTTTTATTGTTCTGAGTCCATTGTCTGTTATTTCTTGATATTAATTTGTATTTTCCTATCTTATTTTGGGTTGAGTGCTATCTCTGGCAGGAACATCATACTTCTCAGAAGCCCTTTTACTAGAAAAAATAAACCAGTGACCTATCTTGGAGAGGCCATAATATGTACTTCCCAAAGTCTGTGGCCATGGTGCGATATGACTGATGGCCCGAGATTTGCACTGACTTCTGCTTACCAATTCTATAGTGAAATTACAGGAAATTCAGCAAAGAATTGCTCTCAGAGTAACAGATGAAGTGAAGCAAGGCCTTGCCTCTGATCCCTGCCACGTGGGGAACACTCACTTACCTTGGTTAGCATTCAACCCAGGAAAGTCTCTCTCACATTTTAGACAATTGAGGGTGAGCAGAACGCTATGGGAGGATAAGCTACCTAATCCCTTAGCAGCCATACTTCAGTGGACTCCAAAATTAACTTGAGAGCACCAGTGCTGAGGAAGGATAATGTCTTTCACGCTTCAGCATAGCTGTGTCCTACAGAGAGCTATAGCTACCCATTTACCTGACCCAAATTCATGGAAAACCACAGATGAGAGAAACAGCAACTCTGCACTTAGCTAGAAAGACAAAGAGTTGGACCCTGCATACTGCCTGATAGGTCCCAGTCAGTAAAGCCAGTCTCGACATGTGGACTAGACAGCAGACTCAGCTTGGATCTTAAGGTTGTGTAACAGAGAACCCCTTGAAACAGTTAATGTACCAGGACAACTTCATGTAAATAAATCAGCAGAGCATGGCATACTATGTGGAGCACAAGCACAAACATTGTAAATGTATTCGTTTCAATTTGTATATTAAAGGCACATGCCTGATGTGATTTCAGCTTTGATGTCAAAGTGGGCTATAACATTCCTGTTCACTGTCCAACATCCTGGTCTTAAGCTTAGAGCTTGGAAATGAATTTAAAACAAAAATAAAATTACTAGTTGAAATTTAATGAGCATTACACTAAATGACATCCAGAAGACAGTCTTCATGAAGAATAAAAACAGAGATCCAGCATGTCCCAGGACTAACACTCATCAAGACGGCCCTTTCAGGTCACAGTCCTATCCACCCTCACTGACCATATAGAGCATGTAGATGAATTTCAAACAACTAATTCCTGAATTATTGTTTTAAAGATGGTAGAACATTGCTAATTTTACTAATTTGAATTTTGAAATGGTTCCATTATTTTATAAATGCCATATCCTGTATCCCTACACATGACTGATAGCAAGACTCCCTCTCAACTTTACCTCAAACATGGTATGTCTAGTGCATCACTGAAAGAAATGGGTTGATATATTTACAGCCTCTGGGAAGTTTTTAACTTTACATCAATTCTTTTTAGATATCTCCTGGAAATGAAATTGAAGTACATAATGGGATTTTCAAATCTTCCCTCCTCAAATGTACGTTCTACATTTCAGATGGCTGGCTCATTCCTTCCCCCCTCCTTCTCAAGTTCAATAAAAAGCACACATGTGTCCTGAACACAGAAGCCCATCTACTGTGAAGGTATCTGTCATACAGTCTATCGTCAAGGTTGGTAAGGCTGTCAGGATCTGTTGCCAGCCAGAGAGGAATGACCAGGCTGGTTGTGGTTGGGACTCTGGGAATTAATGCCTCTAGAGAGATCAAGGGAGCAGGACTGGGCAGACAGACGGGTTGGATTGCGAAGAAGCCAAGGCCTGAGCTGCCACTCAAGGATGGGATGCAGAATGGACAGCTGTTTATTTTTGTTGTACTTGAGTCAAGGCTGTCTGTTCTTGCTCTAGCGTTTATCAGTCATTTGAAAGTGGTGGCCAGAAAGGCACCAAGATCTTGGGCAAAATGCCTCTTTTTGGCCAAGGCTAATTCCCTTATGAGTACTCAGCAAGAACCATCAGCTGCCAATACCTCCAACAGCTGACAAATAATGAGCATCTCAGGTTTGAGCAGAGACTGGGTTTTATACCATTGTAGAATCATAGTAAGAAAGTGGTTATGATGGCTGGAGATCCCAGGGAGAGAGTGCCTGCCTAGCATGTAGGAGGCCCTAGGTTCAGTTCCCAACACACACACACACACACACACACATACACACACACACACACACACACACACACACACACACACACACACACACACATCACATGCTATGAATGTTCACCTGTAACTTCTGCATCAATTTTTAAAAAATATTTATTTATTTATTCATTTATTTATTTATTTATTTATTTGGGTTGATGTGCATGGCATTTGTGGAAATCTGAGGACAACTTGCAGGACTCTGTTCTTCCCTTTTGTCACGAGGGTCCTAGAATCAAACTCATATGGTCAACAGGTTTGGCAAGAAGCACCTTTACTGTGCCATCTTGCTGACCCTGATTTGTTTTTGAATAGTATTACTCCAGATTCTCCTAGTACTACAAACATTCTTTGTGTTTTGATTCTAATACCTAAGCTGTTTTCCTGTGTGGTGATTAAAAATCAGACTAAAACAATGCCAGCCTGAAAAACTGCTCTGGACAACTCTAAGATATGTATGCTTTGCCATCATTCTTACCCGGGTATTTACTTACTATAGTACATAAATTGACATGGATCTGCAAAAAAAAAAAAAAAAAAAAAAGACATGGTGGGGGACTGGAGAGATGGCTCAGCATTTAAGAGCACTGACTGCTCTTCCAGAGGATCCAGGTTCTATTCCCATCACCCACATGGCAGCTCACAACTATCTGTAACTCCAGTTCCAGGGGACCCAACACCCATGGCAAAACAACAATGCACATTAAATAAAAATAAAAATAATTAAAAAAAAAAAAGCTGGGTGGTGCACCAAAACTACTCAGAGAAACCCTGTCTCAAAAAACAAAAACAAACAAACAACAACAACAACAATAAAAGACGTGGTAGGTATATGTGTCACTGAAGGACCATTGGGTCAATGAGAGCCACTGGGAATGGACACTCAACAGGAGAGAAGATGGGGAATTATAGCAGGCAGGAGATCTAAAATCATCTCACCAAATCTGGCCTCAGTACCTTGGATCAGGCGGTGGGGAACCAAGAAAGAATTCTCCATGTTCTTACTTTTTCTTTGCTTCAAAACCTGCTCGTTTCTGTCTGCTCTCCCTCTCTAAACTTCGGAAATGTCCTGTCTGTATGTTTGTTGTAACATGGGAGGGAGTCAGAGACGAGGAGGCCAGCTTCGTCTTGCTCAGCACACACTGGTTCTCCACTACAGTATCTGTTGATCTGTAAGATGTGTTCGAATCACTTGTCTGTGAGTGAATCTAATTCCAAATTTTAGAGTCTGATTCTGCCTGTGTTACTTTCCACGTGGACACATATGTGACCGTCTGGCTCCTGCAGCCTCCTGAACCCACGTGGACATCTCTCCTGCTTTCTCTCCTCTCCCAGCAGCCTAACCCACAGCTTAACCTAGCCTGCTGTATTCTCCACATGGCTCTGGCTCTTGTGGTCTGTTGAACCACGTGGATGCCTCCCTTCTCTTCTGCTCCTTCCTGGCTTTCGCTCACCTTGCAGCCAGCCTGCGGACCCACTGCGCTCTCTCTGTCTCCACCTGCAGTCTGCAGACCCACTGTGCTGTCTCTGTCTCCACCTGCAGTCTGCAGACCCACTGTGCTATCTCTGTCTCCACCTGCAGTCCTGCAGACCCACTGTGCTGTCTGTTTCCACCTGCAGTCTGCAGACCCACTGTGCTCTCTCTGTTTCCACCTGCAGTCTGCAGACCCACTGTGCTATCTCTGTCTCCACCTGCAGTCTGCAGACCCACTGTGCTGTCTCCACCTGCAGTCTGCAGAGCCCTGTGCTGTCTCTGTCTCCACCTGCAGTCTGCAGACCCACTGTGCTATCTCTGTCTCCACCTGCAGTCTGCAGACCCACTGTGCTGTCTCTGTCTCCACCTGCAGTCTGCAGAGCCCTGTGCTGTCTCTGTCTCCACCTGCAGCCTGCAGACCCACTGTGCTCTCTCTGTCTCCACCTGCAGTCTGCAGACCCACTGTGCTGTCTGTCTCCACCTGCAGCCTGCAGACCCACTGTGCTGTCTGTCTCCACCTGCAGTCTGCAGACCCACTGTGCTCTCTGTCTCCACCTGCAGTCTGCAGACCCACTGTGCTGTCTCTGTCTCCACCTGCAGTCCTGCAGACCCACTGTGCTATCTCTGTCTCCACCTGCAGTCTGCAGACCCACTGTGCTGTCTCCGTTTCCACCTGCAGTCTGCAGACCCACTGTGCTCTCTCTGTCTCCACCTGCAGTCTGCAGACCCACTGTGCTCTCTCTGTCTCCACCTGCAGTCTGCAAACCCACTGTGCTCTCTCTGTCTCCACCTGCAGTCTGCAGACCCACTGTGCTGTCTGTTTCCACCTGCAGTCTGCAGACCCACTGTGCTCTCTCTGTCTCCACCTGCAGTCTGCAGACCCACTGTGCTGTCTGTCTCCACCTGCAGTCTGCAGACCCACTGTGCTATCTCTGTCTCCACCTGCAGTCTGCAGACCCACTGTGCTCTCTCTGTTTCCACCTGCAGTCTGCAGACCCACTGTGCTATCTCTGTCTCCACCTGCAGTCTGCAGACCCACTGTGCTGTCTCCACCTGCAGTCTGCAGACCCACTGTGCTATCTCTGTCTCCACCTGCAGTCTGCAGACCCACTGTGCTGTCTCCACCTGCAGTCTGCAGAGCCCTGTGCTGTCTCTGTCTCCACCTGCAGTCTGCAGACCCACTGTGCTATCTCTGTCTCCACCTGCAGTCTGCAGACCCACTGTGCTGTCTCTGTCTCCACCTGCAGTCTGCAGAGCCCTGTGCTGTCTCTGTCTCCACCTGCAGTCTGCAGACCCACTGTGCTCTCTCTGTCTCCACCTGCAGTCTGCAGACCCACTGTGCTCTCTCTGTCTCCACCTGCAGTCCTGCAGACCCACTGTGCTCTCTCTGTCTCCACCTGCAGTCTGCAGACCGACTGTGCTGTCTGTCTCCACCTGCAGTCTGCAGACCCACTGTGCTGTCTGTCTCCACCTGCAGTCTGCAGACCCACTGTGCTCTCTCTGTCTCCACCTGCAGTCTGCAGACCCACTGTGCTATCTCTGTCTCCACCTGCAGTCTGCAGACCCACTGTGCTCTCTCTGTCTCCACCTGCAGTCTGCAGACCCACTGTGCTCTCTCTGTTTCCACCTGCAGTCTGCAGACCCACTGTGCTATCTCTGTCTCCACCTGCAGTCTGCAGACCCACTGTGCTGTCTCCACCTGCAGTCTGCAGAGCCCTGTGCTGTCTCTGTCTCCACCTGCAGTCTGCAGACCCACTGTGCTATCTCTGTCTCCACCTGCAGTCTGCAGACCCACTGTGCTGTCTCTGTCTCCACCTGCAGTCTGCAGAGCCCTGTGCTGTCTCTGTCTCCACCTGCAGCCTGCAGACCCACTGTGCTCTCTCTGTCTCCACCTGCAGTCTGCAGACCCACTGTGCTATCTCTGTCTCCACCTGCAGTCTGCAGACCCACTGTGCTGTCTCTGCCTGCAGTGTGCAGACCCACTGTGCTGTCTCCGTTTCCACCTGTAGTCCTGCAGCTCGCTTCCTCTCTCAACTTCCTGGAACGTACAAGAACACTCTCAGACAGTGCTCCACTTTGTGACCTTCTCTCTCTTCCTCCACAGACTTGGGTTTTATTACAACAGCCTGGCCTCAATACAAATCAATGGCCAAAATTCACAGACCTGATTTCCAAATTCTTACAAATCGCTAACAATTGCTACTGCCACAGACAAATGGTCTCCAAAGTCTTATACCTGAACTTGCTCTGCAACGTTTCCAAAGTCCCTTATCTCTAAGGCTCTGCTTCCTGGTAGCATGAATCTTAAAGAGTCTTATTAATAAAAACAAACCTGAAGCCAGGTAATGGGGTAAATGTTGGAAGATCAGAGAAGCAGAACAAGCCACAGCCACCTCACCTCGCCAGTTCCTCAGCTGATCCTGTTTCCTCACACTGGAAGCCTCTGAGTTCTTATCCAGAATGGATCTCAGCTGAACTGCTGCTAGAAGCCTAAAAGCTTAACCAGCTCTAGTTTCTCATCCACATGCCTTATATACCTTTCTGCCTCCTGCCATTACTTCCTGGGATTAAAGGCATGAGTCACCATGCTTGGCTGTTTCCAGTGTGGCCTTGAACTCACAGAGATCCAGGCGGATCTCTGCCTCTGGAATGCTAGAATTAAAGGCATGTGTTACCACTGCCTAAACCTATGTTTAATATTGTGGCTGTTCTGTTCTCTGACCCCAGATAAGTTTATTAAAATGCACAATATTTTGGGGAACACAATACCACCACACTTCCCCACTCCTAAAAATCTTTTATCTCAATGATTTCTTTGCATTCTGCTTTCACAAAAAATAAAACTATCTTAAGATTATACTGTAAACTCTTATCTCAGGATTTATAAATTGCTCATTAAGTATGGTTTAAAATCTGTATAATTTGTAACAAACTTTGACTTTAAATTTATAACTAAAGGTTTATAATTAAAATTCTATACATGAGTATATATGTGATTCAACTCCTGTTTAAGATGTATGTGTGTGTGTGTGTGCATGCACGTGCATATGTGACTTGGATTTAACTCTATATATGTGTGACTGTAACCTGTAACCTGGATTTAACTCTGCGTGTATATGTATATAACTTGGATTCAATTCTGCATACATGTGCATGTAACTTAGATTCAATTGTTGTTTAAGAAAATATGTTTTCAAGAGCAACCATGTATGTGGCTCTCTTCCATCTTGGCTGGTGACCTTATCAGGATATAGGCAGCCACATGCCTGGCAACCTCTTTACCAAGGCTAAAGAGTACATATCATGTGACATTTCTTAGTCCTAATGGGCTCACTGTTCATTGTATCTCCTTTTAGACTAAGGAAGCACCAAGTCTCAAATATTTTGGATTGGTATGGGCTTTTGTATGATGTCAGAAATGTAAGTCCTAGTCTTATGAAAGTTGATAACTTATTGTAGACTATTAAGGAACACAAGTTAACAGACAGTCATCTTATAAATGATCAAATTCTTTAATTGTAGTCATGCTAAGTACTAATATAATTAATTATAGGCATAAGCCTTACTTAGTCAGCTGTATATGTTTTCAAAATTAAGCCTAAAACAAGTAACTAGAAACAAGCAAAGTTTGTCAAATCAAATATATCTAATAGATAGATGGTCTCCAAATGCTTCAGAGATCTGCAGAATATGGCATTTAAAGTATTTAATTAAAAAAAAAAAGCCTTTCATGATAGAGAGATGTGCCAGTTCTTGGCAGCACCCCATCTCCTCCAAAGGAAATGGATGGATAAGGAAGAATTATTTCTACCTGGAGCTTCCTTTAAATGTAGCCAGACATCGAGCCAAAAAAAAAAAAAAAAAAAAAAAAAAAAAAAACCTGCCTTTCACCTCAACTGCTGCCAAGACTGTCCAGAATGTAGACAAGCAAGACCTGCTTTGCTTAGACAAGGTAGGTGCCGCCCCTCATGAGTTCCTACAGGAAAGTGTCAGATCTTCTGGGCCTGGCAGCTGAAGATCGATGCTGCTCTGAGACCTCTGTCTCCAACAACGGAGGAACCTGGGGTTGCTGTCTAGGGAGCCACTAAGTCTCTATCACTTTTAATAGATTCAGAAGCTGCTTGGTTTGCCCTTCAGCTTACTCAGGTGAAATTTATCCTTCGAAGACCTCTGATGGTGTTTGCCGACTAGGCTAATGATGGCTTTGTCAGTTTAACAGCAGCAACCAAGGCCTCAGCTGCCTCCTCAGTTCTCTTTGTGTGTAAAGTTCAGGCCCCGGGCCTCACTCTCCTAGAGCCACTGCCAGGTCTGGACACAGCTTACCTTGTTACCAGACTCAGAAAAAAGATAAACTCACAGAACAGATTTTAATGTAACTTTTTACTGCTCTACAATGACTGTCCTTAGTAATAAACCACCTGTGTCTCGTGGTGAATGATTAGATAAAAAAAGGTAAAGTTTAAAGTTTAAGATCTAAGGAAATGTTTTAGGGTCTAAGGTGTTTTAAAGTGTATAAATGTAAGTTATAAAGGTCTGAGAGTGTAAAAGCTTAAATAGTTTTAAGAAAATGACTTTAGGTATGTAAATGCAAGTTACAAAGGCCTGAGGATGAAAAGGTTTCAGTGATGATAAAAAAGAAAGTGATTTAAGGTATATAAAAATAATGAAAAATGTTTCAGATTTCTTTCTCTTGATATACTATTGTTGTAATCAGATTCCAAAAGTTGAGTCTTAACCTTAACCAATGGAGTTCTGATAAGCTATTAATCGAGCTCTGGCAGAATACCACTATTATTATCATAGCCACAAGCTCAAGATTTTAAATCCCTTTGGTTGTTTTCTTTTTTTTTTTTTTTGTTTTTGTTTTTGGAGACAGGGTTTCTCTGTGTAGCTTTGCGCCTTTCCTGGGACTCACTTGGTAGCCCAGGCTGGCCTCGAACTCACAGAGATCCGCCTGCCTCTGCCTCCCGAGTGCTGGGATTAAAGGCGTGCGCCACCACCGCCCGGCTGGTTGTTTTCTAAGTACAGACTTAAAAGTGTTTCTCACTGTGCTAAAAATATCTATCTAATCTATATACACTCTGTCTTCTGGATAGAGGAAAGAGTGTTCATGTTTTTAATCATTTTTGGGTCCCCTATGACACAAAGATGTAAGTCTACTGCCTTCTCTACAATGTGGATTTCAGTACAGATTACAAAAAGTGGGAATGCTAATGTGTCTAAAACTGATCTCTTTTTGTAAACTCAAAACATTCTTGTAAGCTCCAGGAAGTCGACTTGAATCTACCTCGCACAGGTCATCCAATAGACTCCAGGTAAGTACTGTCAACCAACAGCCTAAGTTTCCCCACCGACTGCCTCTTCCTGGGGGTAGGATCTCCCCCATCTTTCCCTGGTCTTGGACTCCCCTTCCTCAATTACCAGGACCTAAGAAAAAAATTCTCCCTAAACTTTTTAACTTTATCTTCTGCTCTGCCAGCATCCTGCCAGATCCCCTCAAAATCCGCATCGCAGACAGCATGAAAATACTACCCCCAAGTGGTCCCACCTCACAAACTGCTTCATCCAGGCCTGCACTCTCCTAGCACCTAATGGTCTCACAGAGCCCAGACAACAAGTCAAACAGCCAGCTCTCCTAGGACTTGGCTAGCATCCCAGCTTTCTCAGGTTCCCCAAAGATGCTGATGCCCCCAGGCAAAAGGAAGCAGTCTAGAGAACATGGTGCGCACATTCCGGCCTCACCTACTAACCCTTTCAATTTCTTCACCTTTTTCTAGTAAACAAAAGAGAATGATGTTAGTTTCCCCAGGGCAGCAGCCTGCCTCTGCCTCCAAAGCAGTTACGTCATCACCTGTCGCCAGGTGGCTTTCCACAGTCATCTGTGTGACACGTGCACCCCTTAGAAGTGCCCACCAGGCGCAGCTCGCTCTTTCTGCCTCTTCTTTCCTCCCTTGCCTCTTGCTCCCCTCTTCTTCCTCTTGTTTCTTCCCTGTCTCTCTGCCTGCCTTTCTCATGTCTCCACTCCCATACAGCCTTTCTCTCTCTCCCTCTCCCTCTTCCCCATCCCCAGCAAACCTCTTGCACTAACTCTGCTGCACATGGAGTGTTTGCTGGGGGGCATGAAAGGGAGTCAGAGAGAGTTATAGCTTCAACTGGACTTGGCACACTGTTGTGGCTTTGAAGGCAGAGGAGTCTGTGAGAGAAGCAATGGGAGAAGCTTATAGAACAGGGAAAGGATCCCAGGTTGTCTCCAACACAAGGAGCTGAAGCTGATCAAAAGCCTGAATCAACTCATGATTAGACTTTTTACTCAAGAGTCTAGCTAAAAGCCTAACTCAGCAGCCAACATTGATTCTAGCCCTGGGAGACTGAGCATAAAAATCAGCTTAGCTTGCCTAGACTGTAACCTAGAGAGCTGTGAGCTAATGTGTTTGTGCTTTAAGCTGCCAGATTTGTGGATGATTTGCTGCTACAGTAATAGAAAAGCAGTACTATCACCACTACAAACAAATACACTCACAGATTCAGTAGCAGCATAGCTTTGGAAGAACCAGAACTTCTTATGCCTGTAATCATCTGGCATACGAGAAAATGGATCAAGACTCAAAATGTTTTCACCTATTATGTGCTGTCTTGAGCTTCAACAATATATTCACACTTGTCCTTGGGAACAGTATTATAATCCTAATAACATCCCTGTGGGCTTCTAACAGGTGTTTGTAGCAGGAATCTTAAAAGTTCTTATTAATAAAATCAAACCCGAGGTTAGTTATTGGGGTCCATGCTGGTAGATCAGAGAGACAGAACAAGCCACAGCTATCTCACCTCGCCGGATCCTCAGCTGGTCTTGTTTCCTCAGACTGGAGGCTTGCCGAATGCTTAACCAGCCAAAAACTTCTAGTTTCTGGTCCTCACGCCTTATATATCTTTCTCCTTTCTACCACCACTCCCTGGGATTAAAGGCTGGCTTTCTGGGATTAAAGGTGTGTGTCACCACGCTTGGCTATTTCCAATGTGGCCTTGAACTCACAGAGATCCAGAGGGATTTCTATCTCTGGGATGCTAGGATTAAAGGTGTGAGTGCCACCATTTTCTAGCCTTTGTATCTAGTGGCTGTCTGTTCTCTGACCCCAGATAAATTTATTAGAGTACACAATATTTTGGGGAACACAATACCACCACAGGTGTTAAGATATATTGGTTGATTATAATTGTATAATGTGAGGACATGGCTGCTCCAAGGTATATGGTTGAGGAGAAGGTTCTTATTGTAGATATGAGGGAAAGTACAGCCAGCGGCATCTGGAAGAGTTCAGAGCAGGGAAAGAAAGTGATGCATGGAACCTGGCCAGTAGAATGAACTGGACCATGACAACAGTGGTGTTGGGTGAGGTAGGGAGGAAAACCAAGAGGAGGCAGGAGACCACATGGCCAAAATGGCATGGTTATATAGGAATGACAAGCTGGGGGAAAGGCAGCCCATGAGCTGGAGAAGTTTAGGGCAGGGGCCAGGGTGAAAAGAGCTGAGAGGAGCCGGGAGCCAGGATGCCAGCATGAATTCTGTAACAAGTGTGATAATAATAATTAATTAAAAATCCTTATGCTGAGCCTCAGCCTAAATCAATGATATCCTGGCATCTGGAACTTTTTAAAGACCCTTGGATGATTGTGTATAGCCAGATGATGTTCACGAGTATGGTCCATAAGCCTCTCCATCAGTGTCCCTCAGCACTGGCCCACGATCCATGTTATCGTCCTAGCCCTCCACCATCTGCTTCCTTACTCCTGCTGTGTAGTTATTTCCTTGGAACTGAAGAAGTATTCCCTCCTGGAGGGAAGGAAGGAAGCTCATGAAATTCACCAGAAAGTTACAGGTGCCATAAGGCCCCTCCCTGAGGTTACAGGAGCTTAATCTGTTTTTGAGTGGGGGAGGAGACTCTTCCGGGGAGCTGCCGGCAGCTACGGTGAGTCACCAACCATGACAGTTGGGCTTTTCAAGGACATAGCTGCCCAAGTCTCCCATGCTCAGAAGAAACTCACCGAATCATCATGCTTGACTTGAGTTATTGTCAGTGCCTGTCTAGGGTGAAAAACATTTGTGCATGGCTTCCCAGTTTAAAATGCAACAACTTAAAGAGGAGCCCCAGGTATGCTTGGGGAAGAATGTGCATTTGAATCAGCAACCTTAGTAAAGGAGATTGCCTTCCCTAACAAGGGTGCACTGCCTTCTAGGGCTGACTGAGTCGTAAAATCCGTGGAGAAAGCAAGAATTCCCCTGACTTCTTGCCTCCCATCTTCATCTCTTTTCATCTCTTCGGGCCCTTGGCCTTTGCTTCACACAGTTTGGCCCCTGGTTCTCAGGCCTTTGCATTAAATTACTGCAGCAGGTTTCTTGGGCCTCCAGCTCCTAGACTGCAGATTGCAGGACTTTGTAGCCTCTTCAAATGTATGATGAAATCCTCATCATAAATATTTGGGGGCTGAGGGCAGAGCTTGGTGGTAGTTTGCTTAGTCCTAGCGTCATGCACATATATATAAATCTCTCTCTCTCTCTCTAATATAAATATATGTGTGCATTTGTGTATATCTATGTGTATAAACATATATGTTGTAGAATATTGTTTTAAGATGTATTACATTTGTTTATGCTGTTGTTTAATGATGCAAAGAAGTGTTGCATTCTTTTATGTTGCATTTGTTTAACTCTCTGAATCTGTGTTACTTTGCCTGTCTAAAACATCTGGTTGGTCTAATAAAGAGCTGAGCAGTGAATAGCAAGGCAGGCGAAAGGATAGGTGGGGCTGGCATGCAGAGAGAATAAATAGAAGGAGAAAAAGAGAGATCAAGGAGCAGGATAAGGAGGAGGACCCCAGGGACCAGCCACCCAGCCACCCAGCCACCCAGCTACACAGCAGACACAGAATAAGGAGAGAAATGATATACAGAAATAGAGAAACGTAAAAGCCCAGAGGTAAAAAGGTAGATGGGATAATTTAAGTTAAGGAAAATTGGCTAGAAACAAGCCAAGCTAAGGCCGGGCATTCATAAGTAATAATAACATTCTGTGTGTGATTTATTTGGGAGCTGGGTGGCAGACCCCCCCAAAAGAACAAAGAGCAAAAAGCAAAAGAGTCAAAAGAGTAAAACATAACTAACAACACACACACACACACACACACACACACACACACACGTATACTTATTTATGCATATGTCCTCTGGTTTATAATGGGATTATACCTTGGTAAACTTCTGGAAACTGACATATCAAAAATGCACTGAAGAGCTGTCACAGTATCTTAGTGGGTAAAGCCCTTTCTGCCAAGCCTAGTGACCTAAGTTTGACTCCTCGAAAACATGTGAAGGAGAGAGCCATCACAAATGGTCTTCTGCTCGCCATACTAGCACTGTCACATATGTGTATGTGCATGCACACACACTAAGTTAATAATTTTATTAACTATCACTTAATTTTAATAGATGTGCAATAAAAAATTAACACACCCGACATAACAAATGTCACAGATAAGTCTAGTCTAATTTAAACATGATTTGGAATACTTATATTAGCTTATAGTTGACCAAAATTTTCTAACCCAAAGCCTATTTTATAGTGAAACACTGCATACCTCCTATCATTTTTATAATCTTGTACAGTTCATGAATAGCACATGACTTTGTGGTTACTCTCCATTAACACACACAGCTGCAGGTTCACTGGACCTAAAGAATGCTCAAAGCACTGAATTAGGTGTGAGTGCTAGATGAAGCTCAATGTGATGCAACATGCAGAATACTCACCTTCATGATCACATGACTGAGGCTGCAGCTCCTGGCTGCTGCTCAGCTTCACAAGAGAGCATCATACAGCATTCTCAACACTCCACTGGCTGAAAGATGAAGATTGGTTTCTACTGGGCCTGGCGAGATTGCTCAATGGGTTAAGATGCTTTCCACCAAGCCCGATGACCTGAGCTTAGGCTCAGAACCTACACATAGAACAGAACAGACTCCAACAAGGTATCTTTGCCTCAGCACACATGTGTGGGCACACAAACATAAATAAATAAATAGAATAATAATTAAAAATGATTTTACTGAATGCATACCATCTTTATGCTATCATTAAAGCCAAAGGAATTTTAAATTGGACATTATGAGCTGGACTGCTATGGATATTGCTCTATATAAATAAAACACTGATGGCCAGTGACCAGGCAGGAAGTAGGTTACCAGGCAGGAAGTAGGTGGGACAAGGAGAGAGGAGAATTCTGGGAAGTGGAAGGCTGAGGGGGGAGACACTGCAGCCACCGCCAGGACAAGCAGCATGTAAAGACTCTGGTAAGCCACCAGTCACGTGGCAAGGTATAGATTTATAGAAATGGGTTAATTTAAGATAAAAGAACAGTTAGCAAGAAGCTTGCCACAGCCATACAGTTTATAAGTGATATAAGCATCTGAGTGATTATTTTATACGTGGGATTGTGGGACTACGGGGTTTGGTGGAACCTGGAGAGAAGCTCTCCAGCAACACTGGACTGTTTCTATATAAACCTGTTTTACTTTCTCTGTCTCCCTGGAGAGTCCTTCCATTCTCCTTGAGGCTAGAGCCAACCACTAACACAGTTCTGGCCAAAACCATGTAAGGAGACTACCACAAGGAGGGAGTCTCTGGAAAAGATTCTCCATCATAGGAAGCAGGAAGTAGGACCAGAGAGGCTCAATGAGGGCTTGTTGCTTTTCCAACGTCCTGATTCAGTTCCTAGAACCCAAGTTAAAAAGCTCACAACCACCTGCAACTCTAGCTCTGTGGGATCTTATGTCCTCTTCTGGCCTCCATGCCCATGAGCACTCATATACCCATACCCACGCTTAGACACACACATATACACATAATTAAAAAATAAAATATATGCTTTTAAAAAGAAAATGTGGCCTCAAAGAAGGAGGTTGGTAATGTTTCCTCTGTGTCTAATGTGTGGAACAATTTAAAGAGTATTGGTATTAACTCTTCTTTGAAGATATGGTAGAATTCTGCGCTGAAACCATCTGGTCCTGGGCTTTTTTTTGGTTGGGAGACTTTTAATGACTGATTCTATTTCCTTAGGGGTTATTGGACTATTTAAATAGTTTATCTGGTCTTGATTTAACTTAAGTATGTGGTACCTATCTAGAAAATTATCCATTTCTTTTAGATTTTCCAGTTTTATGGAGTAGAGGTTTTTGAAGTATGACCTGATGATTTTCTGGATTTCCTCCGTTTTAGTTGCTATGTCTCCCTTTTCACTTCTGGTTTTGTTAATTTGGATGCCCTCTCTCTGCCTTTTGGTTAGTTTGGATAAGGGCTTGTCTATCTTGTTGATTTTCTCAAAGAACCAACTCTTTGTTTCATTAATTTTTTGTATTGTTCTCTTAGTTTCTATTTTATTGATTTCAGTCCTCAATTTGATTATTTCCTGGCATCTATTCCTCCTGAGTGAGTTTTCTTCTTCTTATTCTAGAACTTTCAGGTGTGCTGTTAAGTCACTAGTGTGTGATTTCTCCAACTTCTTTATGTGGGCATTTAGCACTGCTTTTATAGTGTCCCATAAGTTTGGGTATGTGATGTATTCATTTTCATTGATCTCTAGGAAGTCTTTAATTTCTTTATGTTCATAGCAGCATTATTTGTAATAGCCAGAACCTGGAAACAACCTAGATGCCCTTCAACTAAAGAATGGATAAATAAAATGTGGTACATATACACAATGGAGTACTATTCAGCAGAGAAAAACAATGACATCACGAGGTTTGCAGGCAAATGGATGGATCTAGAAAAAAATCATCCTGAGTGAGGTAACCCAGACTCAGAAAGACAAACATGGTATGTACTCACTCATAGGTGGATACTAGATGTAAAACAAAACATAACTAGACTGCTACTCACAACTCCAGGGAGGCTACCTAGTAAAGAGGACCATAAGAAAGACACAGGGATTGCCCAACGACAGAGAAATGGATGAGATCTACATGAGCAACATGGACGTGAGGGGGAGGGGGTAAATGAAGGGCAAGGGTTGAGGGAAAGAGAGAGCTTAGGGGAGTGGGAGATTCCAGCTGGATCAAGAACAGAGTGGGAGAACAAGGAAAGAGATACCATGATAAATGAAGACCCAAGGTAAATAGGAAAACGCAAAGTGCTAGAGAGGTCCCCAGAAATCCACAAAGATACCTCCACAATAGACTGTTGGCAATGGTCGAGAGAAAGCCCGAACTGACCTACTCTAGTGATCGAATGGCTGAACACCCTAACTGTCGTGGTAGAACTCTCATCCAATGACTGATGGAAGCGGGCGCAGAGATCCACGGCCAGGCCCCAGGTGGAGCTCCGCGAGTCCAGTCGGTGAGAAAGAGGAGGGTTTATATGAGCGAGAATTGTTGAGACCATGATTGGAAAAAGCACAGAGACAAATAGCCAAACTAGTGCAAACACATGAACTATGAACCAATAGCTGAGGAGCCACAACTGGATTAGGCCCTCTGGATAAGTGAAACAGTTGATTAGCTTGAACTGTTTGGGAGGCCCCCAGGCAGTGGGACCTGTCCTCAGCTGGCTGTTTGGAACCTGGGGCCTATGCAGGGACACTCCGCTCAGCCTGGGAGGAGGGGACTGGACCTGCCTGGACTGAATCTACCAGGCTGAGCTGAATCCCCAGGGGAGTCCTTGCCCTGGAGGAGATAGGAATGGGGGGTGGGCTGGGGGGAGTAGGAGGGAGGACGGGAATCCGTGGCTGATATGTAAAATTAAATTAAATTATAAAATAAAATTTAAAAATACAAAGGACATAGAAAAAAGCAGAAATCAAATTTAAATAAATAGTATGATATAGATGAAAAAAAAAAGAAAAGAAAATGAAAGATGCATAAGAGCACTGGCAGCTCCACTCCCAGGACGTGGCAGAGAGAGGATGTGCTGGGCAGCAGCCATCATCAGTGGTCATCGGGGAGACTTCTCTAGGGGAATATGCTAAAAAAGATAGGGCCACCTAGGGCTACCGTGCTATCATTGAGCTTCATTATCAGGAGATGTGTGACAAGTGATCGTGAAGTTCTTATTGGGTGTTTTGTTTCTTATGGCAGAAGAAATTTCTAATTGCGAAAGGGCTAAAATTCAAGTGAAAATAAGAATTTTTATTGGTGGAGCTAGGTTTCTTGACTTTCATCAACCACTCAGTTTTCTCTATGAAGTCTAAATACTGCTGTTATCAGCTCACCTAGTCCAGAAAATCAAGTCACTCCTACTCTATGGCACTGCAAACCAAATCAATGGAAAGACATCTGCAAGGGCAGTCCCTGTGGCAGTGATGGTATTAAATCTACCAGACTGTCATATGGAGAGAGTTTGGAGAAAACATGCCTATGAGCTTCTTGCTCAGAGAGGAAATTTTTTTTTCTCACATTTTTTACTCATATTTGTAAGGAAACTGAAGACTATGAGTACATGAGGAAGTATAAGAAAAGAAACAGACAAGACACCAATCATTCACTTTTCATATTAGTTGAAAAGGATTAGCTGATCATAGGAGAGAGGCTCTTGGGGTCTCATATTTATTCCACTTATCAGAACACGTTTTAGAAAGTTAGACATTCTAATAATAGCATCTCTTTGCCTAAAGTCCCCCAGATTTCCCACTTCAAGTAACTATTGTCACCCTAACCCCAGTGTCATCTCTGGTCATTCATTTGGAAGTGGCCCCATGTATAGAACGTCCTGTGAGCCTCATGAAGAGCACCGTGACACCTCCACTCACTGTCCTCCTCGTAGTCTTCAGCACTAGCTTTGGACACACAGTAGTCGATGACTGACATCATCTATAGGATCCCAGATCATCCATGCTGTCATCTACACCCTGGGAACCTGTTTTGTGGGAACCTGAATTATTTTTCTATCTCATTCCCTCACACTGAACCCAAACCACTGAATAGTCAAGTGCGTTTCTAAATGCCACATGGTTAAACAGTGATCCTTAAGCCTAACTCCATGCATGTTCTCATAGGTTCAGCTCCTAGGTGCCTGGTATATTCTTCTTCAAAATCTCCCTAAACACATCTACTCTGTGGAGTTTAAACAAGATGCACAATTATTTTACATCTGCTGCTATGTTTAAATACAGGACCTATGGGTTCTTTTATGGGTTCAGAATCCACGTTTCCAATGGCCAGTGTAAGACATCATTTACAGCACAGTCAGTATAGAGAGAGTAAGCCTGCATTTGCCATCATGAAAGCACATGTTTCATCAAAGCACACATTTTCTGACCGCTTTTTTGTCTTTTCTCCTCACCTTCAGATCCAAGTTTGATATTCTATAGCAAAAACTGGCAGCTCATTAAATATATAAAGAAATCAAACTCTATTTTTCTCTGACTCACCACAGTCGTGAATCTTACCTTTGGACAAGCCTTATCAACTGGAAACCAGCTAATAAACAGATCAGCTGACTGCACTTGCCTGGAACTGCTCCAATCTCACAAGGAGCTGACTTTTCACCTGGGAGGAAACGCATTGTCTTACAATGAACATAAATTTTCTTAAATCTGGGTTGTCCCCTACTCAACACTAAAAAGTGGCGCATTTCTCCTAATAGATCAAAACTGAAGTCGTATTTAGAAGAATGTGTGGGAACTTAATAACCCAATACTCCATTACTCCACTTCTGCACTTCTCTGTCTGGGTCTCAGGTCACTGAGGATGGTTGAAGTTGGGCCTTACTCATTATTCGATCTCTAACTTCCCAATAAGTCCTAGTTGCTAAAAGTGTAAGAGTAAAGCATTTGCTATGTGAATGAGCTTATTGATCATGGCCCGGTGCGCGTGGAGAACACATCATCAGAAAGTCTTCCTGGGAGTTGCTAAGGGTATAGTGAGTAAAGCACATATAAACAAAGAGTAATGTGAAATGAGATTCGGTAGCAGAATTAACAGGCTACCCTTCCTGTTTCTGTGTGTGGTCTGCAAGACATATTCTAACCAGGTCTAGATTAACATTGACAACAAGCTAGGAGGAAGGCCCCCAGGCACACACAGGACAGAATTATAGGGTAACTTGAGACTTTATAAGCCATGACTTGAGAAATACTATGAATAGAAAACTCATAGAATTCTAAGAGTTCTTGTAACAGTGGTGGTTGATTTTGATGGGCAGGTCTAAACATTTGTTTAAATATTAAGTAAAAATTTGTATTAGGGCAGGAACTATCTATTAAGCTTGACATTTTAACACTCAGCAAACCTTCCTCTTAGGTCTCTTCTATCAACTGGCACTTCTCAGATGGCTGTTGGTGTTTCTAGAGAAATTTATATGGTAACAATATTATTCTACACAAATACTTCACACACACACACATACACACACACACACACACACACACACACACACCCTCATTATGTGCCAAGTATATATTTTAAAACATAAATATAGGGGCTGGAGATTTAGCTCAGTGGTAGAGTGCTTGCCTAGCTCTCTACCTCAGCTTAAAAAAAAAAAACACCCATAAATATAACTGCAAAGGAACTTACCAACCCCATAATACCTATGCAAATATACTGTATTTTATAGCCTACCTTTTACTGAGCTTCATAGAGAGTATGTTTCTCACCAAACTAACCCTATGTCAAGCAAATCGACTATTGTCATTTCTCTAATAGCATGCACTATATTCACAGCACAGAATTTTTGTATCACATTTTGGTAATTCCCCAATATCTTTTAACTTTTAAGTCATGGGGGGAAATATCAGGCCCACTAATAGCCTCCAAGTGTACAAATGAAAGAAGAACCATACATCTCTCCCTTTAAACAAAAACCTATGCTTAACTAGGAAGGCATGAACCAAATAGCCAAGTTTTAAATATAAGGAAAGTATCTCAAGGAAATTAAAAGTGCTACTCCAGGGAACAGCCAAATGATAAAAAAACAAAACAGTTTTACTGCTGATATGAAAAATTTTAACAATCTGGATAGAAAAATTAAACCAGCTACAGCCTACTCCAGAGCAAAACGTTAACTCTTAGTTCTATGAAGACTGGGCAATGACAATGCTGCAGAGATACAATCTGAACCAAAAAGATTTCTTCATGAGGCAGAAGGGGGGAAAAGCTATTTGTGTTACATAATAATGCAGTTTGAAGCAGAAAATATGCTGGTGAGCAATCCAGGAGATGTAGCAGCTAAGGTCACAGATAAAGGTGGCTATGCAAACAACAGGTCTCCATTGTCCGTGAACAGCCTTGTGTTGGAAAAAGAAACCACGTTGGATTTTCATACCTAGAAAGATCCCAACCAAGCCTGGCACCAAAGCATCAAAAGAGCTAGACTCTCCCTAGAGGACAGTGCAACTGGTTCCCTTGGGCTGAAGCCAACGCTCATTTGTTATAGACAATACGAAGAATTACATTAGATCTGTTTCTTCTGTGCCTTCTAAAGCTCATCTGTTTAGAACATGGCTTGCTGAATATTTCAAGTGTGCTGTTGAAAACTTCGGCCCATAGAAAAATTGCCTTCAAAATATTATGTTCACTGATTACCCAAGAGCTTTGAAGGAGGGGTGTAGTAAGATCAGTGTGGTCTCCATATATACTACCACAAGATCCATTCTGCAGGTAAAGGAATGATTCCACATTTAAGAAACACTGTCTATAAGGCTGCCGTTACAACAGGGGGATCTTAGACAAGTGAAGTGAAAACCTAGAAAGGGTTTTCCATTCTAGAGACAATTAAAAATGTACAAATAGCTCAAAATATCAACATTAATAGAAATGTGGAAGGAGTAGATTCCAGTTGCCATGGATGACTTTGAGGAGATTGAGGTTTCAGTGGAAGAGATAGTAGAAATAACTTGAAAACTAGAATTACAAGCGGAGTCATGCCATGGCTGAATCCTGCAATCCTGTAGTAAACTTTAATAAAGAAGCGATTGCTTCATATAGATGAGTAGAAAGAATGGGTTCCGGGCATATAATCCAAGCCTGATGAAGACATGGTAAACGCCATTGAAATGACAGTGAGAGACTTAGATGGTCTACATACCTAGCCCGTAGGCAGCAGCTCAGGTTGAGAGATTTGGCTCCTGTTTTGAATGATGCTCCACTGTGGGAAAAATGCTTCCAGCAGCCTGTAAGTAACAAAGCAACTTGATGTGACATTCTGAAAACTCGTCTTATTTGTAGAGTAAGATGCCCCGGCCCACAGAAATCGCTGCTCTCATCCCTGAGCAGCCATCTACATGGACACAAGGTCTCCATCAGCTTCAAGAATTTGACTCACTGAAGTCTCAGATGATTATGAGCAGTTTTTAACAACACCATATTTGAAATGAAGATAAATATACATTGGGTTTAGACATGCATATTGTGTAGACTGTACACTTAACAAACAATAGTAAAGCATAAATAAACATAAATCTCACATGTGCGGGGAAACCCAAAAGAAATCCAAAAGTGACTCGCTTTACTCTGATAGTTGCTTCACAGATTGCAATGCTAAGTGTCTCCACAGGCTCATGTGTTTGAATGTCTGAGTTCAAACACAGGCGACGGTGTTTTGAGAGACTGTGGATCCTTTGAGACTATGGCTTAGCTAGCAAAAGTAGGTGGTTTGGGGTAGTTCTTAGAGGTGATATCTATTTTCCTGCTGCTCCCACTGCTCCCAACTGAGCTGTTGCACAGTGCCCTCCCACCATGATGAACCGACATCCCCCGAAACTGAAGCCAAAACAAGCGTTCCTCCCTGAACTTGATTCTCCTATACACTCTTTATTCAGTGAGGAGAAAAGTAGCTGGCACAATTGGAGTAGTCTGGAACAGAGCACTCGAAGTCTCAGGTCTACACTGATATTTCAGTTCAGAGATGGAATCTGGGTAATGAAATGTGACAGAGGTTTTATTGATAAGATGTGGTAGGCATTATATTCTAACATGCTCCTCTGAGATGAGTTTGCTAAATATATTTGTGGTGAGTTAATACGGATGTATGGTACAAAATAGGAAAGGAGGAGAGAACACGGTAAAGAAAACCTCATACCATGCTTACATGCTTTAAAACATGATACAGTATTGACAGATACAGGACAGTGCACACTGCTGCAGCTAAGCAGGAGAATAAAATACAACACAAGTACCAAACTATTACATGTGTTTCAACCCACAGCTGGGAAATCAATAAAATAGACAGAAACCATAACTCAGTCTTCAGAGAAAAGAAAAGTTTCTAACAGATTCTGCACACATCTCAGTGCTCAGGACTAGATAAATGCCAGGTATCAGACCTCAGTTTCTAGTGAATCCTCACAGTGCCTCTGTAGGGAAGGCCTCGCTATCCTACTTTACTCCTGAAAGGAAAACAGGGTGCTTTCTTCAGGGCGAATCGTAGCTCCAGGATTACCACCTGGGTAATCTTAAGTACATTTATTATGGTATTCATCTTCACTTCCCAAATCCACAAAACAGACACAAGTGATGCCTTGGTCATCATGTGTACCAGCCACTTCACACAGTGTCGGGGACATGCAGAGACTTAATTCTAAGGTGGTGGTGGTGGTTGTCCTTTTTCCCAGTCAGATTACCATATTAGGAAGGTGTCACACCCCGGGTTCTTATACTCTCATTGTGAAAGGTCTAAGTCTAGTAGTGAAGTCAATTCAGCTCTCATTCTGTGGCAAAGACTTAATTTCTCAGAAAGAAAAATGGGGCCCAAGAATCTCATTTTCTAATATAAGCCATTAACATTTTGCTTCATCTCAATGAACTCTGATCCAGTTACAAAGACATCTGTTTATATGAATTTTTAAAGGGGAGAAAAACTCAAGAGGCCACCTTTCCATTTCCTACCCGATGCTCTGTGTGGCTCAGTACTGCACAGCACCATGAAATATTACTGGTAAGAGTGTGCCCTGCTGTAGCGTGGTGCACAACATTTTCCATTCCATAAATGTCATTATTATGACAACGTAGATAGGTGGGGAAGAACTCTTTCTAGATGTTTTCAAAACTGAACTAAAGGAAGGTCAAGGAGGCAGGTGGCAAAGGCACCAGTCACAAGGACTGCCAAAGCATTTCTGAAAAGCACAAGATTAAGACAGATGTTCAGATCTCCCAGGGAGATCTATTATGTGTGTAAGGGATATTTGGACAGTGTCTGGGAGGTGAGAGTTAAGCCCTCCTGGGTAATAGTAAAGTTCACTGAGCTGTCAGGTGTTGGTTCAGTTTACTGAGCATTTGCCGTCTCGCTTTGGAGAGGATGGAGGCCCGAGAGGGCTTCTGCTATGCTTATAAAAGCAATGGAAAAAAATGAGGGTAAAATTTAATGAATGAGTACCCCGAGATGTAACTTCAGAAAATATTTCAGAATGTAACTTCAGATGGTACAACTAGGTTTCAGTTGCATCTATCTAGACTGTGGATATTACCTACAATCTTCTATATTATTTACTGAAGCTGATCCCTTCTCTGAGAGGGAGACATGCTGATTTCAGTATCAGTGAAAACAAATTTGAGGCTGAGGGTGTGATTACATGGTAGAGAACTTACCTGGCACATGCAAAATTTGAGTTCCCAGCATCATTAAAAAAATGGAAAAATGTACTGAGCACAGATCTAGTCATATGACAGGACTCTTAGGCCTCCTATCTTCCTAGCACCCAGTTCAGCAGGGTAAACTACTGAGTCAAGTGCTATTAATTTATATATGTGAATCAATGTGCAAACGCTAATTGCAGTGTGGCTGGTGGTGGTGGTGGCTGCCCTAGTGTGGCCGTGCTGGTCTTGCCATATGGGAAAGTAATTTTGTGATACATGTAGAGATGATAATATATTGATAGTCTGGATAGGTTTGCTTAATTATAGTTAGCCATTTACTGTTAATATGTTGATTTGTTCATTCTATAGTAAAATCCCATACCTTTGATTTTTTTGTTGTGCCATAAAGACACAAACCCAGAAATTTTGTTTAGATTCTTTTGTATACTAGGCAGAGATGGATCTTCCCAATAGCAAAGTAACCTGTGTGCCCTCTTATCTCAGATACTGAAACTTGAAGTTATTTTTTATATCCGAGTAGATATACTGGTTATGCACATAACAGGGAGTGACTTGATCATGACAAAACTCTGAAGGCATGCCTGGAGAGTCTCTGGATTTAAAAACAAAGTGACAAAATCATATGCCAAGGCAAAGAAGCCTCATTTGAAGGACAATGTGAAAGTATTGGAAACTCTTTTTAAAAGTTGTGTTGAAAAGTAAATGAACCAAAGAAGCTCCAGTGTGTCTCTTTATCTAATGATGAGATCTGTTTAAAGACTTATGTGAAAAGCCAGGATCTCTGGGAAGACATTAGCAAACATAACCCCATAGCCTCCTTAGAAGAGAACTCAGCCTGATGAGCCATGCCACATTAACGTCTGGAGTCAACTGTGGGAGGCAGTGCAGATGAATTCTTTGTGAACTGTTCCAGGTCGCTGTGAAAGGAACTGATGCATTCAGTCTTATCGTAGATTGCTTTGGAAATGCAAGGTAACACAGGCTATGTGTGGATCAGTTTGTACTAATGGTCCCCTGTTGTATTTGGTAAAGCATCAAGCTCCACTGCCTATATTCTTTTTAAAAAAAGGAGGAGCTATTTGTGTACTGCAGTCTACTGCAGATTCTACCAGGACTTTGTCTACACAAAATGCTTCTATGTTTTTAGAGAAAACAAAAATCCCAAGAAAATGAAATCTCTGCCTCCCTCTGTGATTTTTATAAAGGAATTGGCAACTACCTGAAATTCATCTTCACAAAGAGATGCAGGAACTTCCTGGAGCAATACATTTTGTAACAGTCATAAGCATTAGTAGAGTGCAACTCTTTTTTTTTTTTTTTTTGCCTATCTATTTCCCCTAGCTGTCCCTGATGCCTAACAGAAGGCAGAGGCTTACATTAGTATTTACAGTAAAAAAGCAAACCCAAACCGTATTATGTAACTCTAGCATATCAGACAGTGCTGTGCAGAAGGAAGAAAAGGACTTGAGCTCAAGCTATTTCACTGGGAGTGGAATTTCAGAATATTCTTCCCTGTCCTATTTACTGTATCACTCCCTCAGCTCACAGAGTCTCCCACAATCCAGAGAAGAAAGCTTTTGCTGCCTGATGCCAGCCAGGTTCCAAGGACTGCTGGAGTATGGTAGGAGGCACAATGTCCCCAAAAGAAAACTCATCTCCACTTCTACCAAGAGAAGGCAGGGTAAAGAAAGAGGACCAGAAAAGCCTGCTACCAAGCTACTGTCTGTCCACAGGCATTGCCCATCCTGCCGTCGACCCACCCCTAGGTTGGAATGCAGAAGCAGAGAGACATAAAGACTTTCTGTCCCTAAATATCCATTTGGAACTCTGGGAAGGCTCACCTGGAAGACTGTTCTGCACCAGCCTGAAAAGAAACCATGTCATAGGGTGGTGCAGAAGGCCAGCAGGAGGTTGTGTGTTCTTCAGTGGCCTCAGTTTCCCTGTGGTATGTACGGTGATCCTGTAGCCACTAGGCAGTGGTGGGAAGTGTCCCCATTGGGGTTGCTGACAGGGCAGGTCACCAGGCCACTGAATCAAGTGTCAAGAAACCACATGGAACCTGCTGCGCTAAATCAGTAAAGAAGAGACAAGATGACAGAATTTCCACAAAGTGCTTAGATGCTGTCACTACATGAACACTATAGAACAATGCTCAGTGCTTTAATTATTCCTATTACAGCAGAAAGGAAGGTCTAGAAAAACATGGAGGAAGTTAAACTTAGATACAGAACCAAGGAAGCCCCACGTACATGGGTTATACAATCCACAACAGCCATGGAATGGAGTCACAAGTACCAGCCACATAGACTGGGTCCTCTACTCCCAAAGGCCACTTGCCAAAGACCATCTCCCAAACCCAGCCACACAGTCTCTCCAACCCAGGAATCATGAAAACTACAGCAGTCTCCCATCACCAAAAAAGTCATCATAAGAAGAACCAAGGGGATGAATAGATGGCTCAGTGGCTAAGAGAATTTGCTGCTCTTACAGAGGACCCAGATTCTGTTCCCAGCACCCAGACAGAAGCTTACAACCATCTGTAACTCCAGTTCCAGGGGATCTGAAATTCTCTTCTGACCTCTGTGGGCACTGGGCACTCACATGGTACACAGACATACACGCAGACAAAACACTCATACACATAAAATAGAAATAAATTAATTAGAAAGAGTTTAAAGAAGAGTCTAGAAAAGGCCAAGACAGGAAATGCAGAAGGGGAGCTGGTGAGCTGGTCCAGCAGGTAAATGCACTCACCTCATAAGCCTCACAACTGAGTTAGACTCCCAGAGCCTAAGGCAGAAGGACAGGACCAGTTTCTGAAAGTTGTTCTCTGCCATACACACAAAGTGCATGTACGTACACACACACACACACACACACACACACACACACACACACACACCATGGCATGTACATGCCTGTGTATGCACACATATGTGTTCACACACCAATAATAAATTTTAAAAGAAATATGGAGCCAGGCATGGTGGCACATGCCTTTAATCATAGCACTCAGAAGGCAGAGGCAGGAGGATCTGTGTGAGTTTGAGGCCAGATTGATCAACCTAGTGAGTTCCAGAACAGCCAGGACTACATGGAGTGCGCCTCAAAGAAGGAGGAAGAGGAGAAGAAAAAGAAGGAATAGGAGGAGGGGGAGTAAGAGGAGGGAGAGGAGGAGGGGGAGGAGGAGGGGGGAGGAGGAGGAGGAGAAGGTGGAGGAGGATAACAAAAAAATATGAAAGATTTTTTTGTGTGCTGAACATTATCTGGAGGAATTGATTGTTTTATTATTTTAAATTAAGATTTTATCCAGACTGGGTGAAAAGTAAAGTGACTTTTTTTTTTTCTTTCCTACTACTAGACATCAGGGACAAAGCCAAAATGTTTATAGAATAGAATCTAAAGAAATATTTGCTGGTTATGATATGAGTATGGTTAACAACCCAGGTACAATGCTTTTAAAAGTCATGAGAAATACAAGTCTGCCTATTTATAATCAGAGTAATGTCAAGGTTGAGCTTGAAATGTAAAGTTTATTCTTTGCCTGTTCATGCTATGAAAATCAACATGGTTAATTGAAGGAATAATCTAAGAGATCATGGATGGCCAGAAAAAAGTTATTTGCTATTACAAGGACATTTTAGTTAGGATAGAACATACTGAAAGAATTTTCTTTCTCTTGGACACAACGGCTGGCTTCAGAACATGAAGCATACACTGAAACAACTCCCTTGTGGTCCTTGACCAGCCAGTCTAGACAATTAATGAGCTCTACATTTAGTAACAGACTCTGCTTGGAAAAACGAGGTCCAGAGTGATAGATGAAGATCCAAGATGTTGACCTTTACATATACATACATACACACAAACCTGCACACATGCATCTACACACACACACACACACACACACACACACACACACACACATTGATTAGTCAATTATAAGGACTGGATTAAAGTTATTTTTGCTTCCAAAGAAGTCTACTTCTCCAAAGAAGTGGGCTTCACAGTCACATTGCCAGCTCCGAAGGAGGACACTGGGCTGTGTGACCTGTTTCTTGAAAGCAGTGAAGCTGAGTTTCTTCTCCCAGACTGACCTAGCCACTGCAAGTGCCTCTGAAACTCTCCTCCAAGAATCTGATACAGTCACATTTCCAGGATGAACCTGGACAATCCTTGTGAAGCATATCAATGTCTCTGTCTTTAACCATCTATAGCAAGTGTTCAAAGCAGATTCAAAGGAATCTTAGTGAATACTGTCTTCAGACTTTCATCAGTAAATCAACAAAGCACAAAGCATGCTAATGGTGTAGAAACAATTTCCTTCTACAGTCCTTTTCAGATCTTTGTTCCACCTTGTCTTTTCCACAGTCTGAGAGACCCTGGATAGGCTCTGTTTTCAGCCACGACACTGCCACTTTGAGTGGTAATGTACCCTTGAGTCACCTGAGCTCATACACTTGAATCTATTACCAAAGACCTAATAAGCTAGACCAAAATTGAGAAAATAAATCTACAGATATGCAGTATTTGAGTAATGTCTATACTTAATGACATTTAGGAGAGGACAACATAAAATTTGTTCCGGGTATGTTTTTGCCTAATGAGAATGTAGGATTAGGAACACCTCCTGTCAATCATACTTAAAGAAAAAAAAATGAAGAAAGGAATGTGTGTGTGTGTGTGTGTGTGTGTGTGTGTGTGTGTGTGTGTTTAGGCAGAAGGAGACATAGCAAGTAAACACTAGATAATTGTCCAGTGAAATACAATTGTCCCTCTTTACCTTCAAGAGATTGATTCTAGGGCACCCAGGCAAGAATAGAAAATCTCCAGATGTTGGAATCCATGATGCAAAGAACCTGCATTTGGACTTTATATGCCTTCCTGCTACACTTTCTTCCATCATTTAGATTACTTATTTTGCCTAACACAGCATAAATATAAAAATAGGTAACTAATTGGTATACAGTATTATTTAGGGAGTAGTAACGAAAGGAAAGGCCTGCAATGTTCTGTATAGGTAGAATTATTTTCCTGAATGTTTTCCATCTGAAGGTGGTTGGATTCCATAGAAGCAAAAGAACTTGCAGAAGAAGATGGAGGCAACTTAGTGCCTAAGAACCAAAGCCTGTTGAGTATACAGATGGAGAAGGTACTGGAGTGCTGAGAAGCTGGAGGCCTACGAGGCAGAAGTCAGTGTCCTCAGTAACAATTCAAAAAGACATCTGGAGCAAATACAGCTAGCTGACTGTTGGATTCTGCTTTTCTATTGTTCTAAACTAACAAAATTCACATTTTTTCTCTAGGTTACACATATCAATAGTTCAAAAGTTGAACTTCCCAGACCAATTTCAGCTGGTGTGTGATATGCTATCACTGAGACATGGGCATGCATCTCAGAGGTGGTCCAGCCTTCCCACTGAGTGACAAAGTCTGAGAAGAGGAGGATGTTTTCCCCTGAGTATTCTCCTTCCTGCCTTGTGAGTGGTCCTGATGCTTATGATGCAACTGTCTTAGAACTGTGAAGAATAAAACAATGACTAAAAAGACTAGGATGGAAGGAACTGAAGGATGAAGATGTGGGAATCCTGATAGATGCTTGAGCCATGACATCTCTTGTTATTTGAAGCAGAGTACATTTCTAACAGATAGAATACAGTCCATCTTGATGACAAAAGATGCTACTGAAAATACATCCTAACAAGTCTTCCCCATTGCTTCTCAGCTTTTTGGCCAAGATAAGCAAAGCACACTTTCGTCAAAAAGTATTTCATTGGGTGATTTCAGGAATATTTCATTAGATGTTCTTGGGAAGGAAGTACTATGCTATAACCCTCTAGGACTGTGAACCTCATGTTACACGCATCCCAGCAAACATTCCTACAGGCACTGACTTCACTCTCCTTGAACTCTTAGGGTTCGGGTATGACCTTCTGGAAACCAAATTAACAGCTGGATGAAGGAGAAACTAATATCCCCAGTAATGTTGGCCACCATGCAGGCTCCTTAACAAACACTTTAATTCTAATGCTGCACCCAGGTTAAATGATAGAGACTTAATTACAGATTCCCAAGGAGGGGATGGCAGCTGAATGGTTCTGATCCCTGAATCATGCTGTTTCATAGATCTGAACTGCTTTACTTAAGTTCTGCCTTTATCATTGCCAATATGTTAAGTGTGAATACAAGACAGATTTCCAAATGATTCCTTTAGGAATCTTGGTGTACATTTGTTGACATCAATAGGTAATGAAGAGAATATTCTTTCTAAAATTCAAACAAGTAGAAAAAGGTAGTATTTCTATTTCTTAAATAAAAGGCAAATTCGTTTAAAGTACACAAACAATCCACATGTGAATAAGTAACAAAGACTTATCAGGAACAAGAACACCCAGTCCTGTTTCTAGTGTCTGTTTTAGCACTGAATCAGCTATTGTGTATAACATTATAAGATCAGGCTCTTTACTCAGGTAAACAATACAGGGGAGCTGTCAGTTCTTTTTTTCTTTTTTCTTTTTTTTTTCTTTCTTTCTTTCTTTTTTTTTTTTTGGTTTTTCCAGACAGGGTTTCTCTGTGTAGTTTTGGTGCCTGTCCTGGATCTCACTCAGTAGACCAGGCTGGCCTTGAACTCACAGAGACTCTGCCTCCTGACTGCTGGGATTAAAGGCTTGCGCCACCACTGCCCTGCGAGCTGTCAGTTCTTAAGGAAATTATTTCCATCCATTTTAATAGCTGAAATGTCAGGGGGAAAAATGGACCCAGTGGGGCTATGTCCACAAGCAGAGATGACCACGTTCCACATGGCAGTGTGGTTCCAAGGAGACTCGTGGGGGGGGGGCAGTCTTTACATTAAGGATTGGTTCAATACTTCATTACTGAGAAAACGTGTTTGACCAGGCAAGACCTTCCAATCCGAACTGCTTTGTGGTCACGGGAATGCTAATGACTGTCGACAGCTTGTCACAGACATTGGATTTGTCCTCAGAGTTTTTCTTCTTTTTGGAGGCTGTGACAATGAAGACTGCCAAGAGGCACCATTCTCATGATCTTGAGAGAAGTCTGATCCCAGCAAGCTTTCATCTCTGTATTATATCTCTATCTCTATTCCGGATATCTCTTAAAATTCACAGTCACACTAATAGAGTTTTAATTTGCATTCGTTTGTTATGTCACTGCATAAGATTGACTCCCTTTTCTACTTTATCAGTCTGTATCTGATCGCCCCAGGAGATGAAACTGCCTGAAGAATTTAAATCTCTCCAACATGGAGAAGTCCCCGAGAGACTGTCTGTGCCTTTGATTCGGTTCACAGCCCTTCAGGACACTGTCTCCACCCACACTCCCTTGCAGATGACCCCTGTGGTGATATTTTGAATATATTGAATCTACTCTGAAAAAAAAAAAGACATAGAAATGATAGAATAAAAGTAGATTATTGAATCGACTCTGAAAAGAAAAAAGGGAGAATATGGATATGTAAAAAAAAAAAGTAGATTATTGAATCTACTTTTAAAAAGCAACTACTTATTTTAAATATTTTACATTGGGTTGGATTTTTGTATATTATATACAAATTTTGTATATTGATACAAAGTTGAGATTATTTTTGTGGGAACATACTGTACATATATTTCTACTCTTGTTCAAGGTATTTTACCTATACAGTTTATTTAACAATGTAATGCAAATTGCTAGTCCTTGAGAGTTATTATTACAACTATGTAGGATAATAAAGAAATGTAGGTTAGTAGTTAGTCATCTGTTACAGTTGAACTTGTAGTCGGGTTAGGGATGTTTTTAAGGTCAAACAAAGATATATTTTAGATAGTCTTCAAACACTTCAGAGATCTGCAGAATATGGCATTTAAGATGTTTTAATAACATACATTTTTTTATGGCAATGAGACATCTCTGCTCCTGGCAGCACTAATCTACTTCAGAGAGAATATGATGGGCATCAAAGAAACTCTATATGAAGTTTACTTTCTTTGTGGCAAAAGTTTCTTGCCACTGGGCAAGAAAGTGCCCTTAAATTTACTGCTGACAGTATGCTGTCCAAATGGACAAGCAGTACACAAAAGAAAGGATTGCTGAAACTTGCCAAGACAAAGTAGGACAGCTCTTACAAAATCCTGCTTTACAGATAAGTCTGTCAGGTTGCTAGGCCTGTAGGACTAAGATGGATCTCCCAATGTTGCAGAGGAAACTTGGATGACTGTCCAGCCAGCCAGCTGTTTCTGTCATTTCTCACATTTTTTTGGAAGTCACTTGACTGCACTTCCTGCTTACTTAGTTAATATTATTTCCTTCTTGGGTCTTGGAAGGAGTTGAAGACTAGATAGTTATAGTTATAGTTTTCCTTGTTAACAAATTCAGAAAAGAAATTTACTAAAGAGCTGTAAAGTGTATAAGTTTGAAAGACATCAAAAGATAGTTTTGGCTTGGTAATACAAGTTAGGATAGAAAGTGAATTAGTTACAACATTTTGGACTCACCAAAACAGGATAAATAATGGAGTATTTTCTCTGAATTTGTCAATTGTTAATGGACTGGACATTTTTAATGTAATTATTGACTGTATATATTGTATATATTTATTGTACTTATTGTATATAGTTTTTCTTATATTAGTTGTAACTTTCATTTATTATTTTAGACAAAAAGGGGAAATGTGATGATATTTTGTTGTACTCTAATAAAATTTGCCTGAAGATCAAAGCCACTTTGCCAGCCACTAGATTAAACATAGAAGTCAAGCAGTGGTGGCACACACCTTTAATTCTAGCATTAGGGAGGCAGAGATCTGTCTGGATATCTGTGAGTTCAAGGCCACACTGGGCTACATGAGATTGATACAGTCTAGGAGAGAAACAGAGCCAGGTAGTGGTGGCACACACCTTTAACCCCAGTATTTGGGAAGAACACACACCCTTAATCTAGCCACTAGGAAGGTTGAGATAGAAAGTGAAATGGCTAGGTGGAGAAAGGCATATAAGGCGTGAGGAGAGTCTTTTGACTGAGGACTCAGAGGCATTCAGTCTGAGGATTCGTGGAGGAGTTGGCGAGGTGAGAAGTGGCTGTGGCTTGTTTCCACTGATCTTTCAGCATTTACCAGGTTTTTTATTATAAGACCATTTAGGATTCATGCAACAGACCCCCCTCCTCCAGTATCCTAAATTACTGAATGAGGAAGAGAAGGAAACTACTGCAGTCTAGGGCAAGTCACATGACCTGTTGCCAAGAGGAAAGGGAGCAAGCTGGGGAAGCTTCCCCTCCTGTTTTTTTTTTTTTAATTTAAATGACATATTTTTCATTTATTTTACAGTTTCCCCTCCCTCTTCTCCTCCCAGGACCCCTCCTGCCCCTCATGGGTCTTACCTCTTACATGACACGACACAAAGCTTCTCACCAATGACAATAACTTTTACTTTTCAGTAAATGATCTTTAAAGCAAAGAGTGATGGTTTTTATGATACTATATGATGCCAAAGCAGTGACCTCAACTAGCAATAGTAAATCGCAGATGATGAAAGAGTACTTCACCAGTGGCCCAGATCAGAGTTCAGTCTCAAGTTGGTTCTAACCAGACTGTGCACAGGCATAGGGGTCAGGACTTTGATTTCTGCTTTTCCATCCTTCCTATGTGACTATGCTCACACCTGTGTCAGAAAGCTCTGGTTATTCTGAGTTCTGAAAGGCAGGCTATCCACACGAGATTAAGCCCTGTAGGACTAAGGGATGTGTTTGTGGAGTATGATAGATGGACATCTTCCCTGATGGAGTTGACAGGCAAAGGATGGTCTGTGGGTACAGGATGAAAGGTGGACATTACTGCCTCTCTGCATGGGTACAAGTGGTAGATACTGGGATAGTGATGCACAACGAGTCCCCTCCTGGTTGGATGTGATACAGAGACGGGTCCACCAGTCAGTGCTGGGAAATGGCATGCCAAAGCAGAAGACTTGTAGCCAGCATTTGCAAAGCAGAGGCTATGGTTGATCTGAAAATAGAAAGTGTTGCAGAACCTCCAGCATCAGGCAGTAGATGAGACCTAAAAGCTTCCCATTGTTAGGCTTCTATTCCAGGCAAGAGGTGAGCCAGTGGGAACACCAGAGTAAGGACAGTGTGGCTGAGGCTGAGGTGTCTAGGGAGTTGAGAATTAGTGTCCTCTGTCATACACAGTGAAGGTAGCACATGTGGACCAGAGGGCAAAGACACACAGCCAAGTCCAGTATTAGATGTGTGAGTCAGGAGGCACAGGGACAAACGGGACTCTGCCACTGGACTGTCATCCATTGCCTTACCCCACGCCGGCACACGAGATGCTTTTCCACGGCCGCTCTTCCAGCTCTTTGCAAGCTTGCTGCCTAGCAGCAGGTAAATGATAAATCTTCCTTGAAAATGTGATTAATTAAACTGGCTAGGATTCCATCTCACTTTAATTATAGGGCAGATGAAGAGTCAGGCAACCTTTGAAAATCTATTCTGGGTTTAGAAGTAATCAAAAGCCATGTGTCCAGGTAAAAGAGACTTGGTTCTCTTCCGCATACCCAATATCATCATTCCCTTTCCTTGATGGGAAATAAATCTATTTCGTTTATATTGAGTAGCAACAGCAGTCTTCAAAGTGAGCCTCCCCCTACCCTCCTCTACTGGATAATATAGTTGGTTACTGCTCTGCTCTCCACACAGGGACTTGTCTTGGCCACTCCAATTGACCAAAATCTGCGAGAAGCGTTTTCTCCATCCAGATAAAGTCTATCTAATAAGGCAAAGGAGAGGTGGATGGAGACTTTCTGAGTTTTATCTCTTGCTACCCCATGAACCAGCCTTCCTGGTCTAATGCCTTGGTGGGCTGCATGATTCTATTCAGCAAAGCTCCCGAATGGCACAGAAAGGTTTTCTACAAGAATCCCACCTTTTCCCAGGGCAGACAGCCTTGCAATATTATCTAGACATTCGGGATTCTCTACTGCACTTTAGTCAGGTTTCCTTTTTTCAATTTAGATCTGGGACCCTTAGCTACTCCCCTTAAAACCTCTTTGAAGTTAAGTTATGATAAATAAGATTTCCCTTTAGATAGCTTTACCCAAAATAGTGAAAATTAGGAAATGCGGAGAATCAGAAGCACATGTAGTTTTTGTTTCTTGAGGTCTCTTTAGTCACATGGAATTCTTTAAAGATGTAGAAATGTTTTTTCAACATCATCATCAAGATCTTATTCAGTCACTAGCATCCACCAGATTATAATGTATCTCTCCCCAAGGCCCAGACTTCATCCTGAACCTAATATATGACTTGCTTACAGCCCCCAGTGGATGTTCATCAGATGAATGAAAGCACCCATCAGTCAATGAGGCAGGAGAAATTTGGACATAAGAATTCTTCTTCTTTTTTTTTTTTTTCAACAAAAGAGAAACAGGCAAATAAGCAAATGTGTAAGGTTGACAGGATCAGGGAATCCTCTTGACTCTTTTGGAAATCTGTTACCTCATTCCTTGTGTACAAGGAGAATGTTACGATTTAATATCGAATTGTATGCAGCAAAATGCTTTTGTATATCATATTCAACCAGTTTGATGTCTTTTTGTGTTTTTCCTCATAGTATCCATGGATCCTATTCACATAAAGAGATGTAAAGAAAGTAGAGAAACTAGGTTAGCTTGTGGGGAAGCTGTGGGGATGGGGAGAAAGGAGGGATTTCCTTCTGAATGCCTGTTTTTGATTTGTAATGTTGCTGTCTCCCACATGACTGTCTCCTCTATCTACTTCTGTGGCAAAAAGAACTCAGAACAAAGAATGACTGGACGATTCAGAAATGGCTGTAGCCTGTGGAAGAAAAGATACATATAGATGTTGCTTTGTCACTTTTTAATGAGGATCTGTTTCTTTGGTACTTCCACTTGGTAACATCCCACTATTTTTTAAAATTGTGGCTGAAAACTTGCCCCTAATTGCATGATCCTGGCTGTTGAAGCTGCTGTTTATGCCTGAACACCCACCCAGAATATCACTGTAATTACACATCTGCCACTCTGGGTTCTGCAGAGAGGAGCATGCCATAATTGGAGAATGTTACAAAAGTGCTTACTGCTAAAAGGAAAATGAGCTAAAATCTGCTGCCATTTCCTTATAGCCCTGCATTTTAAGGTGGTCTTTATTCTAATGGCAATACTTTGAATTAGTAAAGTTCTTAATCCTTATCATATATTCTTCCCTCCCCTGGGTATGTGATGTAGGATTGGCGGTTGCCGTTATACACAAGTTTCCGACGTTAAGAGATGATTTGCCCTGCTCTGTGTCTTCTTCTGTACTATGATCTGTGGGAACACTCACCTCACTGAGCCCTGATCTCTTCTATGTGGAGAGAAGACAGCAAATCATCATCTCTCCCCCGTGTAGAGCTTCAGTCCCACCTCTCCTCTTTGGCACTGTCCGTCATGATTCCTCACTTCCCTGAAATGATGAGGTGAGCACTGGACTCTACATCTTCACTCTGAACTTGTCCACTGTTTTGTCTGGTAGATGCCCTGCTACCTGGTCACTGAGACCAGAGTCCTGGCCTTCAGCCTTCCACTCCTATTTTCTCTAGTACCCTCCCTGTGTGGTTCCTCTTTCTCTTTCTGACACGGCACAGTCTGCCCCTTCTAACTGCTTCCATGCATGCACTGCTGAGACAATGTCTTGGTTGATCTTTCTGCTTCCAACCCAGGCTCATCTACCACATGTAGCCCATGGCAGTTTTTGTGACTATACATCTGAAATTATCACTCTGCTAATTAAAGATTTTAAAAAGCATCCCATGAATTTTCTCAGCTAGCTTGCATGGCCTGATGCTCTCCATCTTTGGAGCTCTCATTTCCCTACACTTTCCACCCTTTTTTATAGTTCACTGAAGGTGCAAATATGCTTGGATTCCTATCTAACATTTGTCCATAGCAAGATAGAAGCCATGTAACTCAGTTTATTTAATGTTCTTAAAATGACAAAGTTACAGAAATGGATAACAGGTTAGCTTTCCATGTAATGCTCCCAGGGTGAAGGAGGAACGGAGGCAGGTGGAAACGTGACAGCTATGATAAACAGAAGCTGGTCCCTGTGACTATGGATGTGGCTTGACCTTATTTGCATTGACATGGATCACTCGACTGTGACACTGTGTGATGGTTTGAAGCAAGACAAGGTCACAGTGGATGCTGGTGAGGGGAAGAGTACATGCAATCCCTCTCTTGTTATGATAGTTCTTGAGGTGTACTTCAGTCTGTAATTATCTCAAAGTGAAATATTTAATAAAAAACATCTGACAAAATTATTATACTAAACAAAAACTGGTTTGAGCAAACATGTCCATGATTATTTGCAGACTAAACCTCCATGTCTTCGCCTGGTCTTTTTGGTAAAACTCCATATCTGAGACAGAGTACTTTACAAACAAGATTGATTTTTCAGTTTTGGAGTTAAAAATTCAAAGTTGAGACACCGACAGGTTTAGTGTGTGGTGAGGTCCCCGTTTCCAAGGCAGCTTCCTGTTGTTGCTGGCATTAGAGGGATGCAATGTCTCCATGTAGCACAACAGAAAGAGTGCCTGCATGCTCCCTAGAGTCAGTCCTTTGATGAGCTCACTAATTTCAGTGTAAAGGCCCCATCTATTTTCTTCTTACATGCTGAATTGCTCTTTAGGATTTTTCACACATGCATGTAATACATTCTATCACACTCATCTTTTGGCTTTCTTTCCTCTTCCTCCCAAGTCTCCATCCTATGTTCATGTCTTAAGGCTGCTTTTGTTTTTTTTTTGTGAACCATTGGGTTTAACCAGGGCCACTCATATGAGCTTGGGTATAAAGCTATCTACTGGACCACGAGTAATCTACCTATAGCTACATTCCTGAACACACAATGACTTCCTCTCTTCCAACAGTTCCCAACTGCTTTAGTTCCCCTGGGTAGAGCAGGGTACCATGCGCTCCTTACCATCCATCAGTGGCTCCATCTTGTGATGGCAACCATAGATAGGTGTTGCAGCTTCATGAATGCTATGGCCATGTCACGCCATTAGACATCATTTCACAGCCCTCCTTCCTCCATTCAGCTCCTTCATTCCTTCTCCTCCCCTCTGCACAGGGCAATGGTTAATACAGAGACTCATATCCAATCTATGCTGAGGAAAAGTGCCTGATGAGCACACTCAGCTTTCAGCAGGACAGACATCTGTATCAGGCCCAAGGAACATCAAAGAAGAGAGAAGAAAGAATTTAAGAGTCAGAGGATGGGAAAGAATGTCACAAAATGCTGACATTCAAATATGACACTAACATTGCACTCATGAAAACCTCAAGAGTCACTGTTAGTAGGCTTTTCTTTTGGGATTAGAAGGATGCTAGAAGAGGAGGAGTCATTTTCTATAATAGTGAAACCACTGAGAGTTTAGGTAGGAAGAAAAAGGCTTAGAGGGGATAGAGGGGAGATACCAGAGAACAATGATGATAAATATTGTGCATATGTATGAAGCTGTCAAAAGAGCCTGGATGAGAATTACTTCTAGGGTTAAGGATGATCTCAGCCACAGCACTGGGAAGTCTCACCCCAGGATGTATGGTGACTTAGTCATAGCTGTATAGATAGAGTCCCCTCATTTAACATCCATGGTACTAGCACCTTTGAAGAATAGCATTCTACAGCATTGTGTTGTGTTAGAATTGTTTGGTTTTAAAAAGTGCTGTTTGGGATGCTGACTTGAGTTTTACTTTTATTTTTTAAAATCATCAAATGAATTTTGACTTGGGATTAAGATAGAATTTCTAATGTCTGAAATAGCCCCAAACATATTTCTGCTATTCTGTAATATGTATTAATGCAAAGTGGCTTTCTCAACATTGAGAGTTATAAAATCAAAATACAAATCAGCTCTCAGAATGCTGAAGATGTTCTATACCCTGCAGCATCAAACATTCAGCTGCAAGTTAGTTCTTTATGGAAAAACAAGCAAGCACATCTCATTAGTCTGTGAATTTGATTCCATCTTTAGTAAGTAGTAAAGTTATATGTACACTAAAAAATTGTTTTAAAAGGTATTTCTTTAAGTGTTATCACCAACAAATGTTTAATTTGTATACCTATGCCTATGCATAGACAAAATGGAGAACAGAAATTTTAGATGGAATTATAAGTGATTCTCAAATACAAAGCAGCCCTGAGAAAGAATAAAGCCAAGATAAACCACCTGTTTTCAAACCACACAGCAAAACCGTAGCAGTCAAAGCTGTGTGATGTTACCAGAACCGGACATGCAGCTCAGCAAATCAGAGAGCCGGAAGTAAATCCACACACGTGGTCAGTCAATGTTGACAATGGCCCCAAGAATTCACAGTGGAATCAGAAGAGTATTCTGGGTGAACTGTTACGCCCAGATCATGGGGACCCCCAAAAGACCACCAGGGAGACCTAATCCCACATGTAAAGGCAAAGAGCCTTTATCTTCAAGCTCTGAGCTTAGTCCTCTGTCTCACAGCAATGAGAGCAGAGAGCCCTGAGCCCAGGTGGGGTAGAGTTTTTATCATAACAGAGGCTGGGGTGAGGGGATTTAAGGGGTTCAGGACCCCGATTGGCTGACATTTTTAGGGGTATCTGTAAAACAAAAATAGGTGTGTGCTAGACTCAGGGACATCTGGCCACCTTATCTAATGGTTGGAATGTTTGGGATGTCAGGTACTTCCCTTTAGATGTACGCCCTCCCTGGGTGGGGTCAGTTTATGGCTTTTCCTGGATCTGGGTGTTGCCTGCCAGTAAGCCTGTCACGGAAGCTGTGTCTGGGCCTCTAAGCCTGTCTTGGCAGCTGTGTGGTCAAGCTGTTTGGGGGCTCCTCTACATAAACAATGCTGGAACATGAATATCACATGTGAGAGAAAGAATCTGGACACTGATCTTACACCACATGCAGAAATCAACTTGCAATGAGCTAAAAAGTCTTTAATGCAAGAACGTAGCTAAACAAAACACCCTGCACGGCCAAGAGGGTGCAAAGGTGAGCGCATGTGCAAACTAGTGTCTGATAGGAGGGGAAAATCCAAACCACAGGGACACGCAATGCAACAGCAAAGCCACCAAAGAGCCAAGCAAGGAATTGGGAAAGGACTTAAATCAACATTTTTCAAAGATACCATATAAACAGCCAACAACAAAAAGTCTTTATTTTCGTTAAATCCGCAGAGGAAGAGAAATTTTAAAAAATGGCATATCATCTCATACATACAAGCATGGTTACCTCAGATCAAGAAATAAATGCTGGCAAAGATGTAGAGAAAACAAATATGTACACTATTGGTGGAATTTAAAATTAGTACAGATATTAGGGAAAAAAAATAGTATGAAGTCCCTTTTTCCCCTAAAGTAACTGAAAGTCAAACTACCACACAATCCAAAACTCTTACTTCCACACAAACTGCAAAGGTCTGAAACCAGTTAATCAGAGACACCTGTGCTCCTAGGTTCTCTTGCAGCAATACTCACAGGAGGTAAATATGAAATGATCAGAATATCCGTCAATGGCTGGATGAGTCAAGACTGTGATAGACACTCACAGGAAGGAGTGTCTTTTATTTTTCCTATTGTTTTCCCCAGAAGGCGGGCATTTCTCATTCCCAACAGATTTAAGTAGAGGATGTTATTGAACTAAGATCAACCAAACAAAAGAACAGGCATGATCTTGTGGAACCAAAATAAGACCAAAATGCTCTCACCCCAAAACTAAAGGCCTAAGACTGCTTCTTTTAGCTACAGGCCATAAGTTACTGGAACAGGCCAGAAGTTACTGAGACCAGTCAGTTCAGATTCCAGAAACCAGGAAGTGTAAAAGTACAGAGCCACAAGATAGTCACGAGGTAATGCCTGCCAGACTATGGAATGTCCTCTCCCTGGTTTCCAGGGTAACTGATCACAGAAATGCCTCCACCTGAGGGCAGCCAATGAGAAATGGTGGCGGGCAACCACTCCCTTAGAAGTAATTTCTAGAAGTCCCTAGAAGCGAGCCAATCAGAATTGTACCCGTACTAGCACCCCTAAATGATGTAACCTTGTGACTTTTCCCTTTAAAAACTGAGCTTGCAGACAGGTGGGCGCTTCCTCCAGCCTCCACTGCGTTGGATGTATTGGACGAAGTCCCTGCCTAGGCTTGTATTGCTTTTGGATATCCAGAATTAAACCTTGCTTTTGCATTCCGGCATGCTCGTCTTTGGTGGTCTCTCTGGGGGTCACGATCTGGGCACAACAATCTCACTTAGATCAAAACCCAAAACCTTCCTAAAAAAGTTGAACTCAGAAACAGTACAGAACAGCAGTCGTGAGCTGTTGGGAGATACATGGCTATTGAGCAAACGGAAGGTGCTTTCGGATAGAATCCTGGAGAGCTAATGTGCAGAATGGTAACTGGAGTTTGTAATAATATATTTTACGTTTGAAATTTGCTCAGAGATCTTAAGAACTCTCACCATCCTCATCATCAACAACAACAACAAAAAAAAAACAAAGTAACTATATGTGGCCATAAGTATGTTAATTCGATGGACTATGGAAGTAATTTCATAACATGCTTATATTTAAAGCAAGTCGCAGATCTTAAATACAAAATGTTTACTTGCCAATCATACCTGAATAAAAATGAAGGAAAATACAGATATTTAATTTAAGAAAATATATTACATAGAATTCTGTAGGAAAATTATGTTCTTTCTGGTAAGCCTGAATTGCTTTAGCGTCTTTTAATTATTTAATTATTTATTTTATTTTCTGAGATTACAATATAATTACACCATTTCCCCCTTCCCTTTCCTCCCTATAAACCCTCCCATACACCCTTCCTTGCTCTCTTCCAAATTCATGACCTCTTTTTTCATTAATCATTGTTATATAATATGTGTATTTACACACATATTTCTAATTGTGTGAACACAGCCTGATGAGTCTCTATAATGTTACTTGTATGTGTATTGTCAGGGCTGACGATTTGGTATTGGGTAACCAACCGGTATGCTCTGAGTAAGACTCTTTCTCCTGTTCTCAGTGTTCCTTAGTTGTCTGTAGTTCTTTGTGTTGAAGCCTCCTGGTCTTTTCCCATCCACTTTGCCAATGTCTGTTGTCCTTGTTTGGCTCCTTTGAAATGATTGCTCTTTAAAGGATTGTTAAAAAGCACAGGGTGCTTAAGAACTCAGCTACTGAATTTTTTTATGCAGTAGGAAACGTTAAGTCCTTCAGCATGGACAGCGTGATATGTAGATGTGTGTTTATGTTCACTTTAGACTCAAGGAGAAGTTTAACACCTGAAGTATTGTAATCATACATTCACTCTTGACAGATGAGTGACATGTGAGACGTGCCACGTTCAGGATGGCATTTCTGCAAGACTTTCAAAAGCAGTCATCCAAATCTGTGATTTTGGAACTTTGAAGGGAGCGTTTTAAGGCCATTTTCAATAGTAAATGAAAGATGCGTTCCATTCCCAACTTTGATGAACCACACTATACCATGCCAAAAAAACACCGAGGCCCACTGCTCAGGAAGGAGCGCTATAACTCAGAACCTGTGCTCTGTGCTTCCCCTGCGAGTGTTCTCTTCTTTGTTCAATCACAAAATTAGCTGATTTTTCAATAATTTTTTTTCCTGAGAACTAGCCTGGCTGCCATGTTTGTCCACATCTTGGTGTAGGACATATCTATACGACAGGTTATGGGAAGGAAGAGCTCCACCTCTGTAACTCCACATCCTGGAGGGGTCCAGGTCACGTGATCATCTAGTCCTTTTTACTCCAAATAATGTACAAGTTTGGATGATAAACTATATGCTCACGAGACAGCTTCCATGTTGAGAGGGCACCCAAACATCCCTGAGGAGATACCACATGGCAAGAAACTAGTCTCTTGCCAACAGCCCGGGCCGCAGTCCTTTTTAGAAGCACCTCCCATTGCCAGCACTGTATCTTCAGAGACACAGCCTGACCAATGATTTCACTACAACCTACAAGAAGCCTCTAACTAGACCCACCAGCTAAGCTACTCCCTGTTTCTGGAGCGAGATCCACCAGCTGGTCCACTATCTCCTGTCTGACTATGTTACGGAGACCCATCTCAACGCAGCATAATGTGGATCATACTACCAACCATAGCTTTTATCAGGTTCTCATCTTTAGACTTTATTTTTATTAAGCACTGGAAAGATAACTGAGCAGTTAAGACCATATGTTGCTCTTGCAGAGGACTAGAGTTCAATTCTCAGCACCTATGTCACATGGCTCCTGCACTCACATGCATGCACACACACACACACACACACACACACACACACACGATTAAAAACAATGTTAATAGATTTTATTGATATTCACCAGAGATCTAAGTGAAAATGACCAAACTGCTTTCGGACTGATTGCTTGAACCCAAATCCTCTCAGTATGTTTGGATTCAGCATAGCACAGCAGAAGTCACACAGTAAATTACTGTTAATGGGAGTAAGTCTCCCCAGGCCTTCAGTCTCTATCAGAAAAGGACACCTTGTGGGACTGACTGTCTGGTGTACTCAGGGTTAATCTCTGTGGAAGGATGCTAGCCGGCTATGTGAAGCCAAAGAACCAGCCAGGCCCCACAGCCAGGCAGTGGAGGCAGCTCTCACCTCGGCCTGGCCACCTCCAGAGTCCATTCTCTACCAAACTTACAAGCACCCTCTGCCACTCCGCAAAAATGAGTCCAGGAAAAGATACCACAGAAATCTCAGCAAAAGGCCGTAGGCAAACCCAGAAGGACTGTGTCTGGAAGAGAAAGTAAGTATAAGGCTTCTTATGCTGTTCCTACATCATTTTTCTTTCAGAGTAGTTGATAGGTTCTCACAGCTCAAGAGACACAAAATGTATTTCTGTGAAATCTCTAATTGCTCTCCCCAACCACCTGGTGCCTCTTCCTGACATTTCCATATCTTTCTGGAGCTATTTTATTCATGCTCAAGGCCAAACACATCCGTGGCCTCTACCTCCACCATTTTCTTACGTGGCTGGCAGCATGGAGCACTGTGGGCAGCTACTTCCTTACCTCGTGATGGATTTGCACGTCAGCAGTCATCGCGTGACGACAGCTTTCTTTACACCTGCGCCACCTGCTAGTGAATTGTGTGGTGTTTTATGTAACAAGCACCCTGTGAAGAACTGGTTTACCTATTTTTTTAATCCTCTCTTACATAAGTAAAATGTTGCAGTGAATAACCATATCTACATCATTTCTAGATACAAGGACTGAGTGTGATCACCAACTCCATCTTTCTGATTTGCATTCTGAAACCTAGGGCACTCTGCACTACTTGTTATCATTAATTACTGGTTCGAAATCAGAATCTATGAGACTGTCCTATGATATTTATTTATTTTCTTTCCTCCTAAACGTCTGTCCAAGCTGTTGGCAGAAGGGACAAGTCTCTTCCTCCCACATGTGCCCTAGCTAACTCAGCGTCCGTCCCATGAGTGTAGGGTTTCTGTTTGCTTGACTGCTGGTGTCCCTAGACAAGTTCTGTAAACAGCATCCTCCCAGTATGGAAAAGAAAGGGTACCAAGGGCACATTTTCCTCCACTGGAACACAGACTGCACTCTACACATCCAGCAGGGCACCCTGCCCCCGTTACCCCTCTGTGAGGAGATAGAGAACAGAGATCTCTTGGTATCTCTCCCTTGACGGCCCAGTCCAGTGTTTTTTTCCTCTTCCTTTAATAAATCGTTTTTTCTAAACCTCTACTATAATATGTATAATTTGCCCTGACCCTAACATGATATAAATGGTAACCATAAAGACAACCATTTTGCATGACAGATGCCAGTCTCCCGATCCACCTCATCATGCAAGAACGTTTACTGAAGGATGGGCTTTGTGGGAAAATGGACTGATTGTCTGTCTGACTTCCCCCTCACACCTGCACTGGGGATTCATCCCAGACCAGCCTTGGAAGACATCTAAGACAAGGTCTGTAACCTTTCAGATCATTGTCACATAATAAACAGTCCAGCCTCGCTGACAGCTACAGAGCAAAGGAGACAGAGTCCCAGCCACAGCCATAACCCCACCTGTCTGGCCTCAAGGGGACCGACATGTGCACCTGCACCTTCAGACAAGGAGAAGATGGACCCCACTGCTCTACAGCATCATCCTCACAAAGCCCCAGTGGATACAGGATCCGAGGCAAGAAGCACTGCTCTGTGCTGGATAAAGCTGTGCCTCCCTGCAGATCTGGGCAATTCGAGGACCTAATCAAATCAGAAGGCGTTCCAGGCTGAGCGGCAGATGAGACTGCTTCGCTTTAAGAAGCATATCCACCCCAGCTTCTGAGGTGTACAAACGTGAGATGATGAAGCTGGATTCCTGCATGTGCCATAGGACATTTGGAATCAGCAAGGCTGGCGTGATACATCTGCTCCATATTTATAAACGTTTACCAAGGGAGAAAAAACGATGTTACTGACTGGCATGGCCAGGCACAGGTCACCAGAACAGCAACTCTTCCCACTTAGAGGTCACTTTGTATTTAGGCAGAGAAGCTGAGCTCCAAGTGAGCATAGTTGTTTCACGTGGGCCTTAGACATCAGAAAAGAATTTGCATCTTAAGATACCAATAAAACTTTTCTCAATATGAGTTCACAAATGAATGAGGAACCTAAGTCATTCGGAGAGATATTAAGCCTTTCCTTTGGCCTCATAGGACCTGCCAACACTTTCCGGAAGGGCTTCTGTCAACTAGAAGACTCTCTTAAAGAGGATCTTTAGGAAAGGTCTGCCGAGCATGACCCTCTGCCGCTTGACAGAAAGAAGAAAACATCCTCACCTTCCATATTGTTGATACAAAGCAACAGATGTGGCGAATAGGAATGAAAAGTATGACTGTGCTATTTATTCCTTATAGGAAATGTAGGACTTTCACCAGAGAAGACCGCTCACTCAGACATGGGTTTAAGCCAACAGAAATTCTTTATTTGCCAGCCTCTGCACTGGGTGTTTGGGATCCCGGCATAGCCCCAAGCCTTTCACAGGCTGAGCTTTTAAGCACAAAGACATGTTCTGGCTTGACATACTTCAGTGAACAGTTAGCCAGAAGCAGAACTTCAGAAGCCAAAAAACAAGATTAGTACATTTAGAGACTTTCCCAGACCTGTGGACTTTGATGGATTAGGTCTTTCTTTTAGTTTTGGCAGGTGCAGGCTACATACCGAGTTTTACAACCTGAACGGTACTTTCACCATGGGGTCAGTTATGCCAAGGTCTGGTGTAAGGATTCTGTATATATGCAGCTTGGGGGTCTTTTCTGGGGCCTTATTACATCATCAACGGGCGACTACGTCTCAGCCTAAAAGCCGGATGTGCACCCCAATGCTCTCTCTGTGTCTCTCTTGGCCTCTCTCTCTCTCTCTCTGGGCCCCTCTATCTGTGCTTACTATCCCTGGCTTCTCTCTCTCTCTCTCTCTCTCTCTCTCTCTCTCTCTCTCTCTCTCTCTCTCTCTCTCTCTCTCTCTCCTTCTCCTAATAAAGCTCTAAAAGGTAGCACTGGGTTCTGTTGTGACTGTGACCTTTCCATGTGGCAAGCAGTGCCAGCCACCAGCCCCATACACCCTTTCACTGGAGGCTTACTAAGATTTGGGCCTGTGACAGGAAGAACATGAAAAGTCCACTTTTAAAAATACGATTTCTTACAGGAAGTACATTAAAAGTCAACTCTTTTGCAGAATTAGCATATTCTTGTTTGGTTTGTTCCTGGACATAGAGAAAAGTACTGCCTAATAGGAACCCTGAATATTATAATTTTAGCCTAGCATCTAAAAATATCCCAGAGAGAAAAATAAGTGGCATTCTTTTGTTTTCAGTTTTCTCTAATCTGAAAACTGCAGTTAGATCACATCTACTGTAGAAGATTCAGAAGCAAGTATACCAGCTTCATTCCTTGGGATAGTCAAAAACCCACAGAAAGTAAACTGTTCACAAAGAATAAGGCTCCCTCTTCCACTTTTTGGCTTAAAGGAATACACAAGTACAGTGTAATTAGGTTTATAATGAAAGCATGTTCTTACATTTTTCTTACATTGTTTAGGTGCTAGAGTAAAATTCCCCACACTAAGTGCATAGCTGTTGTACAGGTTCTACGCAAACGCAATACTGGCCGTTACTCAGTTCAAAGTTCTAAGTATAAGGAATTACTTCCTGCTCCCTGTTGTTTGCACGGGGTTAACTTTTTTCTTTTTTTTTTTCCTTTTTATTTTTTTTTTTTCACAGTCCTTGGAAAGGAACCCAGCTCTGGGCTGGCTTTATCACTGACCTGTGTATCCTCAGCCTCAAAGTCTCTGTAAGCTATGCAGGCTGGCTTTGAACTCACTCTACAGTTCAGGCAGGCCTTGAACACATGATTCTCCCTCAGCAGCTGCCAGAGATTTTAACCCTGTTCCACTGGGCCCAGATGAGTTCTTTACAATTTTCACTGGACTTTTGCAGACAGATTTTAGTTCAATCACCATCGACTGTAGATGTGGCTGGTCAAAGCAACTCTGTACACATGAAGGTGTGTAGAACATCTATGCATCTTTTAGAGGAAGCTGCTGCCTGCAATGGCTAGAAAAGCGAGTTCACTGTATATGGGATCTCAAAATGATCGTATGGGGCCCTGAGTCCTTCTAACCCATTCTTTCCACTGTGTGCATGTGCATCCACCCACTGCACTTCTAATGGGTATATTTTTACATCACATAGACTCTTAATTAGTCTGTCTCCTTTAGGCTTATATATAGTATTGTATCTGCCGCCAACTCGTGTGTGTGTGTGTGTGTGTGTGTGTGTGTGTGTGTGTAAGTAGAGGCCGAAGGTTGATGCCAGGTGTCTTTCTCAATCATTCACCATCTTTTTTTCTTTCTTTGTTTCTTTCTTTCCTTCCTTCCTTCCTTTCTTTTTTTTTTTTTTTTTTTGAAGAATCTCTCATTGAACCTTGCACTCACCAGTTTAGGTAACCTGGTGGTCAGCTCCAGGGATCTTCTAGTCTCTGTTTTCCAGCACTGGTGTGACAGGTGTGTACCAATGTGTCTTTTTTTTTTTTTTTTTTTTAACTGAATACTAGGGACCTGTACTCAAGTCCTCACACTTTTGTGGCAAATGCTTCACCCACTGACCCATCCCCACAGGCCCACATCTGGGTGAGAAGCTCCATAACCCTACACCTCCTACATCCCGCATTACTATGAAAAAAGCACCTGTGGATGATACCAAGCCCTCGGGCCTGGTTTGTGCCATAGCTGCAGTGGCCTCTGATGCTCGGGCAGCTGACCTTGGGGAAACACTTCCCTGGGTGGACTTGTGAGAGCCACAGGGGCACTCTGACCTGCAAAAAGTCTCTCTAATTCCTGCAGTTTACCAAAGATACCTTCTTTACTGTGCAAATCCCTCAGCTTCCTTTTAATAGCACAAATCTCTCCGACAATAAAGTCCTCTGTGTCTGTTACTTTAAATGAGCCCCCTTTCTGGCCAAGTTACATATTTTTCACATATTCATACTCCATGTTTTACTCCAAATTCTCACTGTAAACCACCTAAAGGCTGCCAACAATAACCATCATACAGCCTACACTTTGTTAGGCTATCTTGAAATTTTCTCTGCCAAATTAATTAATCCATTACTTTAAAATTCAGCTTCACTCAAGTTTTCAGGACCTTGGCAAAATGTAGACAAATTCTTTGGCCAGATGTAACCTGAGTGCGACTAGTCTAAATCCTAGTGCAGTCTTTGCCCCATCTGAAACCTCATGGTCACAACTACATTGTCCACATCTCCATCACCACCCTGTTCTGAATTCCCACTGGACTCCTCCATTGAGTTCTGGTCCCAGCATTCCAGGGCTTCTCTAGTCCATATTGCAGACTTTCCAGAAGTCTCCCTGCAAACCAGTTCCAAAAGGAGAAGAACCACATGGTTGGTCACGTTGAGTCACAGCAACAATGCCACTTCTCTGATACCAATTTTCTGTATTGGTTATCTTGTGCCAGTGTCATCAAAATTCATGAAAGAAACAAGGGAGGAACCATTTTCAGCCCATGATGCTTACTGAAAGGCAGGGTGGCAGAAACTGTTCATTTTGTCGGGTAGACTAGGTAAATCTGCCCCTAGGAACAGACTCAACTACCTGGCTTAGCAGAGCAATAGAAACAGAGGCCTCTTCCCTGGCTTCCAAATGGCATTTCTTCTCTAACTTGCTATTTAAATTTAAACTAACATTGTTGCTGGAGGGCTTCTCTCCAGGTTCCCCAAGCCCCGCAGTCCCACAATCCACTTATAAAATAATCACTCAGACGCTTATATCACTTATAAACTGTATGGCCGTGGCAGGCTTCTCGCTAACTGTTCTTTTATCTTAAATTAACCCATTTTTATAAATCTATACCTTGCCATGTGGCTGGTGGCTTACCGGCGTCTCTACATGCTCTTCTCCTGGCGGTCGCTGCAGTGTCTCTCCCTCAGCCTTCCGCTTCCCAGAATTCTCCTCTCTCCTTGTCCCACCTACCTCCTGCCTGGTCATTGGCCATCAGTGTTTTATTTATATAGAACAATATCCACAGCACTTCCCCTTTTTTCTTTTTTTTAAAAAGGAAGGTTTTAACTTTAACATGGTAAAATTACATATAACAAAACAATTACCGAGCAAGAATTATAGTTACAATATTAAAGAAGATGTCCTATCTATCTTATATTTGTGAGTTTAAGGTTTTATATCTAACTTATCTTTTATCATAACTGAGGAAATTACAACTATCTAGTTTTCAACCACATCAAAGACCTGAGAAGGAACATAATGGTACCTGAGAAATGGTAGATGGATGCAAGAAACTTTCGGGAATCTTGCAAGAGTAGACTAAGACAGCTGGCAGCCTGGACAGTCACCTAATGTTTCTCAGCATTGTTGGTGCATTCAAATTGGCTACAGGCCTAGAGTATCTGACAGACCATTTTTAGAAGCAGGAATTTTAAGAGACCATCTTACCCTGTCTTGGCAGAGTACAGTGGTCGCTTTCCTTGTGTCCCGCTTGTCCAGAAAGGACAGCATTGCATTTGTACTGTCAGCCATCAAGGCAAGGGCAGTTCTTTGCCCAGTAGGCCATTTTGTGCCAAAAAGACAAACTTCCAAATGGAAATGTCTTAGAAGCCCAACATTCTCTCGGGATCAATTGGTGCAGCCAGGAGCAATTGTGTCTCACGTCAACAGAATTCTAAGTTATTTAAATGCCATATTCTCTAGGTCTATGAAGTGTTTGAAGATTACCTATCTATCTGAAATATATCTATGTATACCTAGAAGACTTAACTAACATGGCTACAGATATGATTATCATAGATGACTAATTATTAATCTATTTTTAATTATCCATTACAATTTTAAATGAGTTATATAAACATAATACCTCAAACAAGAATAGAAATATATATATATATATATACAGTATAACAAAATTAACTTCAAGTTTGTATCAATGAACTAAAATTTATACCAATGTAAAACATTTTAAACATAAACTAAAATCTATACCAATGTAAAACATTTTAAACAAGTTGTTCTTTAAAAGTAGGTTCATTAATCTACCCTTTTATCTTATCATCTCCATATCCTCCTATATATCATATCCCCTTTTCTTTTTTAGAAAGAGATCACATTTATAATCAACCTGTTTTAAATAAAAATATTGGTTTTTCTCTGTCCCACACCAGAGGGCTCTTCTGATTTGGGACACAAGAATCCCTTAACCATTTTTTTTTTTAAAGCAATATGTCTGGGTTTAGAGGGGGAGTGAGCCAATTCCACCTCTAAAGCCAGCTTGGTATATTTGGGAATTTGGGCGTAGCATCTCTTACTACTTCCTGCTGGAGGGGGGCGCTGTATCTTATGGGGACGCAAAGAAAATTTTAGACCTATGGGGTAGTCCGTGAGGCTGTATTGTGTGAACCAGTTGCCTTGAAACCGATCTGGATGTTGGATCATCTGGGCCATGGTGTCATCGGAGTCCTTTCAGGGGTCTTGGCTGGTGAAACCTGATGTATCTTAATCTGGAACAAGTCCACAGCCTCTGGCTTTCTGTGGAAACAAAAGCAGAACCTCTTTTCCAAAGTAACATATCCTTATATCCAAATTTTGAAGTCAAGGTACCTTTAAAATATACATTTTGGCATAACTCAACAGCTTTTACAATCAAATGTTTTTCTTCAGTTACAAATATCAAAGAGAACATAATCCAGATTCTCTGTGTGGTAGCCATCTTTATGTGGCTTATGTTTTATATTACCTTGAGCCTTGAGCCTATTGCTTTAAACTGTACCATTGTAAGCCTGAAACGGCGCTGTGGCTGCTGGCTCCGCCCACTTTAGCTTCCCAACATGGCAGTGGTACGTTTTCCGCCAGCTCTGGGAGTCATCAAGTCTCAGAAATAGTGGGTCTAAGCTTTTATCAAAGCAGCATGTAGCCCAGAAACCTCTTTTTTTTTTTTAAATACTAGTAAAGACTAAATCTACCACACAGCTTAATGTGCCGCTGGCAGATGCCTCATTTCCGCCATACTGCTGGTCAAACGCACCCGCCAGGAACCCGCCAGTGTCCAAACTTGCGTTTTGCCGCATCTAGCTGCCCGTATGAGACAAGAAGCAGGAACCTGGTTTTGGCTCTGTTTAGAATTGGTTATTAAATATTCTCAGGTTTAAGGTGGAAACTCGAGCCGTTGGGCGCCATTTGTTGCTGGAGGGCTTTTCTCCAGGTTCCCCAAGCCCCGCAGTCCCACAATCCACTTATAAAATAATCACTCAGACGCTTATATCACTTATAAACTGTATGGCCGTGGCAGGCTTCTCGCTAACTGTTCTTTTATCTTAAATTAACCCATTTTTATAAATCTATACCTTGCCACGTGGCTGGTGGCTTACCGGCGTCTCTACATGCTCTTCTCCTGGCGGTCGCTGCAGTGTCTCTCCCTCAGCCTTCCGCTTCCCAGAATTCTCCTCTCTCCTTGTCCCACCTACCTCCTGCCTGGTCATTGGCCATCAGTGTTTTATTTATATAGAACAATATCCACAGCATAACATGGATTTTTCAATCATTCAAGCTTTCACAGTTGAGAGTGTTATAAGAGAATTTTTAATAAGCACCTATTGTATTGGCCCTGGAATGGCAAACCATTTTCTGCTTGCTCAAAACTTCTCTTCAGAGGCAGAAAGTAGGGAACAGGAGGGAATGGAATATGAAGTGGGCCAAGAATAAAACCTTCTGTGCTCATTCAATCTCCCTGCCTCACTTCTGTTTAGGGCTCTATAATTGGATTTCTACTAGGAACAGGAAATTATTATAGTCTATTCTATACCCACTTGGGAGAGACCAGGTCAGAGGATCCAAGTGCAGTCTTTGCCTAAGTCATTCTGGCCGTTTCCAGGCCCAGGGTCATCTTCCCTTTCGACAGATTCAAAGCTGGCAGACTAAAGGGCAGTCAGCCAACCCTGTCCTGCCTGTCTACCTAAGACTTGGCCAGATTCCCTAAATCAGACTAACATGGCAGCTCTTCCACCCTCTGTGCCTCCTGGACAGAACTGGGCATGCTCCTGCTGGCCTGCGAGTCACAAGTGCACTTTCAGAGAGGCACTGACTGCAGGTGCCACTCAGGCTTTCTTCCAGATCCCAGAGGTCAAGGGGTTGTAACATACGCAATGGCCACACTAAGAGGCAGAACCTTGGGCCAGAACCACTGTAGCATCTCTCAGGGCCTGCATTTCTTCAACTCTAAAGACTCCTTCTGGACTCTTATTAAAGCAGTTACCTTTAAGAATGGAGCAGATTAATAATCAGAAGGATGTGGCAAGAAAGTTCAGGGCCATTTCCAGAACCATCCCCACTTCTTAGGAGGTTCCACTTCCTTCTCCTGCTGCTCTGGTCTGTCCCCTCCCTCCCTCAGCTTCCATCTTTTATGTAGCCCTGCTTGTACATGGCCTCATCACATCACTCTTCTGTGAACCCCCCTAACAACTCAGTGCCACATATGCTTCTCATTTGAATTCCAAAGAGAAAAACAGTGTTGGGGGTTGAACCGTGTCCCTCAAAAACACATGTTCAATTTCTAACCCTTGGGGATAGTGAGCCAGACATATCTGGAACTGGGATCTTTGTAGATGTAATTATATTAAGATGAGGTCATACTACATTAGCATTGGGCCCTAAATCTAATATGACCAGTGTCCTTAGAAGAAGAGATCACATTCTATCACAGGGAAAAAAAAAAAAGACACACCAGGAGGATGTCATGTGACATGAGAGGCAGTGACTGATATGCGGCATCCACAAGCTCAAGGGCATAAGGGATTTGGGGCCACTGCCAGAGGCTAAAAGAAACAAGGATCATTCCTAGTGTCTTTGGAGGTATCAAGCCCTGCCAGCACCTTAATCTTGGATTTCAGAATAAATTCTGGTTGTTCTAAATCACTCACCTTATGATACTCTGCTACAACTGCCCTGGAAAATTAATCTATACAGCTTATCTTATGATGCCAAGCCAGCCCATCTGGGAATGTAGGTAGCTGGACTCACTATTCCCCCTCCACCCAGTCAGACATGACAGAGTCGGGGCAATGTGATCCAGTTGCAGCCACTCAGGTAGTGAGGCTATATACAGAGCAATGTCCTTATAGGGAAGCAGGAGCTTGATACTCTCATCACTGATGAAGTGGTTTTAAATCCGCTTCCTTTCTAAAGACACACACTGCCTAGGGGCCTCTACCAAATTTGGCCATATTCCACTCCAAGCAATATTTTTGTTATTGTTTCGCTTGCCAAAGTATTGTTTTTATTGTAAGTGATTTTCTCATCCACAGTTTCCTAGAGGCTGTTCATTAAACACAAAGTATCTTGGTTACTATGCAGACATGCCCTTGTTGGCAGACAGATGCAGCGACAGTGATGCTCCAGCTGAGCAGCCCCATGAAGCAGAATGCATCTGGACTGACCTTGAAGGCACATTCACCTCACACAGTCAGAGGCAAAAGATCTTAAGGAGAACTAATGATCTCACACAGAAAGTTAAACAGAGCTAACATGCATGCCAAGTGAGGTAAAGAAAGATAGATGATGCATGGCCTGTGGCTCTGTAAACTGGATGGACACAGGTGGTAAAATAAGAAAGAATGTATGTAAAATCAAGACCATGAGTGATGAGTGAGCAAGAATCTCTCACTGTACCAATGGTGTGTGATTCTAGGTTGATGCAATTTTTTCACCATGTGATAGACAGCTTGTGACTCTACCCCATAGGGGTGTGTGTGTGTGTGTGTGTGTGTGTGTGTGTGTGTGTGTGTGAATTAACTTCTTTCTTACAATTTTTTATTTATTTTATTTGTGACACGTTGAAGTCAGAGAACAATTGATTCCCTACTTCTTTCCACTATGTGGGTCTTGGGGACTGAATTTAGGTTGTCAGTCTTGGTGGTAAGTGCCTTAACTTCCTGAGCCACATTGCCAGTCCAAATTAGCTTTTCTTAAGGAGGAAAGCACTTCTTGATATGTTAGAATTCTACATTATGATAACAGCAATGAATATTCATCCAAAGCCCTAACTATTAAGACAGGAACCGAACCAGGCACTGGAAGTTATTGACAGGCTTGCTGGAGTGAAACCTGACTCTTGTTGCTATGTAACCTCCCTTGTGCCTCTTAAAGCACTTGTTTCCATCTGTGTGATAGGGCACCCTCTTATTGTAGCAAGATAGGGAGGACTCTTGGAAGTTCATTTAGGGTCTGATGCCAATAATGGCTGAGGACTGGCTCTTTCAGTCAGATCCCTTGTAAGGATCTTAGGACCTTTTATTCATGTCCACTCCCAGCTCTAACCTGCTGTGGACATCTTTGCAGAGGAGGGTTGCTTACCTTGGCTCTTCTGCTTACACAGCGTTTTAGAGGATGGCAAACAATGCCCATGCACAGACTGCTAGACTCCCTGGCACTAAAGGAAGGATAGTTGGTGTACAGTCATCCTAGGAGGAAGGTGAGGGCAGGAAACATGAGTGTCAATCAGGGAGTAACTGAGAAACTGAAGAGTAGACTAAGAGAGTCCATTCCAAAAGGATTAGGCCTGACAGGGATGGGGGAGGGGTGCTGTCCTGGTGAGAGGGAGGACATAAGCAGAGGGAGGCATGAGGCAAAGAGAGGCACAGAAAACCTACAATGTGCTTCCAGTAACATTTAAAAGGAGAGAGAGCAAGGGTGGGAGAGAGAGAGACAGAGACACAGAGAGAGACAGAAAGAGAGAAAGAGAGAGGCAGGCAGACAGTAGTATGCATGGGCAGGATGATGGATGATCCCATGTTATGAGTGATGACAAAACCAACCTTAGTTCAATAGTATCAGAAAACTATAGCAACAAAATATCTATAAACCTATATCTGCTTTAATTCTAACAGAATATGAAAAAACCACATTATTGTAAGAAATTAATCAAGAGTGGAATAGTTGACAGTAAAAAGCTCAAGGAACTGGGTGATGATACAAAATTTTTTTTCATGTGTACATATTAGATAATTAGCAACTATGATAATATATCTTCCTTACTTCCATTACTATAAATTTCTTTTGATAGAGAGATAGATGCTTATCTAACATGGGTCGATGAATTTGGCAACATCTTTTAAATTAAATTGTTCCAAGTACCTTGGAAAACACTAGTCTAAGGTGTGATAATCCTCTCTTCATCTACATTGGGAAGAGGTGAAACGTACTTTTTCTGTAAAGATTACTTTTGTAATGTGTATATGTGTATGCCCAAATCTATGTATGTGTATCATGTGCATACGGATGTCCACAGAGGTCATGAAAGGGCATCAGATCCTTAGGAACTGGAAGTACAGTTGAAATTGCCATGGGAGTTCCGGGAACTGAACCTATGTTCTCTGTAAGAGCTGCAAGTGAGCTTAATTGCTGAGCCATCTCACCACGCCTGTCAAACATCTACTTCCTCAGAATAATTCTTTGGTTCATGACCTTGCTCTCTCGCCATCCTTGTGGCCCTCCTTTATTTTTATATGTGCCATCTCAAGTCATTTCTTTCGCTTCTGCTCCTTCTCTACACACTTAAGTTTTTCTTTTTTCTGGACCCTACTGTCCTATGGACTCACTCCATGGCAATTCACATCCTCTTCCCATCACTTATTGAAAGAACACTTCCCAGTTTCTGCATCTGTCTGCACAAAGCTTTTGTAATTCTTCTATCCGTACCTGTTTTCTCCCTTTTGTCCTGTTCCTCCTCGGGTCCTGTCTGTGTGAGTTGTTTTATTTACTCTTAAGGCAGCCCCAACCTCTCTTGGGAACACATTCTGAATGTAAGCCTTTCCACACACCCACTGGACCTCTCTTCCTTCATGATCTCAAGTTACAAAACAAATCTACCAGTGTGCTCCACAGCTAATGATTCCTGTCCTCCACACTCACTAAACTATTGTCCTTGCTCTTCCAGGATGGTTGTGGATATTGTGAGAGAATAAGCTCTACCTCCTTCCTATTGAGATACCACAGATCCTGTCTCTAAAAGTCTTCATTGCCTGCTTTGATACTCATGCCCTCAGGACTGTGAAACATGATCCTAATTAGTAGTAATCAATAAAAACCTGGAGTCAGATGTTGAGAGTGAAAGCTGAAAAATCGGAGAAGCAAGGCAGCAGGCACTAGAGAATTCTTACCTCTATAAAATCTCAGATTGAATGGGAGCGAGATCCTGTCACTATGAATTTTCAGACTGAATGGGGAATGAGATCCTGTCTCTGTCCGATTTATACTCCTGTCTCCACCTCCCTACTGATGAGATTAAAGGTGTGAGCCACCACCAACTGGCTCTCTTTCTCTTTTAGACTGGTTCAGTCTTGTGTAACCCAGGGTGGCCTTGAATTCCTGGTCTTCCTGTTTCTTCCTCCCAAGTGCTAGAATCAAAGGTGTGTGCCGCCACTGCCTGGCCTCTATGGTTAACTAGTGGCTAGCTTCACCCTCTGATGTCTAGGCAAGCTTTATTTGTCAGAACACAAACAAAATTCCATACAACAGGACTGAAAGGCTGTGGCTGATTTCTTTAAACCAGCAATCTTGCCTCTAATGTTTTCTCCTCCGTCACTCAGTTCTTCATGAAGAGGGCTGGAGAATAACACTGACCACACATGGGTGATTGTTTCTTCTACTAGATCAGAGAAGACCATACAGAATTCCCACAGAGCTACATCCCAAGGAAGAAACTAAAAAACAACCAGCCTACTAACCCTTTAATATTTAGTTCTCAGTGGTGCAAAATTAGCCAAAAGATTAGGATTTGAGGGAATCCACAGAAATAGGAGAAAAAGAAATGAAAATGAGAAGGGAAGATGGGGAAAGAGAGAAGCTAATCCAGCAGTCCAAGAGATCTCACAGGACACAAACAGAGCAGAGAAAGCAGGGGAGGAATATTTAAATGAGGTGCTAGTGGACCCCAGATATGCCACACTGATGCAGGATGTGGAAGCATTGCCAGCAGTAAGCCCAGAACAATGCTGGGCTTCATACACCGCCCATGTGGAATACACCTAGCCAATGGCTACTCGGGCAGATGTTAAGTGTATAGAATTAGCCCCATAATTCAGCCCCATTAAACCACGTATTCATCTACAAGCCTTGTTCTGCCCAGATTAGGACCCCCAAAGAGACCACCAGAGACCGAAGATGTCCAGAATGCAATAGCAAGGTTTAATTCAGCGCACGTGCAAAGTTCAAGCTAGCAGGGAACCCTTGTCCACCACACCCGACGCAGCAAGGCAGGGAGGAGAGTTCCTCTTTCTTGGGGAAGTTAGTTTTTATAGGCAAAAACCACAAAATTCCTTAGAGGGGAGGGGGTTAGTACAGGTCCATCCTTGATTGGTCCAGTTTTTCCCAGGCCTGGACTTTGTCTTATTTCATCTTATCTGTTTGCCCTGTCAGGAGTTTTACAACCCATCCTGGGGTCTGGTCTTGTTATCTCCAGAGAGGGGCATCTCGTGGTTAATCAGTCACCACCAGACATCCCGACTTTGTTCTTTTGAAAACACCTGACTTCACCCTCTCCAGGAAGGGGGAACTGACTCAGTTCTGTTTATTTTTAAGATATCTCTTCCCTCAGCTCTTTTGGGTTTCTGGGGGAACTGTGTCTGGGCCTTTGGTGGGGATCTTTCAGCCTCACTGTCTGAAATGAAGACAAAGTTCTGATCAAGCTTACTTAGACATGCCCAAGCAAGCCCTGATGATGTGCAGCTGCCTGCTAGGATCTGAGAGCAGCTGATTCCTACACCCTTGGAAAGCCCTTCATTAGGAAATAAGCTCCGAGCCAATGCAGCCTTGCTGGATAAGACCTTGCCGGTGACTCAGATGTATCAATGTGGTGACATAGTTTAGAATGTGACAATAGCCTGGCACACAGATTTAGGTTACACCAAACTCCACGTTCCAATGTGGTGATAGTTTCATAAAGTTTGTATAGTAGCAGAACAAAAAAATAAATAACAAATCAAAACACTTTTCCAAATATGTTGGTGTGTACACGGGGAGGGCAAGAATGCTATCTGGCTGTGTTCTTAACTTGTTGGAGCGTAGCCGAATTTCTAAGCGGTCTTATTAAATAAAAACATGGAGCAAAATATAGGGGTGAAAGCCTTAGAGATCAGGGAAATGGTGAGAGCCACCAACCAACCTTACCCGACCAGCTCTGCAGCTTCCCAGTGCCATGACTTCTTGTCTGCCCAGGCTTTTGTTGCCTTGCTGTTCTGCCCTCTCATTGGTTCTTAGCCCAGCTACCTGACTTCCTTGTTACTGTCTGTATATACCGACCTCCAGGTCTCTATGGTTGGTACTGGGATTAAAGACATGTGTCACCACGCTTGGCTCTGTTCCCTAGTTATGGCCTTGAACACAGAGCCCCTACCTGCCAAGTGACTGGATTACGGGCGTGTGCTGCCTGATTTTTGTGTTAACGTAAAATGGCTTGCTATTTCCTCTGATCTCCAGGCAAACTTTACTTATTAACATACAAATAAAATATCACCACTTTTCAGCACAAATGAAATATCACCACATTGGAGGAAGCTTCCAACAAGATTTACCTAACAGTCACAGGTTGTTAGGTCACACACAGAGGTATGGACTAAGTGACTAATTAAGGGGCTAAGATAGGCCGAGACACGTGGCTCTGCATCTGCAACATTCCCTCTCCACAGTGGCAGGGATTATCATGAGTTAATGGGCCTTGCTCCTGAAAGTGTGATTTATGCGCAGGAGGTTTAGTGTGCAGCAGAGGAGTTGAGGGGAGCCTCCTGTCTGTAGTAGTGAACTCAATCTGGCCAGTCATGCCACAGCAGCACGCACACAGTACAGAAAGTCAATGCATTTCTTCAGTTGTGCTGCCATTACAGTTGAGGTTTTCCATGTTTCCATCATCTAGAGAGTTCTCTCCTGCTCATTTGCAGCCAATCCACAGTCCCATCTGTTCTCTCTCTCTCCATCATCTTCCCTTTTCTAGAAAGTTTAGGCAAACAGGACCACTCACAATATGTAGTTGAAAAGTCTAGTGTCTTTTACTTAGCATATTGTTTTGGGATTGATCCATGTTATGGCAAGTATTAGTATTTTGTTCATTTTATTGTAGTTCGTTTCTCCATTTGCCTAATGGTGGGACGTTTGATTACCTCCAGTTCAGGGCTACTGTGAATGATGTCATGAACTTAGCTGTACATATCTAGTGAAGACATAGTTTAACTTCCCGTGACCCATTACCTAGGAGTGAATTGCAGATTCTATGCTAAATCTATGCTTCACTGTAAAGAAATTATTAGTGTGTTTTCCTGAAGTGGCTTTAACACTTTATATTCTAAAATTTGTTCCAATTCAGTCACATTCAGATCCAGTTTCTCCATATCCTCGCCAACAGCTGGTGTTGAAAGTCATTTTTACTACAGCAAATCCCATGAATATGAAGTCATTCCTTGGGATTCTGAATTGCACCTTCTGTTGGATAATGATATCAAGTATATTTTTATGTGATTATTACACAAGTAGATACTTTCTTTGATGAAATATATTTTTCTCACTTTTAAAACTATATTTTCTTCTGGTCTACATAAACACACCCAATTTTTATAAACTGACCTGCTATTCTACAATAATGATAAACTTCATAGTAATAGATTTTCTAAATTCCTTAGGCTGTTCTATCCCAACAATTATGACAGTCTTCCTAGTTCATTTCCCACCTCAGTCTTTACATTGCTTTTCTTCTTGTTTTGTGCCAGCTAATAGCTCCAGGACAGTGTTTAGTAAAGGCAGCTGCAGCCTTCTTCCCGCCCTCACACAGGAAACTCATCCAGGCTTTCACAGTCACTGAGCTATTACCCATAGCTTTTCAGTCAGTACTCTCTCTTAGAGTAAGGAGTCGCCTTCCATTCTTAGTGTGCTCACATTTAATCAAGAACAGAGTTCCAGTTTCATTCTGTGGTTATGAAGAAACACTTTGACCAAGAGTAACTTGGGGAGGAAAGGCTTTATTTTGCTTACACCTCCAGGTCACAGTCCTTCACTGAGGGAAGTCAGAGCAGGCAGCCAAGATGGGAATGAGGCTGGAGATAAGAACCTTGGAGGAACACTCCTTGCCCTCTGGATTGCTTAGCCAGCTGTTTACCCAGCCCAGGACCACCTGCCTAAAGGGTAGCGCCACTTGCAGTGGGCTGGGCCTTCCTGCACCAACTAACAATGAAGATAACCCCCACAGGCACCATCACAGGCCCATCTGATGTAGGCAATTTCCCAGTGGAAGATTTTCTCTCAGGTAACTCTGGGCTTTCTCAAGTTGACCAGTTAAAGAAAACTGGGACAAATGGTCCTTAGAGTTTTCCAGATGTTTTTCCTGCTTCTACTGGGATGGTAATTTTTTAATCTCCTTTACCCTTTTAATATAATGTATCCTGTTCATTGCCATGGTCTACCCTGTATTCTTGAATATGTTGTAATTGTTTAAGATGTATAATTGCTACTTTTTTCTATTTGTTTTTATGACATTTTATTAAAGATCTTTGTACCTATGTTTATGAACCTAGCTTTATATTCTTACAATGCTTGATCTGGTTAGGGGTCAGTATGATGCTGACCTCTTGAAAGGAATTGGGAAGGATTAGCCCCTTCTGTTTCTTCAAAGAGCTTTTTTTCTTAAAACTTGGCAAAGTTCACAAATACAGCCATTGGGGTCTAGTTTAACTACAAATTAAAATGTTTCTCGTTATGGGTCTACACTCATCTCTTCTTCATCTTCACCCCTTTTCTCTTCCTCCTCTTTTTCCTTGAGGCTCAGTTTCTCCATGTAAACTAAATTGACTGTAAACTCACAATTCCCCTGCTTCGGTTTCCTGGGTGCTCACCACCATGTCTGGCATAGGTTCCCGGGTGTGCACAACACCATGTCCAGCTTAGGTTCCCAGGTGCACACCACCATGTCCAGCCTGGGTTCCCGGGTGCACACCACCATGTCCATCCTAGGTTCCCGGGTGCACCACCATGTCCAGCTTAGGTTCCCGGGTGTGCTCTACCATGTCCATCCTAGGTTTCTGGGTGTACACCACCATGTTCCTGGGTGCACCACCATGTCCAGCTTAGGTTCCTGGGTGCACCACCATGTCCAGCTTAGGTTCCTGGGTGCACCACCATGTCCAGCTTAGGTTCCTGGGTGCACCACCATGTCCAGCATAGGTTTCCAGGTATACACCACCATGTCCAGCTTATTTCTTTGTGAGTCAGGCTGGGTAATTTATATCTTTCTGTAAGTTTGTGCATTCTACTGTAGAGAAGAGCTACTGGGCTGCTATGCACAATAATTTGGGAGAACCTCTTGAAAATGTCAGAGCTGAGTTGATGATTTTGTGTTGATGGCTTTGGCAACGGGAGAACATAGGGGATGGCCCTCTAGAAGAGGCTGCTGCTTTAACCCTGGGAAAGGCTGAGGAGAGAGATAGTCAGTAGCAACCTGCCTTCCAAAAGGGCGTGTGGTGTCACAGGTAGGAGCGGCTGCAGGGCAGGCCCAGCCTGGAGTTTCTGTTTGATTCCTTACCATTGTCCTCAAGCCTTCAGCCAGCCTTTGCAACCACTCTGGCCATTTCCTCGGGGTTTGGAGTGTGGGGAAAGGGCTCGTGTGTGGAACAAAGTAGGATTGTCTGTTGTTTTGCATGTTTAAGGCAACAACCTAGGGAAGCCAACCACTAGATGTCAAGAGTTGACGTCTGGGCCCTACCTCACCTACCCTTACCTCTGAAGATGACAGAAGTGACAGCTGAGGGGAGAAATGGCAGCCAAATAGAGATCCACAATAATTTTTAGAGGTTTCTCTGAGGAGCCATAAAACTCAGAGGAAAACCGACTCTAATCTAAGGAACAGAGATTGTGAGATGTTGAATTAGGAAAACAGACAAAAATGCAAAAGTAGCTTTACTTGACAGGCATTGGAACAACAGAACCAGGGGTCTTCTAGTCACATACTGTATGTCCAACAATCACTCTCCACATTCCATCGGTGTCAGTGGTGCCGGAGTATTAGCTGCTTCTTCCAAACTGAAACCATTCAGATCAAGTCATGTGCCCACGCGCACACGCGCACACACACACACACACACACACACACACACACACACACACAGAAAGAGAGAGACAGAGGAGAGAGAGAGATTCCTCTTCCCAAGGACGATACTTGCGTGTTAAGTGGATGTATCAGCTATCCCAGAGATGTCACTGGCTATAAAGGAATAGCTGTCAACTCTAGAATCCCTGATCACAAGGACAAACAAGTAGACAGAGATTGGGGGTTATTTGGTATAAAACCTTTGGACCACTTAGATCACACATACAGATTACACTGCAATGTGCTTGTCATACACAAAGTTTCATACGTAAACTTCATTGTTTTTTGTTTGTTTGTTGTTTGTCTGTTTGTTTGAGTCAGGGTCTCTTTATGGAACCCTGGCTGCCCTGGAACTCTGTGTAGACCAGGCTGGCCTCAAACTTATAGAGATCCACCTGCCTCTGCCTCCTGAGTGCTGGGATTAAAGACTTCCTCCACCACACTGGGCCATAAATCTCATTCTGAATCAAGTGGAGCAGCCATCCAGGCGAGCTAAGAGGAGTCTGTGAGAAGATCATTTAAACCTCATTAGCAGCCGCACTTAGGCAATCTCTGCATGTCCAATTACTTCCTATTAATGCATGTGCATCCATCCAGAGAAGACAGTTTTACTTACTGACCACAGAGAGTATTTGAAATAGGGATTTCTTATTTTTCACCATCCTGTATGGAGCCTTATTCATATGAACCAGACATAGAAGGTAACTGAAGGGAGCCAGTGACTTCCTAGGGAGTCTGCACTGCTGCCCCGTTAGGAGGGGACTCCCTCCACATCAGGTGTTCTTAAGACAAGTTTTTGGTATGCTGATTTTGCAATTCCTATTCTCTCCAGGTTTTCATTTGCCTCAGCTCTCCCCGCCCTGTCCTATCCCTACTCATGACATGCTCTGTGCTCAATTGTGGGGGTGTGGATGGATGGAAGACAGAGGAGTGTGGAAGTTCAGGGACTTGTGGATCTGAACATGCCAACTGGGCAGATTAGGGCTGAAGGGGGAAAGGTAGGGCCATTGTATGTGAGCGTGTGTGTGTGTGTGTGTGTGTGTGTGTGTGTGTGTGTGTGTGTGCTGGTGTGCTCACTCTTAGAGAGACTTAAAGGACTGAGATTAGAGAGAGAGCCCATGGCTTGAGGGTGAGAGACACAGATGGCCCAGGAGGAGCAAGACCATGGTTCTGCTTCAGGATAGAGGTCTACTGAAGTAAAGAGGCCTCAGAGACATACAGCTCAGGGCTAAATCTAGATGGCAGACATTGTAGTCCCTGGGATTCCAAGCCACTGCATCAAAAAGACGAATGTGGGTCTGGGGAGATGGTTCAGCCAGTGAAGGTGCTTGCCAGGCAGGTATGAGGACTTGGGTTGTATATAGAGGTGGAGACAGGAGGATCCCCTCAGCCCCCGCGTTTGCTGGTCCCCATGTTCCCAGGGAAAAGCGCCTTTTTAAAACATAAAACTGATGAACCAAAGTTTAAACAGCCTCCTTCACGCTAAGAAGTCAGCACTAGAAACTCGAGATCATTTGGGCCAGAGAACCCAGTGGTTCTCCAAAGGAGATGAGGCAGAATTTTCTGCCATATTAGCTTCAGGAGATCTCAGAACATAAATTAATACATTCGTGGCTAATAGGGATGAGAATTCTCAGTTGCTTGAGCTCAAGTCTGTGTTAATGTGCACATGTATGGGTCCCTAAACACACATAGAAAGCCTGAGGCCCTGGCAGTGCCAGGGTAGCTTCCCTGGAGAGACTTTGGACAGGGCCAAGGAAGGGAAACAAGTTACAAGCAGTGGACAGCCCTTACAATCTGCAGGTTTTCCTTGGAGTAGGTAGTTGTCCTGCTGCTGTCTGGAAGGGTGCATGGGACAGGGTTGTCCCCCTTTACATGCCTCCACCACCTCCTATCCTAAACCCTCAAGCTGCTGTTATGTTTGTTCTTGCTTTTAAGCAAGATGTAAGCTTCAAGTGGAAATCATTAAAAAGGTCTTAATCCCAGTAAATAGATTTTTAAACCTACTGAGAAAAGTTCCCCTGAAATATGAAAAGGAGGATGCACAAGTAAGTTGTTCATTAGGAAGGCCAGGGAAGGCTGAACTGAGGTGTAGGGAGTAGAGAGAAGGTAGCAGCTTGGTACGGATTCCCCAACAGGAGCTTCAGGCAAAAACAACCAGCACTGAGGCATGGCTTTGCCTACCTCGCCTATCTGTGGAAACCAAGGCCCAGCAGGGAGAAGGTGAGAGAGGGACAGATGGAGGGAGAGAGGGAAGGGGAGGGAGGGAGAGGGACAGAGGACAGAGAGGAGGGAAGAGGGAGGGAGAGGCAGAGAAAGGGAAAAGGGATAGTCTGGACTGGCTGAGGCATCGCTCCTGTATGGACCAGGGGAGACACCCTTACTCTATTCCCACCACCATTCGGCCTCTGCTGGAGAGACACTAGCGGGCAGAGAGTCTACTGAAGTTGTATGGGTGCTGGAAGTGGAGTGAGATTGTTTCAACAACTGAAAACTTGCAGAGATGGATCAGGAATGAGGGAGAGGCTGTTGCTTAGGACAGCAGAGTTTGTAGAGGCTTCAGGAAATAAAAATTATGTTTTAATTATGTGCCAAGGAATGAGCTTGTTTCCTCACAAAGATTATGTTGATGAGGAATTTCACTTCTTCTTTGCCCTTGATCCATTTTCTCCTGCCTTGTTATCTGTATCCACCAGTTAATTAAGAGTTTATATGCTAAACAAATACTCTCTCAGCTTGTCATTTGTGTGCCAGCCATTTGTCATTCATTTTTTTTTTTGGAGGGGGTGTTGTTCTTTTTTAACTGCAACATGTAATTTTATATAAATTAATTTATTATTTTCTCTGTAGACTCTAGTGTTTATAATCTTGCTAAGAATGTTTCTTACCCTGAAACAAAATGAAAATATTTTATTCCATTGACTTCTATACTTTCTTCCTACGTCTGAGAATCTGAGGAAAGCTTTAGAAACATGTCATGGTCTGTGGCTCTTGGGACCCCTTTCCATTTTTCCTTGTCGTCAATATCCAAAGCTGCCACAGATCACAGGCCTTCCAAAGTTTCCTTGGACCACTGCTACCGGGATAATTGCTCCTCTGTCTTTCTTTGCACCCTGGCATACTGACCCTTGATCTATGTATGTTTTTTTTTCCTTCCATTATGATTTCACCAGTTCATCCAAAAATTTCTGTTTGCAAATCTGCTCTGCAACACACACTGACCAGGTTCCTTTTGTGGCTCTGACAAAGTATCTGATGAAAGAAGGAAGATACAGTTTATTCTGGCTCCGAGTTTGAGGATACAGTCTTTCATCATGGGAAGGTGTGGTGGCAGGGGTGTGTGGTGGCTGGTCACATTGTACCCACAGTGGCAGGGAGAAATTAATGCTAGCCCCTCCCCGCTTGCTCACTTTGAAATGGTTTTCAGACCCCACTCCAATGGATGGTGTCGCCCACATAGAGGGGCATCTTTCTCTTCAGCTAATCCTTCCTAGGAACACCCTTCTAGATCCAATCAGAGTCCAGTTTCCATGGTGATTCTAAATCTTGTCAAATTAGTAAAGAAGATTAACCAACACAAGTGCTAAGAGTAAACTATTGAAAAATGCCCCAATTCTTGCTTTTATGGAGCAGACAAGCTCATGGAGACAGACTGATAGACAAAAACCAAATTATTCAATGTATACCATGATGGCAGATATTGTTACTATGAAAATAAGACAATGCAGACTAAGGGTGTGAGGAAAATGGCGATCACATTAGCAGGGAAGAGTTCTCCAAAGAAAGAACATGGTTGGAACAGAGACCAGAACCAAGGCCGGTTATGAATGAAGCACTCCAGGAATGGGGAACTTTGGAGCCAATGCTTTGGAGGAGACTCTTGTTAGTGTGTTTAGGGATGCTCAAACAGCCACATGTAGCTGCAAGAGTACACACAAGGGAAAGAGGAGAGACACAGTTACAGAGGTAGCAGAGCTCTTACCAGCCATCAGCCACATTCAAACGGTCTATTTTACATCAATGAGAGCAAAGGATGAATCCACAAAGCACACTCTCCCTTTCTCTTCCATGCTTAAAGAGTAGAAGAAGAAGAAGAATACATTTCATAGGGAATGGGCATAATGAATATAGGGAAACTTGCTGTGGGATGGTCTGTATGTCAAATTGCTCTGATTGGTCAATAAATAAAACACTGATTGGCCAGTGGCCAGGCAGGAAGTATAGGCGGGACTAACAGAGAGGAGAATTGAGAGAACAGGAAGGTGGGAAGAGACACTGCCAGCTGCCGCCATGACAAGAAGATGCTGGTAAGCCATGAGCCACGTGGCAAGGTATATAGATTTATAGAAATGGATTCATTTAAGATATAAGAACTAGATAGCTAGAAGCCTGAGCCATTAGGCCAAACAGTTTAAACAATATAAGTCTCTGTGTTTACTTGGTTGGGTCTGAGCGACTGTGGGACTGGTGGTAGACAGAGATTTGTCCTGACTGTGGGCCAGGCAGGAAAACTCTAGCTACAGAGACTGAGTTCCAGTTTCCGTTTAATCTAGGCGCAAGCTGGCCTCTGTAGGTGCAAAGTCAGCATTTTGAGGTATCTTTTTCTAGGAGACAGACTTGAGTGAGAAGGCTTGATCTATACAGGGGAGATCACAACAGCAAGCATGCCCCTGACATGAGGGAGTACCACAGCTGTCCATTGTTGCAAGAGAGGCTGTGAAGAGTAGCAGATGTCACCAGAGAGGAGCCTTGCCACAGTCCAGGTTATCCAAGGGTCTATCCAAATCTTAGGTCTAGATGTGACATATAGTCACAGTAACAGACCAGTAACTCATGAATGCAGTCTGAGAAGGCAGGTGAGCCTAGCACTCTCTTGGGAGGGGCATTACACTCCACATTCTTATTGTGAAGCATGCTCATCAACAAACTATGAAAGCTACATACAAAGAATACCTGATTTCTACTTTAAAAGGCTCGCTCTAGCTCCAACATGAAGAGTTGATGATAAGAAGAATGTTTCACAGAAGACTGCAGGACTGAATTAAAGGCTAGTATATACTCAGGAAACTGAGGCAGGAGAATCCTGAGTTCAAAGCCAGCTTGAGCTATACAGCAAGACCCCATCTCACAAAACATAAACCAAAAGGAGAACAAGAATTGGACACAGAGAGACTATCTGTGAGTTATGTCTACATAAAGTACTAGTGACTGACCAAGAACATAGTTCTGGACTTGGCAAAAGGTGGTGAGATCTTGATTCTTCATGAAGGTCTTGAACTGGGTGAGAGCAAGGCAGAAGCATTTGGTGTGAACCTGAGCTTTGGGTAGAAGCATGAATAGTAGCATTATCATGGAGACACTGAACTGGGAGGTAGGTATCAATTTTGAGGGTTGTTTTGATTTGATTATGTCCCTCTAAATTTATGTATAGATGTAGTTCTGAATGGTTTTGTTAAATAAGAAACACAGAGCCAAATGCAGAGTTAAAGGCCCCAGAGGTCAGAGAGCAGTAGCTAAGAGCTGAGACCAAGACCACCTTCTGACCTCTCACTGCCACTGCCTTCCTTCCCCTGAGAAAGAGACCTACTTCCTGTGTGTCTGTCTTTTTATTGACTTTCTGTTCTGCCTTCTCATTGGTTGGAAACCCAACCACATGACCTCCTCGTCACTGCCTGTCTATACAGACCTCCAGGTCTCTATGATTGGTATTGAGATTAAAGGCCTGTGTCTCCACGCTGGCTGTATCCTTGAACACATAGAGATCTGCCTGTTATGTGATCGGGATTAAGGGTGTGTGCTGCCACTGCCAGACTTCTGCTATGGCTTGCTACTAGCTCTGACCCCCCAGGCAACTTTATTTATTAACATACAAATAAAATCACATTTCAGCACAAATAAAATATCATTGTATTTATGTGTTAGAAATGGGATTCTTCAGAGGCAATTAATGCATTAGGAATTGATTAATGTATTTGTAATGGAAGTGGGTTCATGTAACTTGAACTGTTTTGATATAAAAGTAAGTTTTATACTCTCTCTCTCATACACACACACACACACACACACACACACACACACACAAAGTGTAATGCTCGCTTCCATGTTATAATTCATCAAGAAACTCCTCATTAGACTCTAGCCCTCGATATAAGATGTCCCAGGATCCAAAATAGTGAGAAATAAAATTCTTTTCTTTGCAAATTACCCATATGTGTTATTCTATTATAGACACATGAAGGGGGCAGAAAGGGATAAAAGATAAAGTCTGATTTTTAAACACATTGTATTGAGGAGCCTTTTAAACATGGGTGTGTTTTGGAGCAGACAGATACCTAAGACTAGAGGGCAGAGAAAAGACGAGTGATAAAAACCGATAAAAATCACATAAACAAATAAATGAAGTCCTAGACTCAATGAGACATGTGGAGAGGAAGGGAAGAGAGAAGCTCTCTGGGGCCTGAGGCTATAGCCTCTCTGGTGCCAGAGGTCAGGAGAGGAAGAGGATGCTGAAAGAAATGGTGAGTCCCAAAGGAGGAAGCCAGGAGATATTTCCTCAAAACTGGTGGGAAAATAAATACACACGAAAGTGGAGTTATCTGCTTACTAGGGACAGTGAAGCTGAGTCTCCGCATTACCTTAGGCTGCTCCCACATTTCTCCCCAGTTGATGGAACAGATGTATCCTCATGATCCTAGAGCCAGCGTTCCACAGTTTATTCTCTACACGTTGCTGTCTGAATACTGCTGCTTTCTTAAAGAACCCCATTTCATCCAGGATGACATGACTCTACCACCCATGAACTAGAATTGATCTTGTGACACAGATCCAGCCAGGAGCTTGAAAACAAAAGCCACACAATGCATATTCTGGAAAATTCTTTAAGAGACAAATTCAGCTGGCCTAAGTGCCCATTTCCCTCAGGCCCTCTCTTTCTTCCTGTCCCAAACATGTATGATCTGGTTAAAAATCCATCGGGACACCAGTCAGACTACAGACACTTGAAGAAAGTGTGTTGTGATGCTGGAAGGAGCCCAGACTGTCCAGCAACACTACTAATTTGCTCAAAACACTGGTACATTTGCTTTTTGGTGCTCAGTAGCTGTGCCTAATCCCGGATGACATACTAGCTGTACATTCCTTGTCCACAGTTCTTCCTGTGAAAGCAGCCCTGTCATCCCACACGATGGGAACAAGACGGGACAAACTGGCAGGCCTGCTCTATATACTAACATGCCTTTGGTCAAGTTGCTTGAGAATTCTTTGATGTTTACTTTGTCTATAAAATATGTGTCAGAAGATACAGCCTCTATCCTTCCTTTATAACTACATATTATTTTTCTTCACAGTTATCATTTTTCTTGGTTATCAGCAAACTCCAACTTCTCTGCCCATGCTGCTTGAAATAAATGTGAATGGAATGTCTCCCCAGGTCCAGATTAGATCAAGGATGTGAAGAAAAAATCCACAAGCTACAATAAAAATACGCTTTAAAAACTTGATATACTTCTATACTAAAATAGAAAATGTTGTACCTTTTTAATGGCCGCTCGGTAAAAGAAGAAAATACAAGAACAAAAATTTCAGTTGTGAACAGAGGCTCTACACATTTAAAGGCCTAGAAAAATAGGTCAAATGTCTGGGAGCTTTGTCTAAGTGCAGTTTGAAGAAAACTTTATTAATAACTGCTAGAGATGCTGGGACCCCACCAGTTCCAGAGAGTAGAGGGGATTATGTAGGTCAACTTTGCTGGGTGGAAACTGGCCTGGAGCCTGTTTCAGAACAATAGGGTTAACCATGGAGACGGATGTGCATATGAGAGAGCTCATGAGTGAATATGCAGGGCTGGAAGAAGGAAAGTAGAAATGAAAAGTCTAAGATTAAGGGAAGAAAAGATGTTAATCTCTCAAGGATAAAGACACTCAAGAGTCGTTTACACTAAAAGTCATATCTAAAACTGATTTCAGTGGCTGAGTCCATCCAGGATCATGTGACTGTCTTGTTGGAGGTCTTCCAAAGTAACCTGAGAGGCAGAGGAAGAGCCTCAGCCCAGGAAAGAACCGCCTAAGTCAACGTCAATGCTTGTTTTTGCCTAACCCGAGACAAGGATTGACCTTTATCTCAGCCCATCCTCATTAAGTACCTTGAGAGGCAGGTTAAACAGGTCCAGGGCTGCTATCTGAGGTGCAGCCAAGCACTCTTCTATTGAGGAGGAGCAGGCCTTTAAGAGAGGGGAGATGGAGCTGCACTCTTGCAGCTGGGCAGCAGCCCAGTGTTGACCCCCTGCTCATTGTCAAGGCCCCTCTGATCTAGAGGTGAGCTGCCTTCAGCTTTGCTACAGCCTGGGATAGACCCTATTCTCTACCTGCTTCTGTGGGAAATCAGCATGTGCCTCCCCCAAATATGAAGGAATACTGAGCTGCAGGTCATTTGGAAGAAACGGATATAGGAGAGTGCTCTGTCTTCTCTGTCTTTGTCTAACAGTAGGACTAACATTTATAAAGATGGACTTGGACCTTCCTTGCCCCCATCTCTAGCCAAAGAAACAAAGGTCAACCCTGGAGACAGCTTTGGACCTTCTGGGTCTGGCAGTGGTATCGGGGGAATTTACATCACCAGGTACTAACCAGCTTTTATCTTCTTTTACTTGCCTCGCCCCAAGCTGCTGCCATGACCTCATAACCTTTATCTTACTTCCTTATAAATGCCCTGTTCTTTTCTGATGATAGAATTTAAAGCCATCACCTTAAGGATTGCTCATTTCTGACTCAGAGTTATATGAAACACATGACATAATGTATTAATGAAGTTCTGTGGGGAGCCTGCCCCCACATTTTCCCTCAGAGTACTCTTGAGCAGGGAGAAGTGAGAAACATTTAGATAGAAACATAGAGGAGAGAGACAGAAACACAGGACAGCCTTGGGAGGGCCTGGGTCAAATCCCACAGCCCCTTCTGTCTCTGCTAAAGGGCTTTTATAAAAATGCCAAGGGGTGGAGCAAAAGACCTCCCCCTAGCACAGCCAAGTGCAGATCATCTCAGGCACATGGTGACCTGGTCAAGCCATCCCCTAATGCAGCCCTGCTGTGTATAGCAAGCTCAGATCTCACTAGGAAACCTCTGTGCGCCTCCACAAAGTCCTCTGATTCCTCCTGTTGAACTGTCTGTTGTAATTAGTTCTATTCCAACTTAGTAGAGTTTTGTTATTGTTTTATTTTGTTTGTTCCCTGATGTTCCAACATTTTGCTTTCTTTAAATGGTGTGTGTGTGTGTGTGTGTGTGTGTGTGTTCTTATGTGTGAGCACAGACCCACAATGCCATGACACTCAGATTAGGGACAACTTCTGATGCCAGTCCTTGCCTTCCTTCTTACTTGAGACATAGTCTCCTTTTTTCTGTTCAGTGCTGTGTACTTCCGGCTAGCTGGCCCACACGCTTCCAGGGATTCTCCTGTCTCCCGCTCCAGTCTCCCTGTAAGAGCGCTGGAATTAGTTACAGATGCGTGTTACTGAGTTCTGAGGCTTCAAACTCAGCTCCTCAGTCTTGGTCATGAGCATTTTATCCACTGGGCTCTTTCCCAGCCTCCTCTTGGGACTTCCTGTGTCTGTAAATGACAACTGCCTGGTTAGATTTCAGTCCTAAGCAGGATTATGGGGACTCTGGAACTGGGAAGCTCAAAGGCCTAGATTGTGCAGTTGATGGGATCTCGTGGCAACTTTTTGTAGCTCTTCATCCACAGCTGCTTACATTTGGAAAAGGAGATCCCAGGAGGTAATGTCTTAACTCAAAAGGATGATTGCACAGTTCCTTTAGATAAAGCAGTACACAGATATGATGGATGTTTCAAAGCCATAGAAGACTTCCCAAGCCTCTCACATTAAAGAACTCACAGAGTTCAGGACACAATACCTCAATACCTTATCTCAGCATTAAGAAAAGAGCAGAAGCAAGAAGGTCATTCCCTCATGCTTGTCAGGTCCAAAGGGCAGCACTCCAACATCTGAATGCACCTAAATCTGAAACATTTTTAACACTAACTTGCTATTACGGTGAAAAACCCCACACCTCAAAACCTTGTTACTTTCCAACTGTGTGTATAAGGTCTATACTAAATATAAATTAATGTCCTCTTTAGATTTATCTCCAAGGTATTTTACTATTTTACATTCATATACTCTACAACCAAAAAATAATCTAAACTCCAAAACACTTCTGATCCCAACCATTCTAGAAAACAAATACCCAACCCACATAAAATATATCCAGGTTTATCTGGGCAGGGGAGGGGTGTTCATTCCTGATGAGAGTTCCCATGGTGAGTACAACTTCTGTTAAACAAGCCTTTGCACTCTCTTCTTACTGCTTTGCCTCTGGTGACAGGAGCTGGAGCTGTGAACCTAGGATGCTCGCAGAAAGCGTCGTATCTGCCACAGAGCCTTAGAAGCTGCTTCGTCAATGCCTGAAATCCGCATGCACACGCAACTGCTGTCACGGACCTTGTTCATCATTAAAGTTATTAAAGGCAATAGAAATGAGGTGCTGCATGACCCAAGGACAGGAGAATGAGGAAGAAGCATTTCTGAATCATTTATATAAAACACAGGACTGTAGACTCTTCACTTTTTCCAACCTTTCACCCAGCTCCTAAGAGACTCCTTCACTCATTCTTACAATTCATACAAACTCACTTGGACACTTTTGTCCACATGGGATACTGCACTGGCTTCGGGGATATAGTGAGCAAGACATGCGTACAAGGCACTGGACCTTAGAAGAGGTAACCAAAAATAAACAAACAATGTGGGAAAGAGTCCCCGTGGGAAAGATGGCTTTAGATAGCATGGTCAGGGAAGACCACAACACTGAGAAGAGCAGACCAGCCATTCAAATTGCTGAGAAAGAGCCTCCTAGGCTGAGGAAGGAGAATGTGTAATTACCCAAGGCAGGGAGGGGCCTTGTTAGTGGAGTGTTAGAAATGATGAGAATAGGCATGGGGAATGGAGGGGAGAGGTAGCAACATCTGTGTCACACTGTGCCCCGTCTTGCATGTTTAATGAGAGGTCACTGGATGCGGTTAATTATCAGAGAATGGCTAGATATTTTAGATTGATAAAGACCATGGGGCAGCTGCAGAGGCTGGAGGAAAGGGAGTTGAGAATGATTAAGAAAGACTGAGGAATTCTCCCACAGCCTTGTCTGGTAACACTCGGCTGTCAAAGGCAGAATTACAGCTTTGAGAAACATGGTGTAATCCCTGTCTGGAACTCTTTGCCAAGTTTCCAAAGAACTTGATGGTGCTGACTTTTCTCCAGTGCTCCTTGGATCTGTTCTGCTAGGTGTATGTGGCCCAAAGCAGCACCTGCAGCCATCTGGATGCTCACATTACCCTTCCTCCCAGAGCTGTCCTCTGCTCTTCAGCTGATGTTATGAGTATCCAGGGGTAGGTCCAAGATTTTGGTATTCTGCTGCTGGTAATTCTGCCTGTGCTTCCTTGAGTGGCTCCAGTCAAGCTACCCACCGTCTATTTCAGCCTAACAACCAACAAGCCAGGTTTGCCTCAGCCACTCCATGTGCCCATCACATTTTCTCCTGCTCCCAGTCTGACCATCAGGATTCTCATGCTAGACTCTGCACCAGACGTTGCCCTCGCTCATCGACATTTGTGGATGGTGCTTCTGAGATGTTAACATGGATGTCTCCTGTCTTGGCTTGCTCCTCCACATCCCTTTCACTGTAGCACATATGGATGTGCCCAGCTGCCCCACTGGGCCTGGCTTTCCAGTTGGAAATGCTCTGGGACATCCCTGGGTGCACTCTCTGCCCACCCCTAGATATTTCACCATTTGACCCAAAGTTGCTTTTGTCCTTTCTCCCAAGAGTCAGAGAAAGTTCCCTTTCAAATTAGACTCCCATCTGCCTTGGTATTGGAGGGTTCCTAAAGCAGACAAGAACATGAGGTCTGGGCTGTGGCCTGTATTCAACATATGTAAAAATAATGTATGAGGACCCGTGTCTTGCAAAAGCATTCCCATTTCTTCATAATTACTCTTCAGATACCACTCATTGCTTTATACTTTCATCTTGAACATGAAACATTACTCAATTAACCACAGAAATGGACGCCGAGATTACATCACATTTGGGCCCGCCACACAACTTACGTATCTCAAAGGACAAGGTTTAGTTTAGGCTTTGCTCTTTCTTCCTCTGTGGACATCCTTGTCTTGGAAGTGTTGAGATTAGAGCAGATACTGGGCTGAGAAATAATTTCCTCACTACCTGCTCTCCCTGTGGATACCATCATCTGAAAAATTATCCCAGCATGCTTCTTCTTGCCAATCTAAAAGAGTTTAATAATATGATTCAAAGAACTAGATTCAGCAGAAATAAGAATGTCAGTCTTGCATTTTAAGAGGCCAAATGTTGGACAGGCTTCCTATGTGAAAGAGAATGGAAATGATCCCCCTAATATTAGGCCTCTTTTGTAGAAAGCAAGAGAAATCAGGCTTTCCAAGCACATGGTTTTCTGTTTATGTTTTAGAAGAGCTGAAGAAAACTGAGTTTACAGCAGTATAACTGGATAACTGGTGTGTGTGTGTGTGTGTGTGTGTGTGTGTGTGTGTGTGTGTGTGTGTATGTGTGTGTGTGTGAAGTAGGAATAGAAAATCAGATGAGAAGCATGAATGCATAAAATGAAAACAAACACCAGAGCATCAAAGAAGCCCTCGTGCCCTAAGACAAAGTGGACACCGTGTTTCCATGTGCTGCCCATGTATGATGTTGTTGTGCAAATGTCTGCATGTGTTGGGAGCCCTGTTCTCTCGGCTTCTGCAACACTGAGGAACTGCCTATGAGTGGCACCCTGCTGAATAAAGGCAGAGTGGGAAGAGCAGTGGGCAAGAAGACCTGGAATGGGTGCCATGTGAGGGCAAAGGGCAGCAGGCCTCTGTGCGAACTTTCCCCCAAGGGAATCTGTGGAGGTCCACAGAGGTGTCCTAGTGAGATCTGAGCTTGCTTTACCCAGCAGGGCTGCACAGGGGATGGCTTGACCACTCGAGTGGTTACCAGGTGTTTGGAAGGGTCTGCACTTGGCTGTGCAGTATTCTTTGATCTAGCAAGGGGGAGGTCTTTTGCCTCTCCCCTTGGCATTGTTATAAAATACCCTTATGAAGAGACAGAAGGGGCCAGTAGATACTGATCCAGGTCTTCCCGAAGTTCTCCTGTGTTTCTGTCTGTCTCAATCTCTGCTGTCTTTCTATCTACAAGTTTCTCATCTCTCTCTCCTCAAGAGTACCCTGGGTAAAAGAGGGAGCTGGCTCCCCACAGAAATCAAAGACCCAAGATCAAGTCAGTATTCTGACTGTGGATCAATCAACACAGTTAATACTAGGACTAATCTAAAATTTGAGCCCTGCTCCAAGTAGTGACAGTAATGATTTGCTTTTGATACCCACAGTTCTATACCTCATCACCCCCCCACTCACCCCACCCCCACCCCCGCCATGGCAAGCCCGTGTTTCTTCTAAGACAAGTCTTCTCACGAAGCATCTCACACAAAAGCAGGTTTCTGGTACAGCTTTGCATCCCAGGGGAAAGGACAAAATTCTTTGTAATTCAGAACAGAGGCATCTTTGATGGGGTCTTTGCCACCTAGAGCAGAAGGGGTCGGCTGGACACCAGCCATCTCTGGGCCTAAGGGAGGCTAGAGTTCAGGCATGCCTGAGAGTGGTCCCGACAGAGGAGCCTGACTGAAGGCAAATCCATGGTGATAGCTGCGCTGCGGCACCCCAGGGCTCAAGTGGCCAGGAGATTGGGGTTAAGTGAGAATGTTCTGTTCCTGGTACTTGTGCCAGCACCTGGAGAACACACATTAATATGTGAATAACCTACTAGGGTCCTTTGATTCCATTCTGTGAGATTTCATTTTCTTTCCCTAACATTGGAGTGCTACCCTCTAATCTAATTCTTAAGGGGTGTGAAATGACTGCTGAATTAGAAGGACATGTATTGTGAAAATTACAGATGAATTTCAGTGTTTTAATGTAAAGGGGGGACTGGTGGTTTACAAATAATAGTCAATGGTACTTGCAAAACAATTATGTGGAACATGATGCATAGAGATGTGTATAAATTTTAATAAAACCTGCCCTGGATCCCTCCTAAACTGCAGTCTCCATCCAGAGAACAGAAGATGGGAAGGGCCCATGTAAACAGTTGAAGCCAGTGTTTGGCACCCTGAGACTCTGCTAGTCTTGCACTACACACACACCCCTGACGAACAGTGCACTTAGCAACCTAAGATCCTTGTCTGCAGGTACAATTCACTTATACTCTCTGAACAATTCACCTAGTGCTTGCTAGCAACCTAAGGCCCCTACCTACTTTGAGCTATATAAAGACCTCACTCTGAACAACAGAGTAAGTCCCTCCTTCTATTAAGGACCATCAAACACAGACAAATTCTATTCTATTCCAATTCATCTGGGAATAATGTACAATAGGCCAGTGTGGCCTAAATTGGTTTTGAGTGGAAGCATAATAAAGAAAAGTGTCCTATAAGTGAAATGTTGGGGAGAACCTTCTATTTACCATCTTATGTAAAATTGGGTATGCATTATGATTAAAATCAGATGCACTATGGGAAGAGACATGGTCAATAAAAAATGATTATATAACTTAATGTATCAATCAAAATAGAAAAACACTCTCACTATGCCCCTTAGCAACCAAACTCCTCCTCTTGAACCCCACAAAGGGAAGTCCCAAACAATAATTGGAGGAACCTTTCAGTACTCTGCTCTCTTGCACACGCTATCTCACTTTGATTTGAGCAAATTTCCCCTGCTACTTTACAGATCTCAGAGTGTTTACTTCAATACTGTGAAAAATACATCAAGAACTGGAAACACCAGGCCCAGATGCTGACCACTTATAACACTTTGGCATTGTGGGAAAGGAAGTTAGAAGTTTGGTTATGTGTAGTATTTTAAAATCGTAAGATACTTGACTGGGCTACAGTCAAGGTCTAGGTAACACACTCAAGAAACTCATTAAACGCTCTGCTTCCAAACTAACACAGTATTGCAGGTAGCTTCTGCTCACTCACATGTAATGTCTTTCCCATATGGAAAGAAGCTGAGTATCTGTTCTAGTAATTGGGCTTTCTGGCGCCACAGTGCAGAGCTGAGTCATAGCTAGTCAACCCTTCCAGATACCTGTGACCCCGGCATGACCCAGACCTAGAAAAGCTAAGGATTCTTATTTCTTCACTCTGAGGCCTTAACAAATCGCAGAGTAAATGGCACCTGGGCCTGTGCCAGATCTGGACCAACCTTTGAGAGTGAGTTTGAGAAAGATTCTTGGCATGTCAGTTACCCTGTTTCCAGGGACTCTAGGCAATGGTGTGGGCAGTGAATGAAATTGCAATGTTCCTTGGTGTTTGAGTTGGTTTTGAGTAGTAACTCAACTAACTAACTAGTATGACCAGCTAAATTAACTAAAATGACTCTAAAAAAAAAAAATTCCACCTCCAGGAACTGAGTCGTGACATTTATAAAATAAAAGCTTTCTACTCAACACAAGCAGTAAATCATGAACTTCTATCAAGATTTATAATAGAGAACACAGATTTTATATAGTTTAGCATATAAATATTAAAACAGGAAGTCTAACTCTTGATTTTTCTAGAATTCCCAAACCATAATTTTCAAATCATCCCAATAAAACTGTCCTGTAGCTAAAAGATGCCTGGCTAACACAGCATCCTGGATTTCCTTAATAATAGGCAAACTACACTTCTTTAATATCTCTAATATTATTTAAACTAAAATGAAATTTCAATATTAGATAAGGCTTAGATTGTAAGAATGATTCTTTTAGACAGAACCTGACATCCCCTAAGAATGCTCATGCTATGAAATACTACAGCTGATTTTCTATCTCCATGTGGATTTAACCTTGGTCTTTTTTAGTATATAGCTTGAGTAGGGGTGTGATGTCTTTGTTTCCTTCTTCGTCCCAATAGAATGTAATTCATTACTCTAAATATAGTTAGCATTGAATAATTTTGCTATTGACTGAATTCAGGCAATCAGGCAGAAAAAGGGCATGTCACTTGTTTGATCTGGCCCCTCTGATTAAATGTCACTTCTGCCTTGCCAGATAATCAGTTAGTAAGCTAAGCTTTCGAGCACACCTGATGTTCCCCTGTAAAGAAAATCACTGCTGAAAATGAGACCGAGAGGGCACACATTTGGAAGATTCTTGTGTGCACCACCATGGGGACATTAAATCACCAGGTGCCTGCTGAGAGCTGCCCCAGAAGTCTTAGTGTTTCCAGAGTAGCCCCAACACCCCCCACCCCCACACTGCCAGTTCTCAACAGGAAGAAGAGGAAGACAAGGAGCGGGGGGGGGGGGGGGGGGGGGAGAGGTAAGGAGGAACACTGATTTTAAAGAATCAGTTCACACAGTGTACAACTGGAAAACCAGGCATCTGCAGAGCTGGAGACCCAGGGAAGAGTTAGCAAGCTATGGCTTTGAAGGCAGTCTAGAAAGGGATTCAATTATTTTTATTATGGCCAGCAGTCCTTTGGATGAAGCCCACTCACATCACAGAGGGTAATCTGTTTGACCCAAGGTCTACTCATTTAAATACTAATCGCATCTGTTCCCACAACAAGGCCAGACTGGTTTGGGGCCAGAATATCTGGGCACCAAAGCCTACTCAGACTGACACAGAGCACTCACCACATTGCATACTAAAACAGAAAACTTTTGACCTTCCTGGTTCTCTCCTGTGGTCTCTGGCTTCGTTTAAATATTCCTCAGATAACAAATAGGGTGTATGTGCTGATGGTTTTCCTAATTTTTAGAGGAGCAATCTTTTTCTGGCCCCTCATTGCCTCCTCCCTCTAAATCCTGCTTCAGGCTATGTTCATTTTTCCTGTAGCTATTATATGCTCCGTTCAGGAGACAGAAGAACGGGCAGTTTTCAAACCAAAGGCCCTTCAGTGTGAGAAAAGATGAGTGCATAAACCATCGCCACGTTACCTGTTGCGGCCCTGAGTTTCAGAAAAAACAGAGGAGGTAAGGTTTAATGAGGAAGCTGGCACAGGGTGGTACTCGCACACACAAGGGCTTCCCATACCTCCAACCCCTGTCCACTCCATATTCTCAATGCATAATGGTTAGAAACGGAATGTCCAGGAGCTGAGACTGAGGGTACTTGGCCAAGTGGCTAAACCCATCATCCCATGACCCGTATACAATCAGCTAACTAGATTCACTCTGCCAAATCTGTTGCCCAAAGGGGTAAAATCATTACCATGGCAGTTACTCTTCATTTTGACTTGCAACTTGACATTTATCTTTCAATTTTATGTTCCTCAAGCCCTGAATTTTAAAATAGAATTTATAACTACACCTGATGTGTCTGGGGATGGGCAGACAAGGGTACTAGCCCATATCACTGAGACTAAAATGAAATCTCCTTTCTTGTGTTATCAAAGAGACTGCATTACGTATCTCAAAGAGGTGTGGAACAAGCCCAGGGTTTTAACTAAGCCTTCTCCCTCCAGGAGCTGCTGGTAACCCAATAACAGCAGGAAGTGGATTCTAGGAACTGGGAAGCACACAAATAGGCCTCCTGGAATTTTGTGGCGTAGACAGCGGTCTAGTAGGCCTTCTCCGCCTAGCCCTAGTAGGAGGAAGGAAAAAGAGCTGTGGACAAGAGAAAGGGAGAGAGGGTCTTGGATGGAGACTGAGAACTTCCGGAGATCTTTGGTTCTAGATCTCAGAACCTTTTGCTTTCTGGCTGAGTACTAGACTCTGTCCAGGGAACAAAGAAAGCTATCACCTGCTGATCCAAGAGGGGACTGTCCTGTGCCAATCCAATACACTACAACCACTTTTCTTTGCTTTTCTTGGCTTCTGGGCACAAGCCCCATTCATTCCTTTAACAAGGATACAAAGGTTGAGAAATTCTTCAATCCACTCAAAATGTAAAAGGCTCTGAGTTTTAGATGGTGCTGGACATATCTATAATTGCTTTCTCAAGTATTGGGGAAAGCAAATAGACCTTCATTTCTCAATTATTTGCCTCATATGCTTAAAATTTCAGAGCACCATCGGATCCTAGAGTGTTTCAGAGCGAGAGTCCCTGAGAAAATAGGATTATTAAAAAGCAAAGCCGGAGGCACGTGCCACTTAATAAAGCTACAAAACAGCCTCAGGGTGGCAGAAAAATGGTTCATGTCAGGCCTATTCTCCTGCTTTTTAAGATTCACCCTCCTCATATATTCTGAAATGAAATGATTTTCTTCTAATTTAGATAACTTACGCATATTACCCAGTTCAGAGTGTGACTCTGGGGCAAGTTTCACACTTCTTCACCTATGTTGTGTTCTCCCAGCCATGCAGAAAAACTACATCAGCTCAAGTCTTTGAAAGAATCACCAACAGGAAAATTTTCAGCCTCTCCTATGGTTTAGTGGGCAAATAAAAAAATACCCAATCAGATCTCCTTTAGGGAGATGCCTCGGGGATCACAATCAGAAGGATGTTTCGAGATTCTAAATTGGAGCAGGAAGATTAAATGAGATAATGCAAACATCTGTCAGCATCAGGCTGTACGAGAGCTGATACATCTGTCTACAGCAGAGGTGACCAGATAGGGCTAGGGGGCTGGTGGGTCACTCACCTGCCAGGACAGGATGGGTGCCACTGTTTTCATTTGTAAGATAGATTTTTAATTACTTCATCTTGCAAATGCTTGAGAATTATAGAGTTCTCTTAGAATCAAGAAAAATTTGCAGAGCCATATCAAGCGATATTGGGTCCCTGTTACAAGCTTTTTACTCGTCCAGTGTCAGTTTATTTCCACAATTTTGCTTGAGGTTGATGCAGCTGCCATATCTCATTAGGACTGATGGAGATGCTGTCAGTGGTAGCATATACAGGATCCTTAAACCATGGGAGGAAGAGAAAAGGGAAGCGGCAGAAATTGAGATGCAGCAAAACGTAGAATTACCTTATCTCTTCGAATCAGAACCTATTGTCAGGAAACCCATGTATAATTTTCTTGAAGCATTTTTGTCAAGGAATTAGGATATAAATTTTGTTATTAAGTTTTCTATGCTGGACATGTGCTGGTTAGTTTTCATCAAACTAGAGTGCTTTGGGAAGAGGGGACTTCAAGTGGAATGGCTTCCTTCACATTGGCCTGTGAGAGTTTTCCTGATTGACTGTTGATATGGGCGGGTCCAGCCCACTCTGGATGGTGCCACCTCTGAGAAAGTGGTCCTGGATTATGTAATCCAGCATCTCTTCTTAATGGTCTCTGCTTCAGTTCCTGCCTTCAGGTTCTGGCCTTGGATTTCCCCAATGATGGACCGTAACCTATAAGCCAAGGAAACACTCTCCTCCCTGAGTTAACTTTAGTCAGTGTGTCACCACGTTAATAGAAGCCGCACTAACTAGGTCGCTCAGTTTGACGTGTGTGCTTTGACTTGCTTCTTGTCTAAGCTTCCTGTGTAGGCACTTTATCTTTTCATTTTGGAGAATTTACTTGCCTATATTGTCACTGAAAATTCACACTGCATCAAGATTCCCTCTAGTCAGAATAACAGTCATTAAGACAACAAATAAGGCCAGAAAACCAGATAGCCTGCCTACAGATCTTCTCTTCTCCCTCTGTACCCCCAGATCCAATTCCCCAATCTCATCCCCAGCTCTTCAGCAAAACACCAGTGGCAGCCCTCATCCCTGCACCCCTGCTCCCATCTCCTGTGGATCCCACAGATCTCTTGTAACCTCCCTCTCTCCACTCTGCTTTGTCCCAGGCCCCAGGCCCATCAGGCACCCCCTGATAACCCAAGGGCCACTCCTCCCAGGGCAACAATTATGCTGAAGGCAGATTCATACCTCTTCTTTTCCTCCTCCAGTTATAATCCCCCAGCCTCATTCCCAGATCTGTAGCAAAAAACAAAAAAAACAAAAAACAAAAACAAACAAACAAAAAAAACCTGCTGTCATCTCCCTTTCCTCTCTGACTGCATCCCCAACACAAAGACCTTCTCCAACCTTTCATCTTCCCATTCATCCCAGTATCCCAGCCTCCAACACCAACAGGTACTCTCTTTGAACACACCAGCTGAAGAGGTCAGGAAAACAGGCAACACACAACAATCCGGAGAAGAAACAGAAACCAATGAACAGAACACCCACCTAACAAAGACAAACCCAGATCAGCACCTAGACCTTTAATCATCCCAAACCTAGATGCCTAGATGCCAGTGTGAAAACATAATCAATGCCAGGGCAATGTTTCCACTAGAGCCCAGCTACACTACCACAGCAGGCCCTGAATATTCCAACACAGCTAAAACACAAGAGAAAGACCTTAAAGCCAGCTTTATGAAGATGATAGATGTCCTTAAAGAGGAAATGAATAAATCCCTTGAAGAAATACAGGAAAACACAAACAAATAATCAGAGGAAATGAATAAATCCCTAAAGGAAATCCAAAAGTTACCAACAGTGGAAGGCAATAAATAAAACTGTTCAAGACCTGAAAGTGGAATTAGTATCAATAAGGAAAACACAAATTGAGGGAATTCTGGAAATGAAATTTTTAGGAATTCAAACAGGGACCACAGAGGGAGCTTCACCAACAGAATGCAAGGGATGGAAGAGAGAATCTCAGGCATTGAAGATATGATAGAGGAAATGAATACATTGGTCAAAGAAAATATTAAGTCTAAAAAACTCCTGGCACAAAGCCTCCAGAAAATCTGGGAAATGATGAAAAGACCAAACCTAAAATTAATAGAAAAAGAAAGAGAAAAATTCCAGCTCAGAGACCCAAAATATTTTTAACAAAATCATAGAAGAAAACTTTCTTAACCTAAAAAAAAAAGAAATGCCTATAAAGGTATAAGAAGCCTACAGAACACCAAATAGATTGGAACAGAAAAGAAAGTTCTCTCAATACATAATCATCAAAACACTAAACATACAGAACAAAGAAAGAATATTAAAAGCTGCAAGAGAAAAAGACCAAGTAATATACAAAGGCAGACCTATTACAATTACACCTGACTTTTCAGTGGAGACCCTAAAATCAGAAGGGCCTGGACAGATGTCCTGCAGAATCTAAAAGATCATAGATGCCAGCTTAGACTATAATACTAAGCAAAACTTTCAAACACCATTGATGGAGAAAATAAGCTTTTACATGATAAAACCAAATTAAACAACTGTTTATTTACAAATCCAGCCCTACAAAAGGTACTAGAAAGAAAACTCCAACCTAAGGAAGTTAACTTAAATACACCCATGAAAATACAGGAAATAAATAATCTCACACCAGCAAAATCAAAAGAAGTGAAGCATGACCATACATGTACACACACACACACACACACACACACACACACACACACACTACCACCACCAAACAACAAAATAACAGGAATTGACAATCATTGGTCATTGATATCACTCAATATCAATGGACTCAGTTCTCTAATAAAAACACACAGGCTAAGAGAATGGATGAGAATACAAGATCCCTCCTTCTGCAGCATACGAAAAACATACCTCAACATCAATGATACACATTACTTCAGAGGAAAGTCTTGGAAAAAATTTTCCAAGTAAATGGACCGAAGAAGCAAGCTAGCATAGCTAGCCTAACATCTAACAAAATAGAATTCCAGCCAAAATTAATCAAAAGAGACAGGGGAAGACATTTCATACTCATCAAAGGAAAAATCCACCAAGATGACGTTTCAATTCTTAACATCAATGTCCCAAACACAAGAAAATCCACATTTGTAAAAGAAACATTACTAGAGCTTAAATCACACATTTAACCTTATATATTAATAATGGAAAATTTCAGTACCCTACTCTCACCAATTGACAGATCATTCAGACAAAAACAAAACAGAGAAATACTGGACTTAACATTTCACCCAAACACAAAAGAATATACCTTCTTCTCAGAAACTCATGGAACATTCTCCAAAATTAACCACATGCTCAATCACAAAGCCATTCTCAACAGACACAAGAAAATTGAAATAACCCCATGTATTTTATCAGATCACCACAGATTAAAACTGGATTTCAGCAACAATAGAAAGCCTAAAAACTCATGGAAACTGAACAACTCTCTAGTGAACGACTGCTGGGTCAAGACAAAAATAAAGAAGAAATTAAAGATTTCCTAGAATTCAATGAAAATGAATATACAACATACCCCAAATTATGAGACACAATAAAAGTGGTGCTAAGAGGAAAGTTCATAGCATTAAGTGCCTACACAAAGAATTTGGAGAGATCTCATACTAGTGACTTAACAGCACACCTAAAAGCTCTAGAACAAAAATAATCATACCCAAGAGTAGTAGATGGCAGGAAATAATCAAACTGAGGGCTGAAATCAATAAAGTAGAAACAAAGAGAAGAATACAAAGAATCAATGAAACAAAGAGTTGGTTCTTTGAGAAAATAAAAAAAAAAGATAGATAAACCCTTATCCAAACTAACTAAAAAGCAGAGAGAGAATATTCAAATTAATAAAATCAGAACTGAAAAGGGGGACATAATAACAGACACCAAGGAAATACAAGCAATCATTAGGTCATACCTGAAAAACCTGTACTTTACCTAATTGGAAAATATAAAAGACATGGATAATTTTCTCAAGAGGTAACACTTACCAAGTTAAATCAAGATCAGATAACCAATTTAAATAGACCTATAACCCCTAAGGAAATAGAAGCAGTTACTAAAAGTTTTCCAACCTAAAAAACCAAGGTCAAGATGGGTTTTTTTGTTTTTTGTTTTTTTGTTTTGTTTTGTTTTTGAGACAGGGTTTCTCTGTGTAGCTTTGGAGCCTGTCCTAGATCTCACTCTGTATCCCACGCTGGCCTCGAACTCACAGAGATACGCCTGCCTCTGCCTCCCGAGTGCTGGGATTAAAGGCGTGCGCCACCACTGCCCGGCCAGATGGTTTTAGTGCAGAATTCTACCAGACTTTCAAAGAAGAGCTAATACCAATACTCCTCAAATTATTCCACAAAATAGAAACAGAAAGAACATTGCTAAATTCTTTCTATGCGGCCACAATCACACTGATGCCAAAACCACACAAAGATTCAACAAAGAAAAGAATTACAGACCAATTTCCCTCATGAACATTGATGCAAAAATACTCAAAAAATGCTTGCGAACTGAATCCAAGAATATAACCAAAAGATCATCCACCATGATCAAGTAGGCTTCATCCTAGAGATGCAGGGATGGTTCAACATACTAGAATCTGTCAATGTAATCAAAACCACATGATTATCTCATTAGATGCTGAAAACGCCTTTGATAAAATTCAACACCTCTTTATGATAAAAGTCTTGGAGAGATCAGCGATACAAGGGACATACCTAAATATAATAAATGTAATTTACAGAAAGCCTACAGCCAACATCAAATTAAATGGAGAGAAGTGCAAAGCAATTCCACTAAAATTAGGAATAAGACAAGGCTGTCCACTCTCTCCATATTTATTCAATATAGTACTTGAACTAAGAATTGAGCAATAAGACAACTAAAAGAGATCAAGGGGATACAAACTAGAAAGGAAGAAGTCAAAGTATCGCTATTCTAAGATGATATGATACTATACGTAAGTTACCCAAAAAATTCTACCAAGGAACTCCTACAGCTGAAAAACACCTTGAGCAATGTGGCTGGATATAAGATTAACTTTAAAAATGTTAGTAGCATGTGGTGGTATTGTGTTCCCCAAAATATTGTGTACTCTAATAAATTTATCTGGGGTCAGAGAACAGACAGCCACTAGATACAAAGGCTAGAAAATGGTGGCACTCACACCTTTAATCCTAGCATTTCCAGAGATAGAAATCCCTCTGGATCTCTGTGAGTTCAAGGCCACATTGGAAATAGCCAAGCATGGTGACACACACCTTTAATCCCAGAAAGCCAGCCTTTAATCCCAGGGAGTGGTGGTAGAAAACAGAAAGATATATAAGGCGTGAGGACCAGAAACTAGAAGCATTTTGGCTGGTTAAGCATTTGGCTGGTTAAGCATTCAAGCTTTGAAGCAGCAGTTCAGCTGAAAGCCATTGGGATGAGGACACAGAAGCATCCAGTCTGAGGAAACAAGACCAGCTGAGGATCCGGCGAGGTGAGATAGCTGTGGCTTGTTCTTTCTCTCTGATCTACCAGCATGGACCCCAATAACTCGCCTCGGGTTTGATTTTATGAATAAGAACTTTTAAGATTCCTGCTACAGTAGCACTTCTACATACAAAGGACAAGTGGACAGAGAAAGAAATTAGGGAAATAACACCTTTCACAATAGCCACAAATAACATAAAATATCTTGGGGTAACTCTAACCAAGCAAGTGAAAGGCCTGATTGACAATATCTTCAAGTCTTTGAAGAAAAAAATTGAAGAAGATATCAGAAGATGGAAAGATTTCTCATGTTCATGATTCTGTAGGATTAACATAGAAAAAAAAATGGCCATCCTAACAAAGGCAATCTACAGATTCAATGCAATCCTCACTAAAATCCTAACACAATTCTTCACAGACCTCAAAAGAGTAATACTCAACTTCATATAAAAAAACAAAACAAAACAGAATAGCTAAAATAATCCTGTACAATAAAATAACTTCCTAAGGTATCACCATTTCTGATCTCAAGGTCTACTACAGAGGTATAGTAATAAAAATACATGGTATTGGCACAAAAACAGACAAGCTGGTCAATGGAATCTAATTGAAGACACAGACAAAAATCCACACGCCTATGGACACCTGATTTTTTTTATAAAGGTGCCAAAAATATACAATGGAAAAAAGAAAGCATCTTCAACAAATGGTGTTGGCACAACTGGATGTCAGCCTGTAGAAGAATGCAAATAGATCTATATCTATCACTCTGCACAAAACTCAAGTCCAAATGGATCAAATATAAAACCAGACCCACTGAACCTGATAGAAGAGAAAGCGGGGATTAGCCTTGAATGCACTGACACAGGAGACAACTTCCTGAACAGAACACCAATAGTACAGACCCTAAGATCAACACTTAATAAATGGGACCACATGGAACTGAAAAGCTTCTGTAAGACAAAAGACATCATCAGGAGGACAAAACAGCAGCCTACAGAATAGAAAGAGATCTTCACCTGTAGCAGTAACACCCAAGCTACCACCACCCATTCACCATGTCCAAACAAGGGGCTGTAAATCAAAAAACAGAGACAAGAGACAGCGGGTCATTCGCCTCAGCAGAATGCCATATGCCATTTATTGAACGAGGGAGGAAACCTTAAATACAGGCTTACAGCACAATGGGAGAACCCCGGAGGGCAGAAGTTTGCTACAGATGTTCTACATTCTTGCATCTAAGCTGTTTACGCCCAATATGCAGGATACACAAACAAGGAACCTCTGTTGAGCATCCAGGAAGAAGGAAACCAGTAGGGAATCAGCATAGGGAGGACATCTGGTCAAGGTCAGCAAGCAAGGCAACAGCTACCCAAAACAGGGGGCCAGGGCCCTACATTCACCAACTCCACATCTGATACAGGGCTAACCACCAAAACATATAAAGAACTCAAGAAATTAAGACATCAACAAACCAAAAAATCCAATTAAAAAATAGGGTGCAGATCTAAACAGAATTTTCAATAGAAGAATCACAAATGGCTCAGAAACAGTTAAAGAAATGTTCAACATCCCTAGCCATCAGGAAAATACAAAATTTCTTTGTGATTCCATCTTATACCTGTCAGAATGGCTAAGATCAAAAACACAAGTGACAGTTCATGCTGTCAAGGATGTGGAGCAAGAGCGTACTCCTCCATTGCTGGTGGGAGCGCAAATGTGTACAGGCCCTTTGGAAATCAATATGGCCATTTCTCAGAAAATTGGGAATTGATCTACCCCAAGACCCAGCTATACCACACCTGGGCATATACTCAAATGGTGGTCCATCCTATCACAAGAACACTTGCTCAACTATGTTCACAGTAGCTTTATCCATAATAGCCAGAAACTGGAAACAACCTAGAAGTCCCTCAATCAAGGAATAGATAAAGAAAATGTGATACATTTACACAATGGAGTATTACTCAGCTGTTAAAAAAATGACAGTATGACATTTGTAGGCAAATGGCTAGAACTAGAGAAAAATCACTCTGAGGGAAGTAACCCAGACCCAGAAAGATAAATGTAGTATGTATTCACTTATATTAGATATTAGCCATTAAGTAAATGGTAACCAAACTATAATCCATAGACTCTGAAAAGTTAGGTAGAGAGGAAGTGTCTAGTGTGGACACATGGATTTACTTTGGAGATAAAAATAGAATAGATTTGACAGGTGGACTGAGGGTGGGTGGGTGTTGTGGAATATTATTTTAATTATGTAAATATGTGTTGCATTTGTTTCACCTTGCCTGTCTAAGGCATCTGATTGGTCTAAAATAAAGAGCTGAATAGTCAATATCAAGGCAGTAGTGGGATAGGCAGGGCTGGCAGGCAGAGAGAATAAATAGCAAGGGGAATTTAGGCTCAGGCAACATGTAGATTAAAAGAAACAGGTTAATATAAGTTATAAGAGCTAGTGGAACAAGCCTAAACTAAGGCCAAGCATTCATAACTAATAAGAAGTCTCTGTGTCATGATTTGGGGGCTGACAGTCTGAGAAAGCCTGCTACAGGTGGGAACAAGAATGGAAAGATCAGGTGGGGAAGGGGAACTAGACAGGAGGAAGAGAATTCAGGGAGAGACAACTGAAATTGAGGATCATTTGAGGGATGATATAGAAATCTACTGCAGTGGGAACTTCCTAAAATATATGAAGATAACCTTAGTGAGGTCTCCTAATAATGGTGAATATGGAATCTCAACTGGCCATCTCTTGTTACCAAATGAGGTTTACAGTAGCATGACTGGGTTGCATTCATTGAGTTTTTGGCCAAGGGGGTCACATGAAAATCCCCCCAAACAACCCAGGCTGTCACTAAGACAATGGGATGCTCTGTGCAAACTGACAGTGGGGCCCATTGCTGAGAACAATACCCACATGACTCATTGCACATGGAGAAGTCCTGCTGGTGCCTACATGGAGCCCTTGCCCCATGTTCTAGTGTCTTTGATGCGGGAAGGTGCTCTATGGGCTACCAAAAGAGAAACATAAACATCAAACGAGCACAAAACCTTTTACCTACAATCTGCCCTGCCTGCAAGATATTCTATAGCACTGGTGCCACAGAACTTGCAGGAGTAGCCAACCAAACGTCTCATTTGATTTAAGGCCCACTCCAGGAGATGGAAGCCACACCTGACACAGCTTTGGTGAATAAGAACCAGAGAATTGATTGCCAAGAGACCTAGAGTAAAACCAAACACTACTGTGCTAGAAAGGAAGGAGGAGGAGAGGAGGAGGAGGAGAAGAGGAGGAGGAAGAAGGAGAAGGAGAAGAAGAAGAAGAAGAAGAAGAAGAAGAAGAAGAAGAAGAAAAGGATCAATAAAAATGACTCCTAATGATATTCTTCTATCATATCATAGATCTGAGCCTTATTCATTCATCATCATCAGAGAAGCTTCCTCCTTCAGTGAATGGGAACAGATGAAGAGACAACTTACACAGAGAGAGAGCCTAATGGAATCAAATCCCTCCACTCAGAGCTCAGAGGACCCCATGGAAGAGGAAGTGGAAAGAGTGTAAGAGCCAGAGGGGATGGAGGACATAAGGAGGGCAAGGCCGACTGAATCAACCAAACATGGCACATATGAATTCACAGAGGCTGAAGCAGCAAGCATAAGGCTACATGGGTCTACACCAGTTCCTCTGAGTATATATTATGGCTTTTAGCTTAGTATTTTTATGGGACTCCTGAGAATGAGTGGGTCTCTGACTCTTGTGCCTGCTCTTAGATTCTTTTCCTTCTGTTGGGTTGTCTTGTCCAGCCTCAAAGTGATTGTTTTTGCTTTATCATGCTGTATTTTATTTTGTCATGTTTGGCTGTTATCTCTTAGAAGCCTGTTCTTTTCTAATAAGAGGCAGAAAGGAAATGGATAATGGGAGGAACTGGGAGGTGTAGAGGGAGGGGAAACTATAATGAGGAAATATTGTATGAGAAGAGAATCTATTTTCAATAAGAGCAGAACAAAGACAACAAATAAAACAAATACTGGGAAGAACACCAAGAAAAGAGAACTCTTGCACATGGCAAGTTGGAAAGTAAACTTACTAAGGAAACTAGTATGGAAGTTTCTCAAAAGCCTGAAAACAGGTCTACCATATGACCCAGCTTTTCCACTGCTGAGCATCAAGTTAAAGGCTTCCAAATGAACATACCACAGATATGCTCGCCAGCAATGTTTTCTGCAGTACTGTTGATAGTAGCCAAGTATGGAACCAACTAAGTGTCTGTCGACAGAGGAATAGATAATGAAAATATGATATATACATATACACAATGGAAGTTTTTCAGCCATAAAATGGAATGAAATAAGGACATTTGCAAAATGGATTCTGGAAGCGTTGGAGCCGGGATGCAAAGATATTCTGGCATTTGGTTGCCAAGGAATATCAGTGTAGCAGCTTACAGCTCTGCTCTACCAAAAGGTTTCCCTAATGCTAGCGTAACAATTTTGCTCCGGGAGGGGAGGGTCCCAGCGAAGTTGTTACAGCTGCTCTGCCCTGGTCCCCTGGAGTGAAACAGCTCTGCTCCCCTAGGGAAAAGCTTCCCCCAGCAAAAGTGTTAACGGTTCTGCTCCGCTCCACTCTGCTCCGGCCCTGGGACCTCCTACCCGACCCCCGTGAAAATGTCACACTGCACAATAAACCTCTCAAGAGATATTGGGAAGGAAGAATCTAGGAGGGTGGCTGCCTTGGGTGAGAAAGAGCAGCAAACTGAACAGGGCACAGAGTTTATATAGGATTTCTTTGGGTGGGGGGTGGAGCTTTTCAGGGTGGCTTGGAATTGGTGAATATTGGTGGCCTGACTCTGAGGCAAGTTCAGAGATTGGTGGCATTTTGAGCTCAGGGACCTCAGGGATTGGTGGGATTCTGGGGCCTGACTCTGGGATAACCTCAGGGATTGGTGGGATTTCAAGCCCTGGTCCTGAGGTCAAGTCAGGGGCAGGGTATTTTTCTTTGGCCCTTTTCACCTTGATGCAAGCGAGGATAACCTTACCAGGGAATTACATTAGTCTCAGAAAGACAAATGCCATGTTCATTCTCATTTGTGAATCCTAGGTCATGTGGCCAGCAAGTTCCATTAATCCTCCTGTCTCCACCCCCAAATGCTGGGGTTACAGGAGAATGTAGCTACACCTGCTTTTGGGGGTGGGCTTGGTACTGGGGATCAAACTCACATCCTATACTTGTGCAGCAAATACTTGTATTCACTGAGCCATTTTTCCAGCCCTATCCTAAATTTTATATAGACATATAAAATCACATATGTATGATTTTTCATATACATTTTCACATAACTCATATGTATGATTCATAAGGACATTTTCTAATATGTATACACACACACACAAACACATGCACACATACAGTGCAATGAATATACACCAACTGAGATGTTACTAATAAAAAAGAGTAAGGTTTTAATGACATGAAGAGTGAACAGGCAATCCATAGAACAGACAGGGTTTCCAACACATGCATAATGGAAACAGATACAAAATACAGAATATCTAAAAGTTAACCTAAAAGGCAGATTGTTCGGAATATTAAATGACAACATGTCAAGAAAAAGATTTGGCACACAATTTGCAGTTGATGTGTTTTGAGTAGTGGTGATCTGAACAAAGTTTCAGGGCCTTCCTCTTCTCAATTTTTGTCTGTCTTTTTTCATCTAGTGTTCAGGTATTTAGTTTGGAAAGCATGGTAACCATAGTAACAAAACATCAGTAAGGTAAGCTTACAGAATTTAAAAAATCTATGACTTAACAACTGGAAAGAGAATACCCATTTTCCCAATCACTGAGTATTTGTTACTGCTTTCTGAGTTGTGTAATCTGAATTCAACACAAGCTGAAAAGTGAAAAGCATGAGGCCTTCTGCCTATTTCCCTGCCCCTCCCCGAACTGCCCCATCTCACAAGCTTCCTAGTCCTGGAAGACGTTCCAAACCCCCAGGTGTGGTGACATTTTATTTGTGCTGAAATGTGATATTTTATTTGTATGTTAATAAAGTTTGCCTGGAGATCACAGATCATAGCCAGCCATAAATAGAAGTCAGGCGGTGGTGGCACATGCCCTTAATCTGATCACATGGCAGGCAGAGTCTCTGTGTGTTCAAGGACACAGCCAAGCGTGGTGACACATGCCTTTAATCCCAGTACCAACCAGAGAGACCTGGAGGTTTGTATGGACAGGCAGTGACGAGGAAGTCATGTGGCTGGGCTTAGAGCCCATGAGTAGGCAGAACAGGAAGGCAACAAAGGCACAGGTTAGACCAGAAGAGTTCTCTAACCTGGGAAACTATGGCTGAGGGTAATTGGCAGCTTTCCCTATTTCCTTGATCTCTCTCAGGTTTTCACCCCTATATCTGGCTCTGTGTTTTTTATTTAATAAGACTGTTTAGAAATTCGTCTACACTCAGGGTCTGATAGGACATCTGAGCTTAGAGCCTTCCCCGAGCCCTACGGCACAACAACCTGAAGCTGATTCATTCAGGAGGAGGCAGTCACCCCGTCAACTTTACGTTTGCCCTTCCCCAAATCCTGTGTAAGAAAGACCCATCTCTGCAGCCTCACATTCATCAAAAGCCTTCAAGGCTCAGATCCTCTTGTGGTGGTACAGAGAGCATGTCCGTCATCAGCCCTGCCTTGGCCAAGTAACTCACAGAATGCAGTGAAATCCCTCCAGAATGTCGGCCTCGGGAGCTGTTGGCTTCTTTTCCTCTGCAGCTACACTCTCTCATGCCCTGCTTGGATTTTTACCATAATTAGAGAAGCAGTCATACCTCTGAAGTAATATGTTTATGTAGCAGACCGTTACCTACAAGCATCATACTTGCAATTTTCCTTTATCTGTTTCCATGACACTGGCTCTTTGGCTTAATAGAAGATGCAAGTTACTGAATCCTTTTGTTTCCCAGATATCACCAATTTTGGAATGATTGTCTCTCTAAATTTCTTATGTTAAAGTGTAGAACCCCAGTACCTCAGAATGTGGGTGTTTAGAAAAGAGACTTACCAAAGGTGAAGTAAGGTGAGGGCATATGTGGTCGAGACCAAGTCAATATGACTGATGTCCATTAAGAGAGAGCCTAGGAGTGAAGTGCTTGCCTTGGAAGAATGAGGACCTGAACTTGATCCCAAGAACCCACTCTTTTAAAGGCAGGTGTTGGTAGGGAAATAGAGAAGCAAGGACCCCAGCTTGCCTGCCAGCCTAGCCTACTTGACAAATTCCAGGCCAATTTTCAAGACAGGGTTTCAAAATTTAGCTGAGAATCAAGGAAAAGATTCTAGTAACTTAAAGGGAGCAAGGGATGCTTCAGTTAGCTATTGCCACGCAACAACCTCAAAACTCAAGACTGTAAAGCTAACACATAGGAGCTGGATGGTTTGTGACTCTGAGCCTTGCTGAACTCACTCACGCATCTGGGGTCTGGCTGAGGGCCAAGCATCTACAAGGACCCTACTCACAATTTTGAAAATCGATTTTCCATGGATTGAGTTGAACGAGCCAAGTTCCTGTCAACATCCCTCACACTAATTCATATGGCAATGCTAGGCATCTACAGCAGAGCAGAAGTCTGTGAGATCTCCCAAGGCCTTGTTTATCAGGAATTGGTATAGCATTCTGTCCTACAGGCAGCCAGGGTTCACTCTATTAGGAAAGAGATTGATGTAGGAATAGGAACTATAATTTTGACCATGTATACCAGCAGATACAACAAATGAGAGTCATGTTTTGCAATCATGAAACAAAAGTTGACTTTTTATTGTTTGAGAACTTCATACATTCATATAATGTGTTTTGATCAACTCCACCCCTCATTCTCTCCCTTATCCATCTTCCCCTATCCACCGCCATCACGTTCCCTCCCAACTTCATGTGATTTTTCTTTCAAAACTCACTGAAAACACTCAGTGCTGCCCACATGTGCACGTGAGGGTAGGACCGTCTGTTAGGCACGGGTAACCTCTTGGGGCCCACGTCCCTGAAGAAGACTGACTCTTCCTCCCACAGCAGCCATCAATTGCCAATAACATCTCAGATGGGGTGGGACTCCGTATGCCCTTTCCACATCCATGCTAGGAATTTGGTTGGCTTTTTGTTTTATATGTCTTGTGTGCACAGTCATAGCCACATACTGCTTCATGACAGATGTCCACTGCTCCTGATTTTTATGTTTTTTTCTGCCACCCTTTCATCTAAGATCCTTGAGTCCTGGGGGGAAGGAGTGTGATATAGATGTCCCGTTCAGAGCTAACTCTGTACAGTCCCTATTTGCCCACACATTAGCTAGTTGTGGGTATCTCTACTGATTGCTAACTACTGCAAAAAGAAGCTTCCCTCATGAGAGTTGATAAATTCACTGATCTGTGGGTACTGTATCAACTTGGGTAGCAGTTTATCACTGTGACCATTTATTTTGTTCTTAATGGGACAGACTGTTATGGGATATTTTAAATGCACTCCGGAGACTGCCAAAAAATTTAAACCTTGAATCAGGGAGCAGAGTCAGCAACTAGCTGACTGGAATTAGCTATAGCGAAGCCAGGAATTTGGATAGAGAAGACGTAAAGGAGAAAAGGGTGGGACTATAGTTTGATATGGATTTTTGTTTTTGTTTTTGTTTTTTTTTTGTTTTTTTTTTCGGTCAAGGAAGAGATGGATCTCTTGCTGTGTCTCTGACCAAAAAGCTATGCTTGTTGTTTGCTTCTTGGCTTCTCTTATCCAGCAGGTTTTCACCCTCACATCTGACTTCCGAGTCTTTGTTGGTAAATAAAATGATAGAGACTTAGTTTAAACCAACATATTGCAGCCGCAGGAGAGCCAGGGCTGGAGGAACAGAAGGTCCTCCAGGCTGCAGCCTTGGGCTGGTGGGGCTATAGTAATTAAAATATCAGGAGGTGCATTTGCAGCCTCTAGGCTGACAGAAAGACTACATTAGGCTTACTCGTATTCAAGTGACTGAGAAGGGAGTTTTGTGTAGGGAAGGCTGAAGATGAGGATAGACAGAATAGATGAGATCCCTGAAGGAAGGAAGTTCCTAAGGTGACTGGAGAATGTAAGCTACTCATCGGAAGGTGAAGGGTGAGCCAGCTTCCATTGTGGGAGGAGGAAGGGAGTGGAGAGCAGAGCGTGTACTGACTTGTGTGGGAAGTAGGCTAAGTTGTTGCCGGAGGGCTCTTTTTCTGTAAGGAGGGGGAAATGGATTTATCAAGAGTGAGGGGGCTGTGTGGTGCTTGGAGGTCTAGAGACCTAGTGAAGAAAGTACAAGTCCTGGCTGAGATATGGGGCAAGACTCTAATATTTCTTCAGATTGCATGCTTTTAAAATATTTCCCTGACACGTTCCATTGTTTAGAAGCAGACTTGTACAAGATCGACTGCGGTATTCACTAAGGTTCAAATTTTGCCAGGCCGATGAACTGAACTCAAAGAGTGAGGAGGCAGAGAAAGCAGTGACTCGTGGGATGTGGACCAGACAGAAAGCCCGATAAGCATGGAAGGCAGGTGCACTAGTTCCTATGTCTGCCGTGGAGCATGTTCTATGCAAACCAGTTTGCAGAAACAACAGAAGTATGTTTTCTTGCAATTCTAGAGCCTATGTGGAAAGTCAGTCTTTCTGCAGGCTTTGTTTCTTCTGAGGCTTCTCTCCTTGGCTTCCACAGTATGCACACATCATAATCTCCTCTTTGTTTTTTCCCCTGTGTGTGTAGGTGCGTAAGTGTGTGCAGTGTGTGTAGAAGCCAGACAGTAACCTCAGGTGGTCTTTTTACACGCTGTCCACCCATTTCTCTTCTATTTTTGAGACAGAATCAATCATATAGAAATCAGAGATCTCACAGACTTCTGCTCTGCTGTAGAGCCTAGAATTGTCACATGAATTAGGGTGAGGCATGACGAGAGAGACTTGGCCCGTTCAACCCAATGCATGGAAAATCAATTTTCAAAATTTTGAGTAGGGTCCTTGTAGATGCTTGGCCCTCAGCCAGTCCCCAGATGTGTGAGTGAACTCAGAGTCATAAACCATCCAGCTCACTCTTGGTATCTCAGTATCTTAGTATCTTAGCTTTCCAGTCCTGAGTTTTGGGGTTGTTACGTGGCATTAGCTAACTCATCCTCTTTAAGCTACTAGGTCCTTCCTTCTTAATTTTCAGCTAAATTTTGGGAAGAAACACCCTGTACTTGTTGTCTCTTCAGTCCTTCAGGCTCCTTGGTCCTGTAGAGGCCTTGACAGTCCTTTGAGAGTGTTTCTTGTCAAGATCTTCAGAACTGTTACCCTGTTCAGTCCAATGAATACTCTGTGTATGTGTGTGTGTGTGTGTGTGTGTGTGTGTGTGTGTGTGTGTTCACAGGCACTCATAGGTAGTTGCACATGTGTGAGATAAATAAATAGCTTCTTAGTGGGTAGTGGATACCAAACGACTATACACATATTCCACCATACCATGCTTACTGGCTTAAAAAAATCGCCATTGTTTTATGGCCTTTAGTCCTTCTTTAAAACTTCAGCTGATATCATGCCAAATTTCTCCCTCTTGTGTTCCATGCTTGATTTTCTTTCTTCGTATTTGCAATCTCCATTTCTGTTTTTTGAATGATCTTCCAGTTTCCTCTCCTCTTTTGTAGGTGATACGTCATCAATGTTATTTTGATAGCAAAGCACTGAGTATATTTACATGCAACTAAATGCACTTTATGAAGTACACAGTCTTATGAATTTTGACAAAATGGGATATAGATTATTATAATATACACAGCATAGCCATTTCCTCTGTAATACATGCTGTTTGCATAGTGTAACTCCTTGTCTTTTGTATTAATCTATTTCTTTCTCTGCATTTCAAATAATTTCCTCCATCTAGCAAGTCTTGCTTCTTTTGAGATCTAGTCTGAGATTTTTCTGCCTTGCAATTATATTATTTATACTTAGTACACTTATTTATGAGTTTGGATATATGACTGTTGCTTTGGTGTTTTTTTCTCATTATCTAACTCATTGAGGTTTTGTTGTATTTTTTTTCTTGCCTTATTTTTGTGTTATTCAAATACTTTTTAGTATTCCATAGATATCCTCTACTGAATTTTGTTCTATACTTGCATATTTTAGTAGGTCATTTTCTGACTATATCAACCCCCTATACTCAATATTAAGCTACTTTGGATAAAATATATAAATATTGGGCTGGAGGGGTGGCCCTGTGGTTAACAGCACCTACAGGTAAGTTCAGTTCCCAGCTCCCATGTCAGACTCCTTACACCTGCCTGTACCTCCAGCCACAGTGGCCCTGACAATCTCTTCTAGACTCCATGGGCACCTACACTTATGTACATATATCCCCAAACAGACACACACATGTGCACATAATTTAAAAGTAGTACAATAGATCTTTAAATATACATACACATATAAAATTCGCAACAATATAATTTCATTACCCCCCCCATCCATCTTTACCATTCTTTGTACTATTTGTCATATATATTATAACTATATAGGAAAAATTCCAAAATTACAGAGAAAGAATTTTTAAGCCATCATGTATTTTTAAATGCATTAAGAATAGCAATAGAATACATATATATGTTCTTCAAGATAATAATTTAGAGAATAAAAATATTCCATATTAAAACTCATAGGACATTTTTCTATTTAAAAAAAAAAGTAAAACTTCCTTGGATAAAAACTGAAAATAAAAACAAAAGGTGTAAAGTACTGGAAACCTGTTCATGACCCTAAATCATTTCTAATGTCTGTTATTTTTCCTTATAATTCAAACACCATCCACATGATTTTTCCATTAGGTAGAGAATTTCCTTTGCCACTTCTTATAATGCATAGATAACGAAAAGGAATTATTTCTAGGTTTCAACTTTCTGTGTCCTATTTAATCTTCATTTTAAATGGCAGTTTCACTGGGCACAGCATTCTATATTGACAACAATTTTCCTTTTCTTTTCTCTTTTCCAATTCCATTTATTTACATATTGTGTGTGTGAACACATCATGGCACGTGTGTGGAGTCAGGAACAACTCTCAGGAGCTGGTTCTCCTCTTTCATGGTGTGGATCTGTGGGACTGAACTCAAGACATCAAGTTTAGCACAGGTCACTTTGCCCATCAAGTCACCTCAGCAGCCCAGGCATCAAACTCACCGTGTAGAGAAACATGGCCTTGAACTTCTGATCCTGTAGCTTTCACTACCAAGGGCTGGAGGATCCAGGCAGGTGCCACCATGTTCAACTCATCCGGTGTGAGAGGTCAGACCTAAACACTCTACCAGCTGAACTACATACACTTGCAGTCCAGCTGTTTTCTGTTTAGCATTTTGAAAATGAGATATTGGTTTCTGACCTTCACATCTTTGATGAGAAGTCAGTAGTTAACCATGTTGTTGTCCTCTGCATGTGTTACGAATGTTTCCTTTAGTCCTTTTCTAGACTTTCCTGTGTGGCCAGGGGTTTTGATTATATGCTTTGGTTTGTACTCATTGTGTGTGAGGCTCACTAGTGTCTCAGGTCTGGGAGATCATCCTGTTTTTCAAGTATAGACTCTTCACAGCACTAGAAACTCCTTCGCCTCCTCTTGCCGTCACCATCCCTATAGCAGAGAGACTGCTTCAGCGCCTTGCCTCACGGGTCCTGTGCTTTAAGATTTGTTTTCATCTTGAGGAGTTACTAACCCAAAGCAGAGGACATTGTTTAGTCAAGTGTTTGGTGGCAGCTGGAGCCCCCGATGTCTGCTGATCGCTCTGGCTCCTCTCTTCCCCTCAGATTAACCTATAACCCTTCCCATCATTAGCTGTTACAAAGCTTGTTAACACTGAAAAGCTATTTTAAGAAATATATTCTGCTGATTCCAAGAAAATAGTTTTCATCATATACCAGGTAAAGTAGCCCTGCATATAGCAAGGTACAGAAGTATCTAATTTCAAATAAATTTAAAATATCTCCCTTCAGTTAATAAATAAGAGCCTAGATTAATTAAAGAGATCCTTCAAATGGACACATACTCTTTCTAAAGTGGTGAGAATCTAGAGCCAAGAACAGGCCTATTCAAAAACCATACAATGTTGTTCGGATTGGAAAGAGAACAAAGACTCCCATTATGGAAGTGCAAATTCAAGGAAATGCACAGAAAGGTCTGGAGAGGGACTTCAGGCTTTTAACACACTCATGCCAGTTTTATAGTTGACAGTTCGGGAAATCAAGTGACACCATCCGCTTCCACTGTAGAAATCGATTTGAGAGGCTTTCCTCGAAATGTAACAATGAAAACTCCATTTATTGTGGATGCCCATTTAAGTTTTCCGTAAAACAAACATGACTTGAGGGAGGAACAGTGTTCATATCTGGGAGTGCAAGAGAGCTAGCCTTGAATTTGAAAGTAACAGCTACAGGAGAAAGGTGGATAAGAAATACATCACCGTAAAAAACTTTCTACTTCTTTCTTACCAAGGAGTGTTTGCTGGAGCCTATGACAGTGAGGATATTAACATTATCTACAAGATTAAGGGCAAAAGCTTTAGAACCCTACTATGTTGAAATTTTGTTTTCTTTATCAAACAAACCAGGTAAGTCACTTGCAAACATTTTAGGAGATATGGAACCTACCTCCTCAACTACATGTTTATATCAGGTTGCTTTTTGCACACACTGACGGACTTTGACTCAAATGAGTATAATGTCCACACTAGCAAAAAGAATGAGTAAAACCCTTGGTAGGTCTTTAGACATGCTGGCCAGTGTAAGGAATTAACTGCTCCTCTTGTCTCTAATATAGAAGCTCCAATTTGAAAGGTGTGGTCTCCTTCTGAGTGCACTCTTTTCCTGTCACCAAGAGAGTTATTTCTTACCCAGGTGAGTTAATAATTGAAAATTCCTAAATATCCCAAGGCACAATTCTTTCCTCTTATGTCTATTATACAAAGTCCCTAACTTCTCCTTATACTTTGTTGCTGTATTTCTGAAATCGTTCCTAGCAGGAAGGAGACGACTGCAGCCTCCAGTCTGCAGGGATCAAGAGCCACCCTCTCCCTGATACCGCCTTTGGCACTAACATTTCCTTTCTCTAGCCCATTGCTGGGAACCCAAGTTCACTGCCCCGGGTTGCAGTTAGCTTGACTTGCGCCATTGGTAGTGCCTTCTGGAGAGCCACTCGGAGCATCCTTAGGCCTGTATCCTCAGGATCTACATAACATCTTGCTGACCCTGGGGGTGTACATCATCGAGCATCTCAAATACAATGGTCATTTATTTTCAAGTTGCTTCAGTGGAGGCTCCAATAAGTACTAATAATGACCTATTTCTTAAGCTAGGTGACAGATACACAAGTTTTTATGACATTAGTTAGTTATAAACCTACTTTCACATAATGGATATTCTTTTGTATATATCAAATATTCTGCACCATTAGAAATGAAAAAATTGGAATAATTACAACTAAAGGAAATTCCATCTTCACCCAGGAGATGGACAAAAGTTAAATGGGGAGAAGAGCAGGCATGCTCCTAAGTTAGGAATGTTGAATTGGTACATTGTCACCAGGACAAATGACATGTCTGTCAAAACCACAGCTCTTTGTCCTTAGCATTTCTCTTTATAAATATGCACAGGCAGATCTAGCAAAAGACCACAGACACTTGGTAAAGTTTTGGTAGTCACTGAAAGATACTGGAATATATTTTGACGCCCAGGGAAAGGAGGTGATAAAATAAGAGAAATAACTCTGAGGCACTTAAAAACAATAAGGTAGTTCTTAACCTATGGATAAGGGATGGATTCCATGATGTGAAAGGGGGGATAGGTCATGTCCTGAAAAGGGAAAGATGGAAGGAGGAAAGAAGAGACTGGAGTGTTGGGGAATACTGTTTTAAGGTATGTTACTTTGTTTATGTTGCACTTGTTTAACTCTGTGAGCTGTGTGACTGTGCCTGTCTAAAACACCTGGCAGGCAGAGAGAATATATAGAAAGAAAAATCTGGGAGAAAGAAAAAAGGAGTAGCTAGAGAAGGAGGAGGACCAAGGGGCCAGCCACCTAGCTACATAGCTACACAGCCAGACATGGAGTAAGAAGGAAAGAAAAGGTATAGAGGAATAAAGAGAAAAGCCCCAAGGCCAAAGATAGATGGAGTAATCTAAAGTTAAGAAAAGCTGGCTAGAAACAAGCCAAGCTAAGGCAGGACATTTATAATTAAGAATAAGCCTCCATGTGTGCTTTATCTGGGAGCTGTGTGGTGGGCCCCCTCAAAGAGCAAAAGCAACCAACAACACTGAAGAGTTGGAAGATACCAAAGGAGAACCACATGATACTCTTAAAAGGTAGCAACTAGTCAAACAGAACAAAAATGAAAAGTACATGTAAGGATACAGAGGGAGATGAACTGAACATATAAACAGTAGTGTGTGCTTGAAGAACTTTAAATACTATGCTAAAATGTTCATCCTACATTTTGAAGAAAATGGAGAGCCAGCAAAATGCTTTAAGGAGGAAAATGACTAGATTCAAGTCACTGTACCTGCACAGCACTTAGTGACTCCAGATTCCAAGTAGATGCTAAGATTGGAAGTGGGGAGGCCAAATCTGAAGTCAGGAGCAATGGTAGACCCAGGGTAGAGAGGAAGAGCTAAGCCAAACTAGATCTCTTGAGCAATGAGTTACGAGACATGAGGAACAAAGAATCTGGGATGTTTCTCAAGGACAAGATGAGGTCACTAGCCTAAGTACTGTGCCATTCACATAGGAATGGACTACTGAGGGATTTCTTGTTTGTCATTTCTGGGGATTGGGGCACAAAGCAAATGTAATAGGTTTTGTCCTAAGTTCTAACATGGGAAAAACAAGGATAGTATCCCAACATTTGGAGAAATACCATTTAAATTGATTTTTTGCATTTTTCAGTTTTTTATGATAGTAAAACAGTAATAAACAGCACCAGAAAGTCTATACTAATGCCAAATATTTATTTCTTATAAAGATGAGATGAAACAATTACATAACGGAGAGTTGGTTTTGTTTCCCTGTGCAGACATGTTCTGGCTTTTGTTATCTCTGCTTTTTAAATAGCTGAAGGCAACTCTGAGTGGTGATTTATTCATAATAGGATCAGCTTGAGAAAAATGCCAAGTTGCAGACACTGGCAAACCATAGAGCTCCTCATTAATATGCAAGAGAAGAAAATGGCCAAGTGATAAATTTAACATAGCACTAAACTAACAATATGTCAAGGAGGAAATAACTGGAGAATTACATTAGTATTTAAAACAGAATGTCAGGAAACTATGAATGTGGCACATAAGGCCAAATTTGAAGGATGATGAAAATAAAATGGAAGTCTCTGGTCCATTTTAGAGGGAACAGGAAAAGAAGACTTTGCAACCCACAATTCCCATTTAATCCTTCAGAGTTCCCTTCTAAGGCTGTGCTTGTGATTGCTTGGCATGAGCGAGCCCTGAGTTCAACACCCAGCACTGGAAAGCAAGCAAACAGAGAAAAAAAACAAAAAAACAAAAAACAAAACAAAACAAAAAAAACCAACCCTTTCTTATCATGGTGCAATCTCTGCGTTTGCTTATACAGTGGAGGGGAATTTTTCTGGTGGCCATTTGGGAGCCCAAAGGAACATATTTAGAACAAAGAACCTAACTTGCTCCTGTCCCATTCTAGGTACCCAGAAAATCTTCAGAAACTGAGGGCAAGCTCAGAATTACAGAAGAGAACTGGGGAAGAGCCATTGAGACAGGAGATGTGTCTGGCTTGACCAGAATGAAAGAGGGGATAGCTTGCCTGCCTTAAGATAATAACAAGATCACAGTGATGGTGCTACAGGTCAGAAGAGGAGTATGCGACAGTCGAATCCAGGGAGGCAGCAGGTCCAGTGGAATGTGAGGAGTGGGCTGCTTCAGAAGGACATGGTGTCCTATCAGAAACCTGATACCATCCGTTCTTCACAGTGTTTTGTCTAAAGCTTAGCACACTAGAGAGACATGGGATCGAAGGATTTTTGATTAATCTAAGAGCTCTTATTTCTGAACCTAATTTAAACAACGCTTAAACATTACTAATTTTTTGAGCCCAGGGTAATTTTAAATGAATTAATTTAAGGCGTTTCCCCCAGGATGACAAATCTATGTTAAATGATAAGAAATGATGAGTGCTTTTAAAATGCAAATTAGTCTAATATTTTTAAAAATTGAAAAATGAAATGCTAGGAACTTATGTGTGAAATAAGAGTTAGGACTGTTCTAGTTTTAACAGTCACACACATTTCTGGGCTATTCTGGGTATCTTATTTTAGTGACATTTCATTTAAAGATACCATAAGGAGGGGGAAAATCTTTACATTGCTGTTACTGAACATGCTGGATTAAAGATTTGTAAGGGAAAGGGCACAGTGAGTCAAACATCTAACATCCCAGGGCAACTGGACTCTCTCTTAAGAGCATCCGGGTGGTGGTTCTCAGCAAGGGTCCTCGGCAGGATCACCTGTGTCCTTCTGCTTCTTTACCAAGTTCCTGCCCTCCAGCTCCTTCTGAGACTCAATTCTGTGTCTTTCCTTATGTTTATCGTATTTGAATTCCTAGATTTCTTTTAAAATTGTTTATTTATAGGATCTCTGGGTTTTTCAGAGAGATGAAAAAAATCTGTTACAGTTGCAAATGTTTTTCCTTCATTCTCCCATATTACTTATTTCTGTGTTCAAGATAAAGAATGAAGTCAAGAAACCTAATTGTCATCTCATAAATTTAACATGAAATTTGTAACAAGTTTTTCTCTGTCTCACCACCCATCTCTCAAATAATGACAAGAAGACTTCTTATTAATTATGAAAGCTCAGCCTATAGCTTAGGCTTGTTGATAACTACTTCTTATAACTTAAATTAACCCATTTATATTAATCTTTCCTTCAGCACGTTCTGCTTCCTCCATGTCTGGCTGGCGACTCCACCTTTCTTCTTCCCAGAGTTCTCTCTCTGCCCAGAAGTCCCGCCTATACCTCCCACCTAGCTGTTGGCTGTTTATTATTTATTACACCAGTTACAGCAACACATTTTCATGCAGTGAACAAATATCCCAAAACAGGAATTCCCATACCTAAGGAGTGTTTTGTGTGGTTAGTGAAGCAGAAGTTTCCACTAAATAGCCAGCATGATAGAAATGATGGTGTAAGATGTTAGCTGATGAGAAATGCTCTCATCAAGTGTGTGGTGTTTGTGTGTGAAAATGAAGTGATGAACCATCACCCTCTTTTCCAGAATCAATTATCAGATCGTTTATTTTCTTTGATCCAAAAAATCTATCTAGACAACAAGCCCTGTGGCTTTTCCTTCAGTTGCTAATGATGGAGGGGGAGGCTTTTTACTGTCAAAATGGATCTGAGAAGGATAGTTTTCACATTGGTATATTCTCTGTTAAAAATCATCTGACTTTTTCATGATCTTTTTCTATTCCTCTCTCAATTATCATTTTTAAAAAGACTTTTATAAAAATGAATTTAATTTGCTTTTAAATTCACTGAATTCTTCTAGCTTGTAAGGAATGAAAGGCCCATGGAGGAATGGTGTACGATGCCCCTGCTCCTGAACAGCTCAGACAGTAGAGGAGAGAGGCAGTATGGCACAGAGCAGAATGGACTCAGACATGCCCACTCCTTTATCATTAGAACACCTGAATGCCATTTCATTTGGCAGAAGACACTTGGAAGATGTCCTTAGAGGGCATGTATGTCATTTCATTTGGCAGAAGAGACGGTAGATATGACCGAGGTGAAGGACCTTGTGGTAAGAAGATGACTTTGGATCATTCAAATGGACACTATCTGACTACAGACCTTCAAAAACAATTACTGGTTCTTAGTCAACTATCCAGAAAGATGGCAGCTTGGGAGAGAGATCACCGATGCTGCTGATTTTAAAAACAGAGGAAGGAGCCAGATGTGGTAGTACACAACTGTAATCCCAACACTGGGAAGGCTGAGGCAGGAGGATCACTATGAGTTTTAGGCTACCTTGGGCTATGTAGTAAGTCCCTATCTTGGCTGGAATCAAAACCCCACAAAGTAAAATGAAAAATGAAAAGAAAGGAAAACAGAGTAATGGAGTCTCATATGCATGCCTTCCATCCCACACTCAGAAGGGGAAGCCGGATAGCACAAAGGGTGGGCTACAGAGTATGATCTTGTCTTAATAAACAGAAGGGGGGAGGGGGAGAGAGGGAGAGAAGGAGGTAGACAGACAGACAGACAGACAGACAGAGACAGAGACACAATGGGACCCTTGCCAAGGAATGTAAGTGACCTTTCCATGTTGGAAAAGAGAAAAGGATTCTCCCTAAACACATTAAACATACTAGTTTTAGTCCACGAGACTTCCAATCCATGCAACCATACATTAACACATTTTTTTTTTTTTTGCTGTTATTTAAGCCACTAAACCTGTGGTCATTTGTTACAGTAGCAAGAAGCAGATGTGCCCCATAAGATGCCAAGTAGTTGAGCTTGTGGTCACTGTGGAAAAGGAGAAGACAGAAGGCAGGGGTGTGGGTCTTCAGTGCTGGGCAACAGTGACAGGATTGAGAAGACAGTGCTAAAGAGTGGTTTTTGGGGTGGTCCTTAAAGTCATAGGACTTAGTCCGGAAGTAGGGAAAGGAAGAAACCCAAGTCAACACACAACATGTTTGCATTTCAGCTTTCTGTGGGAGCAAAGTTATGAAAAACTTGAAAAGGGAATATAAATACTTTTGTTCCTGTCAAAATTGCAACGAGACACTCTGAAATCCTTCGACTTTTCCAGCAACATATGGTGACTAATAAACACTTTATAATGCATTGCTAGACTTTCAGAAGACAAGAAAATGCCCCAAGCCCTTAATTCCACCACAAATAAAAGAATAAAAATGTGATAGAGCTCAGACCTTCATTTAAGGCCAGCTAAAGAGGATGAAGGACGAAAACTGACGCTACTCTGAAACCGCCCAAGTGCTAGAGGAAGGTAAGGAATCAATCTCCAGGCACAGGGGTGGGAAAGTAGGTGCTGCCAGCACTTGATGATTTCTGGTCCTGGGAAGTCTTGCCCCCAGGAAAGATGGCTGAGAAGCTGAGCAGTGCAAATGTAGACTGGAAAACTTCACTGCATTAAAAATTAAAACAGAAGATGGGCAGTGGTGGTGCACGCCTCTAATCCCAGCACTCTGGAGGCAGAAGCAGACAGATCTCTGTGAATTCAAAGCCAGCCCAGTCTACAAGCACTAGTTCCAGGACAGCCAGGGCTATACAGAGAAACCTTATCTAAAAATGGAAAAAAAGAAAAAGAAAAAAAGAAATTAAAACAGAAAACAATGCCAAAAAAAAATGAAAGAGAGGAGGAAGAGGGAGAGGAAGACAGGGAGAAATGAGGGTGGGTTATAAACATGATAGCAATATAAACACCAAGCAAAATAGAACTCAAAATATATAAGGACTCCAAGAACTCAATAAAGAAAACAGTACAATTGAATAAAAAGTCTTATAAACAGGCATCTCACAGAGCAGGAACACAGATGGTAATGAAGCTGGCTAGGATGTTCCCAGAGAACTTCACATTAAAACAAGATACCACGTTACAGTCATCTGAGCAAAGGGAAGAAATCTGCTAACACTAAGTGTCAAATGACAGTGTATTTGACATGCAAACAACCCACAACTGGTGGGAACTTACAATAAACGGGTTCACTTTGGGGAGGAAATTGGCATGATGTATACTAGTTTTAAATATATACATCTCAGAAATTCCAGTTAGGGTATCTACCCCTTGAGAAACTGGAATTTGTGTTTCCAGGGTCACAAATATGAAAACATCCTCAGTAATGCTGGTAGAATAGTGAAAAAATAAAATAGAAACAGCTCAATTGATCATAGCCAAAGTGGTGATTAGATATTATATATTCCCACAAATATTACACAAGTATGACATTCATACAAATGTATGCATATGAATAACTGTCATCTAGCAAATCACAGAGAAGTACATATTTCAGTAAAAGTTGTCTAAGACTCCAACATTTAAGTAATAAATTATTTGGGAATATATTTATATAGATAAAATATGGCTTGATTATTCAGCTAAATTAAAATATTAAGTTGTAGAAGGCTAGAATAGAGCATCATTTTTAAACATCTATAATCTATGCAGGACTAACTATATGTTATTTAGGCATCCATAGAGATAAGAGTAGTTTTACATGTAAAATTACATAGAAAAGTCAACAGTGAAACAAGTTTGGAGTAGATGATCCCTGGCATAGAAAGGTAGAGCGTGAGGGGCATTGGAACTTCGACAGAGTCATGCTTTGGTCTAATCTGTAGGTGATATGGTTACTGCCTGACTCATCCTCTTTTAAAACTGACACACATGCGGTATGTGTTCTCTTTTAATAAAAATATTACATAATGCAATTTTAATTATACCACAAAACCCCCGGTAATGTTATCTTGATCAGGATGGCTATCCTTCCATTTCCTTAGTTTGGAGCTTTTTGGTGTCCAACTTGAAGGAGAGTGACAGGCTGAGAAGGAGAAAGCATGTTGTAGATGATGTGTTAAAATGCTGTCTCAGAACTCGCAGCCTTCCCACACGTGGTGTGACAAAATTATTACAAAATGGTGGAACGAATTCTCATTCCCTCACCATAAAATCAAGTCTCACTCATGTATTTTTTAAAGGAAAGTATAAAACCTGTTTCATTTTAATACATAGTTTAACCATGCAAAGGGCTTTGATACCAAGGAGGGATGAGAAGTGTCCATTTGTCTATAATTAGTGAATTTATTTCAGACTTATTTTTCTGTGCTATCACTTTGGGCTAATTTCTTCACTGCCCTCACCATCCTCTGCCACTCTCCCAGTGCTCACAGGCCAACATTCTTACTTTCAACTTTCCAACCAACTTTCAAACCAAAGTCCTTCCCATCACAGACAATTCTCCACTGACTGGCTCTTGAGAGTGGGGGGCACAGGCAGGGTGGGGTTTGATCTGACATCATATGTATAATAGAATGATCGGGAATCAGGGCCATACTGCAGGCTGTGAAGCAGATAAAGCCTGTGTTCTAAAGTCACCCAGCTGAGTCCAAATCCCTAGCACTTCCACCCTTCCGCTAGGTGACAGCTGACAAGCCACTGAAATCACGAGAGTCTTCGCTTTCTCACCAGGGTAGGCAGTTAGTAAAACTATGTCCTATATAATACGATGTAAGTGGTGGTTGTGAGGATTCCACACGTTTATGAACTATCAGTACTTAGAGTATGCTCTAATGTGGTGCACTGTTTGTGTTAGGCTCTTTCTGAACCTCCAATGGAAGCAGGTTAATTCATGGTTTAATGCAGGTTTCTCGGCATTCCTTTTCGCTGTGGAACCTGTTTCCTGAGCCGTTGCAGCCACTGAACCAAAAGCGAGCACAGGAGTTGACCTGTTTGTCATAATACCATCGAACTACATAGTCACCACAGTTTCCAGGTTTCAGAGCTTCCTCACATCTTGGATCTAGAGAGAAAAGGGGATGGAGGTTATTAGGAGTTTTTCTTTCTCTGAAGACATCAGGGAAAAAAACAAAAGCTTTATGAAGTAAAAACATAATTTTTTATGCATAGGAACAGACCAATTGAGAAAACATGATTTTAAGTTATTGAAAGGAGGGTTCTATATTACACTCACTACCTGAAACTCTACCATGGTGATCCATTCCTTCAACATAAAGTCTTTCATTTTTATGAAACCCCATTAAATTGCACATTTCCAAGAAGGCATAAGTGAGAATCCATTTACTAACACCTCTGGGGAATTTTCTGACAGGAAAAGATAGGATTATATTTTTGAAAAATTGTCTCACAAGGTAGCCCAGGCTGGCTTCGAACTTGTAATGTTCCACCCTCCACCTCCTGAGGACTGGTATTACAAGGATGTGCTACTGTGCCCAGCCCAGGACTTCTGTATTTAATTTAAATAAAACATAAGCACCCAAGGGCGGTTTTGATATTGCAGTTGTCTGTTTAAAGGACAACTGTTACAGGCCCCAAGAAGACAGGGCATGACCCTCTAATGTCAGTTACTGTGGACTTCAGAAGGGCACCCCTATAGGAAAGTCAAAACAATAAGGTCACATGCCGCTAATTTAATCAGAGCCTCCGACTCATTGACCAACAATGCAGAGTGCCTTGATTCTTATTTTCTACCTGAAAATAATCTTACCCAAGGTAAGAAAAGCCAGACAAACAGAAACCAGCTGCCCAAGACCATCTTGGAGATGCTTCCTGCATCACCAGCTTCGTCTCTATAGCAAAGTCAGTCTTCCCTTCGACTCCATTAATCATTCCCTCACGTTTGGAGCGTGTCTGGATTTGTTTGCCAAAACTGATCTCTAAATCTACTTCTGCTATGAAGACTCCTTAGGCCTAATATAAAAGAAGAGATTTACTCGACCCCCTACCTCAAGAACTAAATAACTTATATCGTGCAACCTGTTTTCAAGTTCTTCTAAGCTTCTGTTGGACTTGGGTATTGTTGCTTTTTTTGTATGTTGCAAAACATATGCAGTGACGCATATCTCCGTACATATACTAACTTGGAAAACATGTTGCTGGATCAGAATCTGAGTTATACAATCAAAAGGGTCAAAACTCCAAATATCTGCATTTGAGAAGAACACAGAGCCAGTGAGGCTATGGCAAACAGGAAAACAATCACCTCTGAAACATTCAGAATAAAACCTGTGCCATAACATTTCCAGACTGACATTTACTCTCTGGGCAGCTGCCCCTCAAGTTCCATAGGACTCAGCCAAAGCCAGCTTTGTCTCCCCGATTAAGTTATAGCACTTCCTCGGAGGAAATTCTAGAGACCACGCTGGTGTGATTCCCTCACAATGGGGATACAGCAGCTGTGTGACAGATGTCTCTTACCTCTGTGCAGTGATTTTTCTGACTGTAAAATCAAATTGGGATTTCGAGTTCTGGTTTCTGTTTCCTCAGGGCTGCTGAGCAATGGTTCAGGTGTACTGGTGGCCTCAGGCGGACTCAGGACAGCCAAGTGACCAGCCTCAGTCAACATGGTAGGTTCAATCTCTTCATTCTGGCCTCTAGAGACATTAACCTACACACACACACACACACACACACACACACACACACACACACGCACACATCACATATACACACCACATTCATATAACACACATATACAAACATCACATATACATATCACATTCATATAACACATACACATCACACATACCACAAAACACACACATATACCAAACACACACAAACATCATATATACATGCCACATTCATATAACACACACACACACACAAGAAAGAAGGAAAAAAACATAATTTTTTGTTTCTGATAATGTCAACTCAACAAGGCTAACCGATTTCTTGGAAAAATAAAGATTTTTTTTTTTTTTTTTTTTTTTTTTTTTTGTCTAATACTATTTCAAGTAAAGCTCACAAAATCGTGCCCCGGCCCTGACTAGAGAAAGATTGGCTTTCCTGCTACTTAGTGTGGGTTCTAGTGTGTACACACTCATTGTCTGTATCTGGGCTCAAACGGTCTTCTGCTGAGAACTTCCATGGAGAATTGCATGCAGGGCATGAAATATGTAAAATTGAAAAGAGATGGTCTTCACTCTTCTTTTGGTTGTTGCTATGAATAAAAAAATTCAACACTAATTTAGCATTATCTGGTCTTTTTTACTCCATTTCCTAACCCTAGAACTCTTACTGAGATATTCCAAAATATCTACCCATAACTCAATGAATCTTGAGTCAAAGACTTGGGACAAGAGAGGACAACACAATTTAAATGAAAGCTGCCCCCCCCCCACGTCCCATTTGATGATTGCTCAGTCCCAGCTGAAAATCCTGTGCCTTCTCCTGCTATTTATCGCCAGAGCCCAGCTGATGTCCAGTGCTGTAGGATGCTTAGCTTCTAAGGATTCTGAGAAGCACTTCATCTCTAAGACACCCAAGACCATAACTACAAAAGCAAATTGTTTACACCCAAACTTTCAAGTTTCATCTCAATTTATGATATATAATGAAATAGGGAAATTACTTTGCTTAAGAAAAAGTCAAAAGTCGTTTTCTTGACCATCATCAAGAGCTAGGCAAGTCACTTGTAGGAATAATTGTAAGTGGGTTTTTTTGTTTGTTTTTTGTTTTTGTTTTTCTTTCTTGGAACTTAGCTACATGGAATGGAATCAGTCACTCAAACTCAGTCCTAGCCCAGTGTGGTTCTTCTTACAAGGTGCCTCAATCTCCTCCTTTTTGTTGATTTCAGTAAGCAAATCTACGGACTAAATAAAGGAGTTTTTCTGATGATTTTTTAAACCAGGGATCCCAGCAGACAGTGAGCGGAACTAGCTGTCATTCGTAGATGTCCTCCGTTATCTACTGTTTTACAGCATTCGATTCTCTACACACATGCATGCAAACACACGCACACATACTCACATACCCTCTTCAGTGAGCCCACTTTAACCTGATTACTTATGTGTGTGTGTCTCTTAGTATCTTCAAATAGAACATTTTCAGGCTGGAAGGAAATGGTTCAGTCCCCTGTTCTCCAACAGGAAGGGAGAAAGGCTCTGACCCACAAAGAAACACTGTTCTCTTCCTTCCCATCGCCACTTTAAATGACACTGTACCAAAAGAAAAGCCTCTGGGAGCAGTCTACAATGGGAAACAGAGGGTCTCTGAGGGGAGTGTCCCGTGCTCTGGGCAGCAAGGATTCAACCTTCCTAATGCTGTGATCTTTTAATATAGTTCCTCATATTGTGGTGACCCCAAACATAAAATTATTTTCATTGCCTCATAACTGTTATTAATTGTAATGTAAATATCTGATCCACATGATATCTGATATTTGACCTCTAAAGGGGTCGTGACCCACAGGTTGAGAATAACTGCCTTAAAGGCATTCCTTCTGCTTTTGAATCTTTACAGAGCTCAAGTCCTGGAGCCTGAGAAGTTCCTCTTTTTCTCTATGTAGAAATGCCTATTTGCTTCCTAAATCACATGATCATTTCGGAATTTCCACAACTGTAACATTATACCATGTTTCAGAATAAACACAATTAACTTCCTTCTATAAATGAAAATAATTTCATCAATCTTCTGGCTCAGTCAAGTTGGAGACTATTAAACAAATGTGTAATTGTTGTTGTTGGCAATTTAAAATTTTTCTTCCTTCTTACAAAAGCAAACATGCTTGCTGAAAGGAATTTTAGGAAATAATGGACAAGCAAAAAGAACGAAATAGAAATCAGAAGCAATTCTACTCACAGATAATTACTGTTGATATAGTTTCCCTACTCTAATTTTTTTCCTATGTGAATATAGTTTTAACAACAAAAAATGCAGGCTGGGACTGGAACTTGATTTTTCATTTGTGTGTAACAGGACAGCCACTGTCTGAAAGTGAATTAGGAAGCTTAAACCTAATTCACCACAACCAGGTAGCTTAAGCCTACCCACCACTCTGTCCATTTCTGCTCTATCACACTGTTCAAAAGCAAGTGTAGAGCTGGAGACTTGGCTCAGTGGTTAAAAGCACTTGCAGAGGACCTGGGTTCAATTCCCAGCACCCACATGGCAGCTCACAGCCATCTACAACTCCAGTCACATGGAGATCCACTATCTTCTTCTGACCTCCAAGGGTTCCAGGCACTCAACTACCGGCAAAACACTCATACACATAAAACAATAAAATAAATAATTCTAAGTGGGTTTTTTTTGTTGTTGTTTTTAAAAAACAAGTACACTGACTGCTTTGTTCAGACTTAGCATTTCCCAGCATGGTAGGTCAATGGTAGGTGTTGGTAATACAGCCAATACCTTCAAAGGCGTCTGTCTGGCTTTACTGGATTCCTCCTAAATGAACTATCCCAGGTGGTAACTCTTCTTGGAGGTCCATTAGCAGTTACTACACAGTGAAAGTGATTCACATTCCAAGGTTTCTAGACTGCCTTGAGCTGCCCTTCCCTGGAATGACCAGGGCTTTCACAGATGTAGAATGCTAGACTAAAGTCTCCCACATTTTGATTGTCATTCATCAGGAAGTAACACAAGGAAACTTAGAAGTCTTTTTTTCCAAATAGGACATACATGAAATAGATACATCTCCATATTAGAAATAATAAAATGGAAAAAACATAGAATTTGGAGTTGAAGAAATAAAGTATATATCTTCAGCACTAAGAACACACACCAAGTGTTCTGACTCCGTGTCTGCAGTATTTCTTCTAGGTCAGTTCTCAGTATCCAGTTGCCTTGTTTTCTATTCTGGAGGACAGAACACCTCACACTCAAGGGGTAATAAGCCATCAGCAACAGTCAGTGCTTCCCCAGCAACTTCACAGTCTAATAATTCGCTGTTCCATAGGTTTTGCTGAGATTTGGACTTTCTTGCCACAATGAGAGGATTAATTTTATTTTATAAACAAGTAAATTGGGATTTGGCCAATGTAAGCACATCTGGCCGGCATCAGAGAAACTAAACAGCAATAAGCTTGGTCTGATGTCTCTTGACATTTTCAGTGCCCTTGATTATGGCCTTGGGATAGGGTACTTTGTCATAGTCACTATAATATGATTAAGAAGCCTATAAAATTTTACTTCTATAGAACATTCAAAGAAAATACAGGTACTGTCAAACATCTATGCTATTTCTCCTCCTCTGTCACTCAGCCTTAGCACCAAGTTAACATCGGCTGTCTATTATAAACAGGTTTCTAAGGAAATTCAGCCATAGTGAATTATATATGCAAGTGAAATAACTTGTATCTTTTTCTTTTCCTTCCTCCTTCCTTCCTTCCTTCCTTCCTTCCTTCCTTCCTTCCTTCCTTCCTTCCTTCCTTTCTCTCCCTCTCTCTCTCTCTCTCTCTCTCTCTCTTTCTTTCTTTCTTTCTTTTTGGTTTTTCAAGACAGGGTTTCTCTGTGTTGCTTTGGAGCCTATCCTGGAACTCACTCTGTAGCCCAGGCTGGCCTTGAACTCACAGAGATCCGCCTTCCTCTGCCTCCCGAGTGCTGGGATTAAAGGCATGTGCCACCACTGCCCAGCATAACTTGTATTTTTTTAAGAAGAAAAAAATGACATTGTCATTAGGTAATTAATAAGCTAGAGACTATTTAGGAAAGAGTTGAGATATAAATTATGACCATGTGGTGATATTATTATTATTATTATTATTATTATTATTATTATTGGGTTTTCCAAGACAGGTTTTCTCTGTGCAGTTTTGGTGCCTGTCCTGGACCTCACTCTGTAGACCAGGCTGGACTCAAACTCACAGTGATCCACCTGTCTCTGCCTTTTGAGTGCTGGGATTAAAGGCGTGCACCACCACCGCCCAGCTCACGTGGTGATATTATTAATATAAGCAAATGAAGAGTTATTTATTCTTGACATAATGACATAGTGAGAAGAGAAGTTGGTAGAATGGACAGAGGAATGTCAAGAACATTCTAGAGAAGACAAAGTGTGGGGAGTTATACTCTGGACGCATCAAAGGTTTCCTAAGAGATGACTGGCTGGTTGATGGGCTGCACCACCGAAGGGAAACATAAAAGAGAACCCAGTGAGTGGGGGTGGGGTGGGGGTGGCTAACCATCTGTGGAACAGTCAGAATAAGGTACACAGAGGTCATGAGAGGGTGACTGTGGGGTCCAAGTCAAAGGTCTGAATTGGGGACTTAGGTGTGGCAGTTGTCAGGATGTGTGTCCCTGGAACTCACAATGAGACTGTAGAAGACAAAAAGCAAGTTTAAAATAAATCTCAGAAGAGAAAGAAAGGGGGAGAACGAGCTGAGGGGGTGTCTATATGTAAGAGGCAGACAGAGAAAGAGAGAGGAACCCCTGAGGTAACTGAAAAAGTACTAGCAGAGGGGTGGAAATTCACTTCAGATGGTGGCTGTCATGTTATACACAAACGAGAGATCAAGTAAGGATTTGGCAATCAGCTGGTCCGTGGTGGCCATCTGCAGAGTGCTGTGGATGATTGATTGATAAATAAAACACTGATTGGCCAGTAGCCAGGCAGGAAGTATAGGTGGGACTAGCAAAGAGGAGAATTGGGAGAACAGGAAGGTAGAGTGGAAAGAGATGCAAGACTGCTGTCCAGGGAGCAGCATGTAAAGGCAGCAGGTAAAGCCACAGAACATATGGTGACATATAGATTAACAGAAAATGAGTTAATTTAAGATAGAAGAACTAGATAACAAGAAGCCTGCCACAGCCATACAGTTTGTAAGCAATATAAAAGTCTCTGTGTGTTTACTCGGTTGGGTCTGAGTGGCTGCAGGACTGGTGGGTGAGAGAGATTTGTCCTGACCATGGGCCAGGCAGGACTGGAGAAAACTTCAGCTACAGCAGAGGCACATTGGAGGCTACCCCCGGCTTCAGATGACAGTAAAGGGACTACAGAAAGATGAAAGAAGAATGAGGTACCAGAGAATGAGAGGAGAGTGAGGTGAGGAAGAAATGGGGGAAAGAGAGGGAGTGAAGGAGCAGAAGACACAGACACATGCAGAGAGAATAAAGAGCCGGAAAGCAAGAGAAAGATGGAACAGAAGACACTATCCTAAAAGTGGTAATGTTATTATGAGCAGATAGAAATAAATAGGATATTAGCAAAAGAGCAGAGTGAATTCAGAAAAGGCTGCTTTATTTTTTACAATAGGTTAATCTGAAACCTACTTGCTGAGCCTTGGGAGAATGTCTGGTGGGGAGGGAGAAGCCGAGTCCCAAGTTTAGTTAAATAGCATCACGTCAGAGCTGAGGCCAGAGGCCAGGCTCAGATTCTGGAGTGAAGCAATATATTCAATTCCAGCATCAAGTCTGAACCTGACCAGGGTAGCAGTTCTTTGAGAATGTTCCAGTAGAAAGTTGGCATGTTAGCTCCAGTCTGTAATCCCAGCACACAGGAGGCTGAAGCAGAAGGATTGCCATGGATTTGGGGCCAGCCTTGGTGCATAGTGAACTTCAGGTCAGCTCAGACTATAAAATAAGCCCCCATCTTTAAAAAAAATCCCAATGGAGCCCAGCTCAGAAATGGCTTGTTTGGGTGACCTTGAGATGGGATGATGGGTGCAGAGAGAGAACTGGAGACAGGGGCATCCAGGTAATGACACGATGGCACAGAAGTCAGCCCTGTGATGACCTGCAGTGTACACTGGGGCAGAGGATTCCTGTGCAGTGGAGACTGGCAGGAAGTGGGCAGCTTTGCATGCTCCCTCCACCACACCCCCTCTATCCAGTGACAAAGCTGCCCCTGGGGCTCATCCCACACTAGCTTGGCTGTCAGTCATCTGGTTGCTAGGGAACCAGTAAGTATAGAAACCCCACATCCTCCAGAAAAAAAGTGGTCTGGCTGTCAGTGATCTAAGTTATATGCAGTTGAGGAAGAATTTTTCATGACACGAAGAATTTTTTTTTCAAGAGTAGATAAGATTTCATTCCTTTCTACTTCTTCAAAATGAAAAAAAATATATAAAGAATTCTGTAAGAAACTAGTTCAAGTAGATTAATGTCCATGCACAGACAGTAATTATTAATTCATTTAGAATTGTGGAAGATAACTTCACACAGGAACTGGAGGTGCTTATGGAATTAATGGACCATTACTGGATATAATGATTGACCTGATAAGTTGATGTTTAATTGATTTCTCTGCCTTGCTTTCATTTATATCATGAAACTTTAACCCAACTGTCCAAACCAGGAAGAATAAATAAACACGAAGTGTTAAAGTTATTAATGCTATCATATATTTAGGAAGCATCTACAGTAGAAGGTTTTTGCCAACTTTTTTGAAGTCTTTAGTTATTTAATCTTCTCATTTTCCCTCTTCTAGCCTGTCCTCCCATCCCCCACTCCACTTAACCCTTCCTGTTGCATTATTCTATCTTAAACCTTTCTGTCATTGTGTTCTCTCTCCCCTGCTCTGGAGCCCTCCCTCATGGTCCCTCACTAATTTCCAGACCTCTGTGGGTTTTCCAAATTTGAAACAGACATGTGTCTGCAGATTCAAAACTAACATACACAAATGAGAAAATCTGATGTTTGTCTTTCTGAACTTGAGTTTCACCACTGAGAGTGACAGTGTCTAGCTCCATCCATTTACCTACAAACTTCATTTTTCTTAACAGCTGAATAATATCCCACTGTGTGAATGCACCGCATTTTTATCATCCTATTCATCGGCTAATGATAGAAACAAGTGATTTCCGTCTCCTGGCTCCTGTGAATAGGGCAGCAACGAACATGGATGTGCAAGCATCTCTACAGCAGGTTTGCTGGATAGTCATATGCCAGCTTCACACACAAACTAGAACTATCCGGAAGGAACCTTAATCAAGGAATTGCCTCCATAAGATCCGGCTGTAAGGCATTTTCTTAATTGATTGATGGGAAAGGGGCCAGCCCATTGTGGGTGTTTCCATCCCTGGGCTGGTGGTCCTGGGTTCTATAGAAACCAGGCTGAGCAAGCCAGGGAAAGCAAACCAGTAAGCAATATCCCGACATGGCCTCTGCATCAGCTCCTACTTACAGGACCCTTTCCTGTTTGAGTTCCTGTCCTGACGTCCTTCAATGGTGCACAGTGCTGTAGAAGTGTAAGCTAAATGAACCCTTTCCTCCCCAGCTCGTTTTTTGGTTATGGTGTTTTGTCACAGCAATAGAAACCCTAAGGCAGTAGGACACAGAGTTCTTTGTGTATACGCCGCGGAGGGGTAGAGTTGAATCACATGGTAGATCTAGTTCTGGGTTTTTGAGGGAAATCAACACCAGTTTGCACACTGGCCCACCAGTTTGCACTCACACCAGCAGTGAGTCCATCTTCCCCTTTCTGCACATCCTGTGCCAGCATTTGTCGTCATTTTTTTTTTTTTTAAACTTAGCTATTCTGACTAGGGTAAGATGAAATCCCAAAGTAGTTTTAATTTGTATTTTTCCTGATGGCTAAGCATTTTGAACATTTCTTAAATGTTTCTCAGCCATTTGTGTCTCATCTTTTGAGAACTCCATCTTTAAATTGAGTTTTTTGTTTTCTTGTTTTTTTGTGTGTGTGGGGGAACTTTGTATATTCTACACACTAACTCTTTAGCTCTTTGTAAGATGTATGGGTGGTAAAGGCATTTTAACCATTCTGTAGGCTGCCTCTTACTGAAATCAGAAGCTTTTTAGTTTCATAAATTCCCATTTATTAAAGGTCAAGTCAAGTATAGTGGTGCACATCTTAAGTCCCAGCACTCCAGAGGCAGAGGCAGGGGGATCTCTTTGGAGTTCAAGGGTAGCCTGGTATACATAAGAATTCCAGGACAGCAAGAGCTACATCGTGAGATCCTGTCTCAAAAAAAAAAAAACAAAACAAACAAAAAATTTGTTGGTCTTAATTCCTGTGCTACTGGGATCCTAGGATCTTTTTATGTTTATAATTTTATAACAGTGTAATTAGTATTTTTCATTGAAGAAAAGCTTCAGATTTTTTCTTTTAGGCCAATAGCTAATATAACATTTATTTCATCAATAAGTATGGCTTGAATGTCTACTAGATGTAAAACAAAACATAATTTTAAGTCAAGTAATTAAACAAGGTTTAATTAGATGCAGATTGTGTCCTCAAGGGATTTCAATCAATTAGAAAATTAAGGTACATACACACATAATTATTAATAATATACAGTGTAATAAATTATAGAAGAAAGCATAAATTACCCTTAAGAAGAGGGGCAGAGTATGATGGATAATCACAGATAGCTCCCCTTGACTGTTCTACAAGAAAAACAGCAGAGTCTTCCCAGCTATGAACCAGGAGATACTTCTGCTATCCTTATTTCTCAACATTACTGTTCTCAGATATTTAAGAGGACAGCTCAGTCAGGATCAAGTCTCCTTCTATAGTTAAATGGAATGCTTAAAAGGTTAGATTTTCTTTGCAGTAGACACCACCAACTTAAATTTCAGACTAAAGTGTAAATAATTCATACCAAATTTTTCCCTAAGAACAGATTTTTTTCAGAAAGATAAGGAAGAGGAATGACAGACGTATCTGAACGAAGTGATAAAAAGGACAGCAAAGAAAGGAATAAGGCACACACAAAAGAAAGAGAAATAGACTTCTAGCCATTTGCATACTTTGCAACATGGCTTAGAATAGACGGGAACAATTTGAGAACCTGAAGGTTTTAATTGATTCATTTTATTTCAGATACTTGGATGTTATAGCAATACAGTTAGATACTCATGCACAGAATATGACTGGGTGTTTTGAATGAGAATGCCTTCCATAGGCTCATATGTTTAAATGCTTGGGCCTCAGTAGTAGTAGAACTGTGTGGGAAGGATTAGCAGGTGTGGCCTTGTAGAGGCAGTGTGTCACTGGGAGTTGGCTTTGAGGTTTCAAAAGCCCATCCCAGGCTCAATATCAGTTTCTCTTTCTCTTTGTCTGTGTGTCTCTGTCTGTCTCTCTGTGTGTCTCTGTCTCTCTCTGTCACTCTCTCTGTCTCTGTCTGTCTGTCTGTCTCTGCTTGATGCCTATGAATCAGGATGTAAAGCTCTCAGCTACTGCTTGAGTACCTGTCTGTTTCCCACCATGATGGTCATGGATTAATCCTCTAAAACTGTAAGCAAGCCCCAATTAAATGGTTTCTTCTGTAAGAATTGCCATGGTCATGGTATCTCTTCACAGCAATAGAACAATGTGACTAAGACAAATAACCATTTATTTTTTTTTTTTTTTTTTTTTTTTCTTTTTTCGAGACAGGGTTTCTCTGTGTAGCTTTGCGCCTTTCCTGGAGCTCACTTGGTAGCCCAGGCTGGCCTCGAACTCACAGAGATCCACCTGCCTCTGCCTCCCAAGTGCTGGGATTAAACAAATAACCATTTATATACACACATAGTTATAATAACATTTCATTTCTGTGCATGTACATCTACCTTTATTTGATGAGATTTCTCAGGTATCTCAAAGGTTTAAGCTGAGGTGAATGTACGTTTGTCTGCTCAGACTAAATCATTATTGGGAAACTGGTTGCTTACAAATTCTTCTACTAAGAGAACCCATTGACTTGGGAGTATTCCAAGAAATTCAGAGAATTCTCAAAAGAAGAATCACAAATGGCTGAAAGACATTTAAAGAAATGCTCAACATCCTTAATCATCAAGGAAATGCAAATCAAAATGACTCTGAGATACCACCTTACACCTGTCAGAATGGCAATGATCAAAAACACTAATGACAGTCTATGTTGGAGAGGATGTGGAGCAAAGGGAACACTCCTCCACTGTTGGTGGGAATGCAAACTTGTACAACCACTGTAGAAATCAGTATGGTGGTTTCTCAGAAAATTGGGAATAGATCTACCCCAAGACCCAGCCATACCACTATTGGGCATATACCCAAGGAACGCTCAATCATACCACAAAGATACATGCTCAACTATGTTCATAGCAGCACTATTTGTAATAGCCAGAACCTGGAAACAACCTAGATGCCTGTCAACTGAAGAATGAATTAAGAAAATGTGGTACATATACACAATGGAGTATTACTCAGCAGAGAAAAACAATGACAGAATGAAATTTGCAGACAAATGAATGGAACTAGAAAATATCATCCTGAGTGAGGTAACCCAAACCCAGAAGGACAAACATGGAATGTACTCACTCATAAGTGGATACAAGATATAAAGCAAAGGACAATCAGACTGCAACCCACAGAACCAGGGAGGCTGTATAGCAGGGGGGACCCTAGGATGACTGTGGCTTATAATAAGTTTTTGTTTTACTCAAAATAAATAAATAAATAAATAAATAAATAAATAAATAAATAAATAAATAAAAAACAAAACAAAACAACAACAACAAAAAAAAGAAATTCAGATTATCTCACCCTCCCCATCCTCATCTGGAGTGCTTCACTTCTCACCATCTATTAAAGTCACTTGCCTCTCAGGGCGATCAGAATTCCTAGGATACCATTCCAAAGGCACATGGTCTTCTTGTTCCTCATTCCTATATTAACTTATCCTTGGATGCTACTAAGGGCTTTAACATGGTGCAAACAAACTTCATTATCTTCTTTTTAAGAAGTAGCCCCCCCCCACCATGTAGTCTTCATTGTCATCTATGGTATTTCACTCTATCTTATCTCTAAGCTGGTATTCCCATGGTCACATCAAGACCCACCTTTGCTCCAACTGCCAACTCACCAAATCCTGCTAATTCTACCTAGAAAAAGCTCTTCAATCTACACCTTCCTCTTATTTCTACTGCCCCTGCTTAGCTTATTTACAACCTTATAATCTCTCAACCAAGACTCTTACACATCTCATATCCCAGCAAGGCAGGAGAAAGGACAGGCAGGGCTGGCAGGCAGAGAGAATATATAGAAGGAGAAAGAAAAAAAAAAAGGAGTTGCCACAGAAGGAGAGGACCCAGAGGCCAGCCACCCAGCTACACAGCAAGTCACAGAGTAAGAAACAAAGAAAGGTATATGGGAATAGAAAAGGAAAAGCCCAGAGCCAACAGGTAGATGGGTTAATTTTAAGTTAAGAAAAGCTGGCTAGAAACAATCCAAGCTAAGGCCGGACATTTACAATTAAGAATAAGCCTTCATGTGTGATTTATTTGGAAGCTGCGTGCAGGCCCCTCAAAAGAGTAAAAACAAACAAACAAACAAACAACAAGAGACTCTCTAGTTTTCTCCGGATCTGATTGGTTTAAGTCAGTTTCCAGAAGCTTGCTAAGAGGACAGTTATGTTTGTCTCTGTCTCCAGGAGGAAGCTATCCTCACTAGGAAGCTGAGCACCAGTCCTGAGCACCCACCTGTACCCACCTTGTACCATGGTCATGTACAGCCCCCCCTCCCATTCCATGAACAGAAGCAGAAAGCCTGAAGGATAAGAATGTGATATGGAGTTGGGAGATTGACACTTGGACACATGTGTAAACTTTGGGAAAACCTGAGAGGCTACAAGGCAGCTGTACCAATGAATGAATGTGGGAAATCTGTAGCTTAGTAGAAAATGATATGCAAAGCATAACAAGGGGGTAAATTTAAATAACATAGTATTAATCTGTCCCAGGGCGCATGTCTACTATGATGGTAACAGTATAATATAAATGTATTATTTGTGATGCTCAATAAATTATATCAAAAATGGAAAAAAATTAATCCATCTTCATGTTATAAGTTCCAGGGCTATTTCAAGACTGGAGATCTACCATCGAGATGGTAACACTTGGAACCAAGGACCTAAAATTATATGTAGCTCAGCTGATCCTGAGCAGGCAGGGCAGGGACAATGCCTTCAATATCAGACAGACACCATTTCGGTGCAAGGAGTAAGCCAACAGCTACTTACTGACCGAGAGCTACTTCCCAACTCTCAGCTACTTCCCAGCTCACAGCTACTTACCGACTCAGACATTTCTTTTGTGGGCTTTGGAGTAGATGTGCCGAGATCTCGCCCTGACATCCCAAATCCAGGTTGAAGGGATGATGATCCAAACACTTGAATGAGATAGGAATCAAAATCCTCACAAATTTTTTTGGACAATTTTTGCTTCAGAGTATCTTTTTAAACAGGAGCAGAAAAGGGGATTAGTGGAGCAGTGAAACTTTACTCAATCCTACTTCAAGAGATCAGCACTGTCCTTAAACAAGCTTTTCCCATCATTTGAACTAAACTGCTAAGCTAACTATGGTAGGAAACATGTCATTATCTGTAAACGATTGTGCCAAATCTCTTTATTTAATAGCACACAGTAGCACAGAAGGCATAAGTATCATCAATGCTCATTTATCCAAAGTGCCAGCTCACTGAGTTATTCTGGAGACAGGGCTAGCCTCCTAATACTAAGTAAAATAGGTAGTTGCATCTGGTTTTAGGGTTAACAAAAGGCCAATTAATCCAAAAATATATTCTTTATTACTGTAACAAATTAAAAACTCTCTCAGATAAGATGATAAAACCCTAATTCAATTGGTAAAATATAACTCTTTTCTCAAATGTGTGATACTTTTGGTCATTCTATCATATGAACAGCCCAGTGAAACTGAATACATCAGATGAATCTACCAGTCAGCCAGCAGAACATTGAGGAAATGGAGACCCAGATCAGCAAACCTCGTGAGCATGGTAAGTTACCCCTATGGCTGGTGGTTTTGGTACTTGGTATAGGAAGAGCCTGAGGTGGTGAAGTAGTACTCAGCTGCATACTAGTTTTCCCATTGGTAAGTATCAGTAAATACAAAAAGATATTTAGTTTAAGAATGCCCATCAGGTTAGCATAGTGACATACTTCCAAAGGTTACTATTTAAGATAAATTACCAAGTATAAATTTTATAATTGTAAATATTATAATTTGAAATTATAAAAATAAAATTTAATAATATAATAAAAATATTATAATAATTAATATAAAATATAATAAAAATTATAAATTTATAAATTGTAAGTATAAAGCGAGCAACTCGAGCATGACCTCCAAGCCCTGTTGCTTGCATTTCTCATCACTTTAGACTTCCATAACTTTATCATCAAGTTTTTTAAATTTCTTTTCAATTCCAGTTTTTTGTTTGTTTGTTTTGGGTTTTTTTTTGTTGTTGTTGTTGTTTTCTGCTTTGCTTTTTGGTCAAGACACCCCTTCTTATAGTTAGGAAACTTGTGAACAGTTACCAATAGTCCCAACATCGAAAGTCCCGTTCTTTCCCTTCATCCCTGTCCATTGCCATGGAAACTCCAGTTGAGCTCCACAACTGAACACTCACACATGAATAAATACAGGATTGTGTCCTCTACACTCAATGTCACAACACTTAGTCTTTAACCTTGGGTCGTTTACAGGCTACAATGTAATGTTGACATAATCCTCTTTAACTTCCTGGTTTCTGGCTGTGCGGGGCAGCTACCCACCAACCCCACAGCTCTTCAGAGTTTTCTTGAGTGAGAGTAGCAGAAAATATTAGATAGAAGGATTTAGATTGTGGAGATAAACAGATAGAAAATAAAGGATAGCCTCAAGAGGGCCTGGAACCTTTTCCAACGGGGCCTGACTGTCTCTGCCCTAGGTATTTATAGAAACAACAAGAGATGGAGCAAAAGACGTCCCCGCTTCACAGACAAGTACAGACCATCTCAGACACCTGCAGTCAGGCCCGTGGTCTAATCATCCTCTCTATGCAGATCTGCTGGGTAAAGCCACAAGGAACCTGAAAACGGGCTCCCACATGGCTGTTGCCAAGATAATCTCGTGGTGATACTGCAAAGAACACCATAAATCTGCAAATACTGCAAAATACCCAGAATACCATAAATCCCTTGGTACTGGGGCAGACATCCTTACCTTGTAGGGTAAAGAAATCATCAAACTGATAAACGTGTTCTGGGTCAGTAGCAATGACATTCATTTCTTGGTGAAAAATTTCGAAGTTGGGATCATCTTTCTTCACCACCCCAATCACAAATATTTCCACATTGGAGTCATTGGCATCCTTCACCACGTCTGCCAGTTTCTTTTTATCTCGGGAATCTGTCTGTCCATCAGTGATCACCAAGGCCACCTTCTTTACACCTGGCCTTGCTTCCTTGAACATGTCATTGGCTGCTTGAAGAGCAGTGGCTGTATAGGTGCCCTCTCCCAGATACTGCATGTTGTCCACCACCAGCTTGAAATCATCCTTGCTGGAGAACTGCTTCAGGCTAGCCACTTTCTCTACCTTGTGGCTATAGTTGATTATGCCTATCCGGGCTGTGGCAAGGTCCAGGGCTACCCGGTCAGCCAGAGTCTTCACAAAATTTTGGATGATCTGAAAGTTCTCTGGTCCCACACTTTCTGAACTGTCAATCACAAACACCAACTCCAGTGGCATCTCTTTGCATTTGGGCCCACAACCTAAGGATGAATATAGACATAGAAATGTTACAGAAATGAAAAAAACATTACAGATTAATATCACCACCATGGGAAAGTGGCAAGATGGGTGGCAATGAACCAAAGGACTCAGCTGTGGTCTTCTTTTCCTATTGCAGTAGGAGCAGCTTATAACTCTCTCCTCTTTGGACTCCACACTTTATTCAAAAAAATATGTATGGGGGGCTGTTTTGTAGAAATTTCCTCCAAACTGAAATATTCTAACCTGGACAGAAGTTGCTTAAGATGAAGGAAGTTCTAGAAGGAGGAAATCAACAACTCACAAGTCTTAGAAAGTCGCTGAAATTTACCAGATTCATATAGAAGCAGAAAGGACTGCCTACCAGTCACATAGAGAGTTCTGGATTAAGATTCTAGTTTTGTTTTTGCTTTTTGTTTTTTTTAAGCAGGCACAATGCTTGGGATGTCTTCTGGTAATGCTGGTGCCTTTTAGTCATTTATGTTCTTGTAAGTAACCCCTCCCACAGATTCCTGAGAGTCACTCCAATAAACTCATTGGCTCACCAAATCGGACTTTGGTAACATTGTGACTTTGATCTGTCATCCATTTCCTATCTGGGGTAAACAGACATTTTTCTGTCTCCCCACTAATAGTGTCATACCACAGAAGAGTGGAACTGTAGTACAGCAGATAATAAACACCTGTATGTCTTATATTAAACTGTAAAAGCCTTTTGAAAACTTAGCATGTTCTGTGTAAGCCTCCTTGCTTCCATCCCTCTCTCAGAGGCGACTGCTGTTCTGAATTTGCTTTCCTCATTCTACAGTTTGTATTTAAACTACAGCCCAAAGCTGCTTATTTTAACCTTCAACCATATCTTTAAGTGGAACTGGAGATTTGCTCACTGGTATGCCGGATGGATAAAGTGAAGGGATGAAAATGTTTAATTAGGGGGTAGATTAGGGCCCTGGAGCCTACAGGGAGTGTCTCCAGTCCCCCACTGGGAGGATTATTACAGCTCCCAAGCTGTCAAGGAAGCCAGCAGTCCATCTGCACCTGAACCCTGTGATAAGAGGGATTCCAGAAAAAACTGGTTGATAAGCAACCATTCAGAGCCGGGGTCCCAAAGATCTAATCCAGAAGCCATGTCTAAACTGTCCTATTACCAGAGGTCTCAGCTCTCAGGAGACAAAGTGCTGGGATTTAGTACTATTCTTGCCTCTGTCTCCTTCAAACACAGAAGTCATCCTCATCCCATCCATCTTCTCCTTCCGCTAATCTTTTTCATTATTCTCTCTCTCTGGTAACTCTGACTCTAAAGTTCTTGGCCATGAGGGAATTTAGATTTCCTTGTGAAACAAGGTGGACCCCTGAATGTCTTCCTGCCTGTGAGCTAGAACACAGTGTCAGAAATCACACTGAAACTCCCTTTGGAGAGACATCCCAGCTGAGGGAAAAGCCTGTGGCTGTCCTTAGCTAGTCTCCGGTGTGTGTTGGGCTTTTGCAACCAAATTTCCATCCTGTCGGGTTTCTTCCCAGGCTCAGGGAAGTCACTGACTATGGATGAGCACAGCACTTATAAAGGCCCTGCTACCCACACCCTGGGGCCTCCCACTCTCCAGACAGCCTTAAGAAAATAAGAAAACAACAGCCTCCCCCCTGTCACCTCTCCATGTCCCTCTGACTCTTCAGGTGAGCCTCCCATTTCCCCACCATGGACATGTGTCTCCTGAACGATCACATTAGCTCTGCCACACAGCACACAGTAGGGCTTATACTGTACAGGACATTTCACTTTCTTGATAATTAAATCTTACCACATATTTCGATAATAAGTTTGATAATTTCTTCTTTCTGGGGAAAAAGGAAAAGGTGTCAACATTAAGTTTATGATTACAGTATGTTTCCTATAATCCTGAGAGATTTGTCTTATACTCGGCATTGGACCATCTGATTTACTCCTTCACTGGAGAAAATTAAACAAATAGCACAAAAGTTGGAAGTTGGATATAATATATATATTTATATATACATATCTTTATATATATGTAAAGTTGAGCAATATATATATATATATATGTGTATATATATATATATATAAAGTTGTGTTATACCCAAAATGAGGTTGAATAGTGAAACTTAATAGCTCAGACTTTTAGACCTTAAATCGAAGCTCCAGTACATGTCAGCTGTGGGGCCATGGCTATTAGAGGACATAACAGTGGGACCCAGGCTATCAGACGACATAAAGTGGGACCCGGGCTGTCAGACAATGTAAGAGTTTCTGGGTCTTGGGGCAATGACACAGATTATATGAGGTGAATGTGCACAGGTCTGAGCTCACAAAGTCCCACCTCCTCTGGCATGGTGCCAATCAGCCAACGATTTAGACAGTGTGCTGAGTCACTAAGGCAAGTGCTGAGACCTAGAGGTACCTACCCATTCTTGATCCTTTTTCTGTTCCAATACTCATTTCTTAAAGTCCCCTCCTCGTGTCCTGCTTTGCTTCTTGATTCCTTATGAAATGCTCTCGTATTTCTAAAAGCCCCTTCCTGTCCTGCCTGTCTGCTCTGCCCTATCGACAGGCACAGAAGTTGTCTGTCTGTTCTAATGGCAGGTTCCCGAAGTCGGTCTACCAACACTGTGCATTGCTTGTTGCTTGTTTACAAGGGACTGGATGGACTAACAGAGGCCAGAGTCTGTGTTTGCTAAAGACATGGGGCTGAGAATAACGTTTAACAGGACCCTGGATCTCAACAGGAATGAACAGCAGTCAATGTGCCAAGATCAAGCTAACAGATACAGAACATGAAACTTTAGAGAACAAAGCCATGATGACAGAATTGGGGTAAAGACAATATGTAACCGGTGACACAGCTTACTTAAATTAGCAGCATGATGGAGACTATTGGGGCCATTTTAATCTAACAATAGCTTTATGACAAACAATAAAAACAATGATTCCTCTCATATGATACTGAGCTGTACTAATCAAATTATCTAAGAGGAAGGTGTCAACAGTGCCTCTGTTGTGGGATATTTGCACTGTGTGAAGGTGTATTGCTATGGATGGTGTAATAAAAAGCTGAACGGTCAGTAGCTAGAAAGAGGTTAGGCAGGATTTCTGGGGACAGAGAGGACTCTGGGAAGAAGAAGGGTAGAGTCATCAGCCACACAGAGAGGACACAAGAGGTGAAAGATGGAAGAGATGCAATGCCACATGATAGAATGTACTATAAATGGATTAATTTAAGTTATAAGAGCTAGTCAGGAACAAGCCTAAGCTGTAGGCCAATCTTTTATAATTAATCATAAGTCTCCATGTTATTATTTGTGAATTGGCAGCCCCCCAAAAAATTTACTACAGGTCTCTCTTCTTCAGGCATTGCCATACTTTTCCACATTCTGAGAGACAGTTGATAATTCTGAACCAGAGGGCATGCTGAAAGGGAAACTTTATGTATTTATGTAAGATATCTCTAGAAGGAAGAAATGTATGTCACCTGGTTTATTTGAAACAAGGCCTCACTATGTAGCCCAGGTTTGCTTGGAATTTTGTTTTTTTGTTTTTTGTTTTTCGAGACAGGGTTTCTCTGTGTAGTTTTGGTGCCTGTCCTGGATCTTGCTCTGTAGAGCAAGCAGGCCTCAAGCTCATAGAGATCTATCTGCCTGTCTCTGCCTCCCAAGTGCTGGGATTAAAGGCGTGCACCACCACCACCACCACCACCACCACCACCACCACCCAGCCCTTGCTTGGAATTTTTAATCCTCCTGCCTCAGCCTTCTGGCTGTTGAGATTTTAGGTGTGTACCACCACACACAGCTTTTTATTTAACTTTTCACATGTGGGAAAAATATCTACACCAAGCTTTATGAGTATATTTTTTCACTTAACTTTCTATCATAATTGGGTTTTCATATTATTACTTATCCTGAAAAACTTGATCAAAGGCATGGTCATCTTTAAGGTTCTTTGATGAGCAGCACAATGCTCACAGCTATGTTTTAGAGATGTTGTGAGAACTGATGCCTCCAACAGTAGTATAGAAGGAAGTCCATTTGATTTCAGACGCAACACTGGTTATTGTTACTACATAGTCATATTCTAGATGGTGAAAAAATGGGGTTGACAAGTAACTAAGAGAAGAGGGTGGAGATAGAAAGAGTTTAAGAGGGAGCAGATGATCATGGGCTTGCTCTGGACTATGGAGGCATGAAGAGAGGCAGATAGAATCTGGGTGACCGAGCCCCAGTGAGTCTGGTGCATTCTGGGACATCCACCTGAAGATCTCAGATGGCTGTAGAATGTAAGCTCTGATGATCCAAACTGCAGACAGATTCAAGAAATGTTGTGGTACATGTGACTACTTAAACAAGGACCACAAGTCAGTTTGCCCGAAGCAAGGATGCTCAGCCTTTTGATTCTTCTAAATTCATTTATTATTATTTTTACTTTTTTGTTTGTATGTATTTGAAAGAGAGAGAGAGAGGGAGACAGTGGGTGGGGAGAGGTGGCAAATGGCACCTGCTTCAATATATATGTGAAGTCTTTTGTGGATTGCAGGCATCAAATTCAGGTCATCAGGCTTACATGAATGGGAACAAACACCATTATCCCCTGAGACATCTCAGTGGCCATCTCTTTAGTTTCTTTAGAAGCCAGTGTAGCTACCACAGTCTGAAAGATTTTTTTCTATATTCATAGCAAAAACAAATATTTTCATTTGCCCTTTGATTTACTATGATATTCAATTGGCCTTTCAAACTACAAACCCTCGTGCCTTAACAGTTAACCTTCCCTGTTGAGTCTGAGGACAGGAAGCCTGAGTTCAGACACTGGGAAATACCAACACTGACAGGGAGCCGCTGAAGGAACTGAACCTTTAAAAAAACTAATTGTGATTAATGCAGAGGCCCATAACTGGCTGCGATGCTAACAATAATAATGGTGGAGTGCTCAGGACTAAAAGGGACATTTACATCATTTCACTCAAGGCTCAGGCATCATAGCAGGAGAAAAAGTAGAGAAAACATAATAGCTGAAGGGGTTATTTTCATCAGAAATATCTGAAAAGCAGTCCATGCTTCATAAATAACCTCCCATCCATGCTCATGCAAACAATCCTAGTTAAATTCTGTCACACACACACACACACACACACACACACACACACACACACACTCATGCGCATGCACGCGCACATACACACACGCACAACATGAAAGTTTGAGGGGCATCTTCTTGGGAAAAGGGGATTCAGCTGAACGAGCAGGGGATAAGAGAGGGTAAAAGCGGTGGAAATTACTGAAATCCACTATAGATTTTACAGAGCAGCCAAGGCTGAATGAATTCACAACAGCAAAGACAAACCCTTGCCCTGAATACTACCACATATCATTTTGTCTCCTCTGGACTACCACATTCCCCTCAATCTTCTTTTAGCAAAATATTGATCACATGGTAGATGAACTCTTTTTGTCTCTTTCTCCCAAATTCAGGCTCATAATCTCTTATTTCCACAGACTCCTATTTTCATAGTGCATATCCATAAGTCTGACCACAGTAAATACCCAAGGAATGTTGGAGAAATGAATATGCAAATGTCTAGATGAAGGAAAATAGTTCTGTCCCACCCCCATGTCAGAACAACAAGGCAGAGATCAAGCCATGAGAAATGCTCCCTCCACCATTTACACAGAATCCCGTCTTTGCTACTGTTGGCAGGTAACTGCTGCACGAATGTAGGCATCTTTGGGGGTCTGATTGGTGGTGGGGGACAAGAGAAAGAAGCTGTTGTCATGACCAGACAGACTCCCTTCCCTTCCCTTTCCGATTTTCCTGCCGCTATATGTAGGATCAGCATTCCCAGCTGATAATTGGACAAAAAAGAAGAAAGAAAAAGAACTAAATGTCCCCTTCTCTAATCTCCAGGAGAGGAAGTGCTTTCTAATCAGAAAGGAAGAGTCTGAATTTGCTATGAAAATTCTAGAACCTTTCCACCCATTAGAATTTAAAGAATCATCTTCTTGTTGTTTTTAATAGAGTGGAAAAGAGTAGAAAAAGTTTGTAGACATTCAACAAATCTGTAAATTTGGCCATATGTATAATCCCAGCTTTGAGATAACTAGCCTATGGCACTTCCTTAAGGAACTAGCTCAAGAAAAAAGAGCCCCTACCCTGAAGTGAGAAAAGCCACAGGAAATAAAAGCTCATTGGCCTGTGGACTTCTGCTAAGCAGATCACTCCCTTACTACCAATAATAGCAACCTGATCATTTCTACCAGAAGCCAAAAGGGAGCATTCCTATGCCTTCACATGGAGCTGTGCACGGCTCCCTAGTGTGATTTCTCCCCTCATCCAGACTAAATTACCTCCTGCGCCACGTCAACACTGGCCTGGCAGCAAACACTATCATTTAAACAGAACAAACCAACATCCAAAACATTCATAATTCTAGAGCTACAACATGAATGTAATAGTTCCATAAGCATGGACCCCTCAACTTCCCTCCAGGATAGATACTCACCGTAAGTCCCAGGTCTCCTTTTGGTCCTTGTAAGCCCTACTTAGGGGAAAAAAGAGTAACATTCAGAATAGGCTAGACCAGCTGATAATATAAAGCTGGAGCGAGGCTTGAAAAACCACATCTTGCCTGTTCTCCTGGAGATCCGGGCTCTCCAATTTCCCCCTTTTCACCTTTCTTCCCCACATCGCCCCGTTCTCCATGGTCTCCCTGTATAAAATATGGTTAAAAGATAAACTCACATCATGAGCATTAAAGCCAAATAAGGAAAAAAAAATCCTACCATTTGATTTGTTGCAACTAAACCCCCCTTACAGACTTAGAGTTCTTATTGACATAAATACACATAGGGAGAAAAATCATTTACACTTAAGAGGAAATGAGACACCTTCTGATCAGCTCCTTGCCTTCAGGAAACTCAACTGTTGTATAATTTACCAGGTTCCCGAGGTTTCTGTGTCTCCTACATGTCTCATAAAGATTTATTCTTTTATTGGCTGCCTTTGAAGAATGGGGGAAAATACATGGTAAGTAGAAAAGCTGCGGCATTTGGATTCTGTGGCAGATGACTTTTTTAGTGTGGTGAGAGGGGCAGGAAGCATGAGATCTCTGTCAAAATCAAGGCTAAGCAATTGAGACCATGTGCCTAAGCATTTCCATCAAATTCTGATTCACTTACCTTCTGGCCAGGGAGGCCATGGCCCACTGTGCCCTTTGAGCCTGGAAAACCTTGAGGTCCTTGCTCCCCCTATGTGAGAAATAAGAAAGAGGTGTTCTTATTAATTCCCCAGAATAACTCAGAATGTTTAGGGAGTTAGAAACTAACTTGCAGCTTCTGAACCACATCACAGCATTACCCAATTTTGAGGGATGATATAAAAATAAATATAGATACAGATATATATAGATAGATTTCTTGGTTTGCTAGCATTCCTGTGGTATAGACACCTGTCTTGACTGATCTAAAGCTATGGGTGTTAGGATTCTGCCACTCCAGGTATATGACCACACATGCGCAGAGAGGGGTCTTACGTCTTACGTCATCAGTGCGCTGCGGTGATTGTGCAAATGCGCAAAGCACAGTCATGCAACCAGCGCATGCGTGGTATAGCTCTGTAAGTCCACCTGCACATGTACAGGGGAATCCTTAAAAAGCAGACACAGACTCCTCCCTCCTCTTCTCCCCCCCCCCACCCCTGCACTTGTCTCTGCCCTAGGCCTGGCCACACTCTCTTATGTCCCCCCACCCCCTTCCTCCTAACAAAGCTCTGATACTGGGTTTTGTTGTGCCTCTGACCTTTCCTCTTACGGCAACCAGTGCCACATATTTTTTAAAATTAACAATGGACACATGTGCTTGTTCACAAATAGCTAATGTTTCACTTTATCTTTGTATTTTCCTATATTTATAATATGCTAAAAGCACTTATTAATAATGGGGAGAAAAAGAAAACATTTTCCTCCAATCAAGGATAAGGATCGATCTGTTTATATAATTACTATAACCTGTTAGTTCCATCTTTGGTTGTTTATAGCAACAGGCAGGGCTTGATTTTGGCTCTCCCCCGCACGTCTTAATTCCCTCTCTTGCACAAAACACAACGAGGGCAAAAACAACATCATGGTATAGAATATGAAACAGCAATAATCACTAATAAATCACAAAGTCACAGTAACTGTGCTGCTAAGAAATCTATCCCAAATCCTTACTGAAGTCTGGAGCAGGAGATTTGTCTGTGGCAAAGTACGAAAGATACTGGAGTGGCAGAGCTGACTTCCCTTCATCATACACTCAGAAGTTCCCTAGCCAACCCCAGAACGCCAGTGGGTACAATAAAAATTCTAACCCTAGTCCCAACCTCACACTAGCTTCAAGAGAATCATGGGTGAAGGGAGAGATAAATGTCTGTTCTGCCATGAGTCAATTTCTCACAGCACAGTGTGACTGAACTCTAGGAGTTCCTTTGTATCTGAATAGATTGCAAGCATTGGCTCCTAAATTCAAGACACAAAGCAAGTTCCTTAGAATGGCCAAATTTGAGAAGTTGTTCCGTAAATGTCTTTTCATCTTGGTGTCCTTGAGCCAAGTCTAATGTTCTGACATAGCAAGCCTAGCAGGAAGGACTGTAAACTCCAGACACATCTACGAGATGACTCACCCTCAAGAAGCTGTTGTCCACTTTCGGCTTGGTAGAAGTTACTGATATTGTTTATTCAGTTTGAAATCAAAAGTGATTCTCTTTTCCCACTAGGAAATCTGGAAATACTGAGAGGCCCAGAACTCTGCATGGAAACTGGTGCCAGCTAAATAACACATGTGTCATGATAAAGAGTAGGCAGAAATGTAAAGAAAACAGAACAACCTCACACTTACCAGAAAACAGGCTCCAGTAGGCATGGATCCCAGCCTTATCTAGAGTTTAGAAGGGTCTGCCTCACTACAGACTGGGTGGCCAGTCCATAGAGAGGTATGAAGGATCCTGAGGAAACAACTGCCTGAAATTCTACTACCCTTTATTTTAGTTAAAAAGTAAACAATCCACATATTACATGTATAGTCTTAAGAAAGATGTCTCAGGGAAGGTCACGGTGTAAATTTGCTTCCTCTGATATTTTGTGGAAGTGAATGAGGGCATCTTCATTCAATGAGATATTTGGTAAAAAAGGAAGCTTTGGATTGAGGCAATGCCTCAGACTACTGGTGCTGAGTACTTGTGCTGAGGAGTCCAGAAGGACTCTTGGTCATGTACAAGGGAGACAAAAAGTTCATGGCAGAACTTTCAAAGGAATCCAATGGTTAGCTTTGTCCCTATCCCAAAGGAGGATGGATAGTAAAAAACACAGTGATACCATGATGTAATGGAGAATTACCACTGAGAAGTCCACATTTAGAGTGGCTTGGGAGGATCTCCATACCTGTTTATCAATTATGCAGAATATTTGTTTCTTAGGCAATATTTCAGATCTCTACAGCACATATTACAAAAATATCCAATAAAGGTTTATGACTAGCTGCCTTTAAGAAGTGATGCAATTTCCCAACAAAGTGAAAAGCCATATCCTGAGGAAAATCACTGAGAAGGCATCTTTCAAGAGGTAACTGGATGTCCAGGAGCCTACACCAAAATGCTTTCTAATGTAAACATTCTATTTATAGTTGTTAATGAAGGAAGCTGGGCCTCTGTAACATAAAGGATTTTCTTCCTTTGTAACCATTAGCTTTCCTTCAAAACACTTGAGGGTTTCCTAAAACTTTCAGAGTAGATCAGCTGGCTAAAAGCCTTTATTAGGTAAGCCCATGCTTAGTTTAGCAGAGGTGAATGTTCCTTAATCAGGTTTCCTTCTATGGCTCAGCAAAGTGGTAAAGAATGATTTCACTCTAGATTAGAAAGAATGTCAGAAAGGTTGTATCTATTGGAAAATATAATTAAATACACCTTTCAAACTGAACTTCTCAACCACTGTACCCTATACTCCATTTCTAAGTATGGCCTGCTAAAAGTGGGATAGATTTAGCTTTCAATAATTGATTATTTTATAGAAAAGAAATTTACAAGAGTAATGTGCAACAATCTGAATCTTTTAATTGTTCGTATTACTAGTAAGAAAGAAAATAATTGCTATTCTTTCTAAATGTTTTATTGGGCATAGGGAGAACAAATCAAATTCATAGATGCTCAAAAAAGTGTAAAATGGACTTCTGGCTTTTACTCAGAGTATAGAACATGAAAAATAAATCATTCTTAAAGCAACAAGATGTTTACATTATGAAACATTTCAGGGTAGGCTCCTGGACATCCAGTGACCAAGGTAGTAATTGACTTCTCAGTGATTTTCCCTCAGGATATGGCTTTTCACTTTGCTGGGAAATTGAGTAACTCTTAAAGGCAGTTAGTCATAAGCCTTTATTGGACATCTTTTGTAATATCTGCTGTAGAAATATGAAATATTGCCTAAGAAACAATTAGTCTACATAATTGTTAGAAAGGTATGGAACTCCTCAAAGACCTCTTTGTATAAGTGAAGTCACAACTCTTTTGTAGACTGTTATGGGCCTGTAGTTGTGGGACAACCACTGCTCAACATCTTAGGAAACACTGGATCCCTAAGAAGCGCCAGGACCTCAGCACACCCTCCCCTGATGGAAATACCAGATGCTATGTATAATCTGGCAAGTAGGACTCAGATAAAATTCTGAACCTGTTCCTAACAGCCAATGTGGCTGCTGTGAGATGATGGGACGCTGGGGCTACAGGCAGAAGGGGAGATCACCCCTACCCCCAGGCTGCTCTGCTGGGACCCACCAGAGCTCAGAAGAAAGACATGCAAGCAGGAAGGCTGGGCAGGAGTGACAGGCGGGAGGCTGGGGACAGCTCCCTGTGGTACAGGCCTGGAAGTAAAGCCCCCTCCTACTGCCTCATTCTGTCCAAGATGCTGCAACAAAACACTGGGGTGTTGGGGAATATTATTTGAAGGTCTGTTACTTTTGTTTATGTTGCATTTGTTTAACTCTGTGAAGCTGTGTTACTGTGCCCGTCTAAAACACCTGATGGTCTAATAAAGAACTGAACCGCCAATAGCAAGGCAGGAGAAAGGATAGGTGTGGCTGATAGGCAGAGAGAATATATAGGAGAAGAAATCTGGGAAGAGGGGAGATAAAGTAATCAGAGACAGAGGAGGACTCCAGGGGCCAGCCACCCAGCTACACAGCAAGCCACAGGGTAAAGGTAAGATTTACAGAAGTAAGAAAAAGGAAAAGCCCAGAGGCAAAAGGTAGTCAGGGTAATTTAAAGTTAAGAAAAACTGGCTAGAAGCAAGCCAAGCTAAGGCTGAGCATTCATAAATAAGAAAAAGGTTTTGTGTATTTATTTGGTAGCTGGGTGGCAGGCCCTTGCCAAGAAGAGCCAAAACAACCAAAAACTGGGGGATAGCAGGCCCACACACGGAACTACCCATTTCTTACTGTTCTGGATGTTTAGAAGCCCAAGATTCGGACAGGGGAGGAGGCATTGTCTATGAGGACCATTGTCTGGTTCACAGATGGTATCTTCTGGCTGCATCTTCACATGTGGAAGGGACAAAGCAGCTCTCTGGACCTATTCTGAGGACACGAGTTCATTTGTGAGAGCCCCACCCTCTTGACTTAATCACATCCCCAAGGCTGTGCCTCCCAATAACATCACCTTGAGAGTGAGGCTCTCAGCATAGGGATTGTGAGTGGACAGAAATGTGCAAACCCTATCTATCACCCAGGGAAAGGCATAGCACTCCCTATGGGGAAAGGTCATCTAAGGAAAGGACAACCAACATCCTTACCTCTTAGGCAAAGGTGATGACTCATTATGGTGATATTTTATTTGTGCTGAAATGTGATTTTATTTGTATGTTAATAAATAAAGTTGCCTGGGGATCAGAGCTAAAAGCAAGCCATTTAGCAGAAGTCTGGTGGTGGTGGCACAGGCCCTTAATCCGATCACATGGCAGGCAGAGTCTATGCGTAGTCAAGGACACAGTCAAGCAGTGACCCTAACCTTTAATCCCAGTTCAAACCATAGAGACCTGGAGGTCTGTATAGACAGTCAGTGACAAGGAAATCATGTGGTTGGGTTTAGAGCCAATGAGAAGGTAGAACAGAAAGGCAATAAAAAGACAGGTCACACAGGAGAAGGTCTCTCTCGGGGGAAGGATGGCAGCAGGTGGTAAGCTAAAGGCTATTGGCTAGTGCTCTGATCTCTTGGGCTTTTAACTCTGTATTTGGCTTTGTGTTTCTTATTTAATAAGAACGTTTAGAATTTCATCTACAGCTCATAGCAGTTGGAGGAAGGAAACAGACTAAAACCCACAGCAAGGAATCTTAGGAGCAGGCATTAAAGCTGCCCTATCGCTTGGGGCCAGGAACGCATGCTCAGCCCAGGATGGCAGGAGCCACCTGTGCAGAGAACTGGTATGAATTTTGATGCGTATAAATAATTTCCCACTAAATAATGAAAGTAAAAGTCCTTTAAAACTGGAAAGAATTGGAGTCAGAGAGCTGGTTCAGTGGTTAAAGCAGTGGTGGCTCTTGCAGAGGACCTGGGTTTGATTCCCAGCACCTCCATGGTGGCTCACAGCCATCTGTCACTCCCGTTCCAGGGATCCATCGCCCTCTTCTCTGCAGGCACCAGACACACACACACACACGGTATGCATGCCACAAAACATCCATAAACACAATTTTTTAATTAAAAAGAATGGAACATTTGACAAAATTTTAATTATGTATGTAGGTTAAACTGTGTGATACCAACAATAATTTTCCGATATTTACCATTGTGCTATATTGCATAAGAGAATGTGCTTGTTTGTAACAAAAAATACTGAAGTATTTAAGAGAAAAAGTAAAAATACCATATCTTCAATATACTATCAAATGTTTCATTAAAAAATAACGTGACTCTGTATACACACATGCACATATACTTTGACTTTTCAAATTTGGTGATATTAACATTTAGCAGCTCCAGATAAAGGGCCTATAGGAAGTCTTTATGCTATACTTGCAATTTGCTTAAATGTGCAATGATTTCAAAATAAAGATTAGAGATCAGTGTATGAAAGGAATAAATGAGAGAATAAACAAACACACAATGGTGTCATCTGTCCTCATTGGAGCAGCTGAGCCCACAGGCTACCTGGAGTCTGAGAACTCACATGTTAAGTAAACACCAGAAGCTACAACAGAGTCCAACATGTGGATTCCATGTGTTATGTGTGTGCACAGATGAGTGTGCATGTGAGTACACCTGGTATGGAAACCAGAGTGCCATTCCTCAGGTGCGCTATGCATGCTTTTTGTCCAAATCTCTCTTTAGCCTGGTGGTAGACAATGAGGCCAGGCTAGCTGGCCAGGGAGTCCCAGGGAGCCTTTGTCTCTGCCTCTCGGCACTGGGAGTCAAACCCAGGTCATGGTGCTCACAGGCAAACATTTTGTCCACTCATCCACCTCTCTAGCCTGCAGTATGAACTACTTCAGGGTAGTTCTGCTCTTTGAACTGTGGAGGCTTTGACCATTGCTAAACCCTTTTAGAGCGCCCAGGATTCACATTTACATAACCTTCGGTTCAGCGTTTGAAACAAGCACTAGCATTGTCCCAGGTGAACACAATCAGTTTATACAGCAGTGTGGTTACCACCCACCAGATTAGGACTTCCACCTCAGCAACATGTAAACGTTAACAGAAGCGGGACACCAGGCTACGATTCACCACAGGGGCTCTCTGACTACCACTGCCCCTTCCTGCTGGAGTTCATGCCTCCCGAGTTTTCTCTGTTACCTCGTAGGGAACAACAATGTTAATTTATAGAACAGAGATTTTTATTTCTGAGAAGAGATATGAGTTTCATATTTAGAAACAGTAACTAAGAAGCCCATGATTAAAGGGAAAATGTACTAAGCCGTTCTGAAATGTTGGCTCCGGCCTGCTGCCTCACTGAAGTTGAAAGGCAAGAGAAAAAACAACCTGCACACAGGCTCTATTCGGTGGAAGCATGAACCATCTCGGTTTTATTTTTATCTTTACATCCTTGTCATTTTACTGTAGAGCTCTCCTCCGAGGCATTTTCTATCACTTGCTAAAGGAGAGAGGGCTAAAATCAATAAGGCAAACCAGAGCCAGAAATTCTAGTTCAAACAAAAACTTCTCTGACAAGAGGGTAGCCTTGTCTGAGCACCCCAGAGACCTGGTTACACGGTGCAAACAGATGGAGGACTGAGCTAACATTCAGCTGTGGGTCAACCGGGACCTTTGCAGCTCTCGGCCTATGCAATTGTGCAACCATATGAAGCAGTGTAAACCTCAATATTTTGTAATGGTCCTACAGTATCTCAGGATTTCTTTTGTAAATGTCATTCTGCACTGTGTCTCTGTTCTACATTGCCTCTCCCTTTTCTGATCACACTATTACTAATAAGAACTTGGCAGAGGCACTTGAAAGTCTTGAAAGTGGAGAATGAAAACTTTCTGCCAGCTGGAATAAAGAAGGTGGTATTGTGTTAAGATGTTGACTTAGTGGGTGAACGGTACAGTTAATCAGACCAATGACCAGCCTGAACAGTCTGCCAGTGTTTTGCCCGCAAGCCAGAAACCGCTTTGTACTTCTTTGTGGGCACAGCTAGATCACAAGAAGGAAAATTTCCATTTTTATTGACCTCTGTCGTACATTAAATTGTACATGTCAATAGAAGGTGCTTGTCTAGGGGCTTCTCGAAACCAGATTGGTCTGCTATTTGGGCATTGATTTCCTGAGAGTCCTGATCATAACACTCTGCTGCCGTATGTAGCAACTGCAATTTATTGTTTCCCTATGAGCAAAGAGCAAATTTACGTTTCTGTGTAATTTCTTAATAGTCCTGTGAGCAAATACATAGGTGATAAAAGTCAGGCTCTAACAATTCTCTCAAGCGACCATGGATTATGTCTGATTTTGCAATAGTTTCAACAGTAATTCTGTTTCCCAAATTCAAGCTGACAGCCCCTCCAAACAAAGGCTCCACTGCTTTCACTCCTCTGTTCCAGCTTGGCACCGAGTAGAAGCCCGGGCAATTCTTCCCTCTCTTACCTGATAATCAACTGCTTCCAGTTCCTTAAAATCCCATCCCCGGTGGCACTGCATTCCTCTAACTGAATGTCCCATTTTGATATGTTAACACTCTTTAATGGGGACCCAGACAGCCTAATGCTTGTTTGATAAAGTAGTCCATTTGCTTAGGAGGAGAATCAATGAGTAAGTTACATGCTATCAGGCAAGCATTTGTTGGAGCAGAGCCCCAGAGCTTCTGGTACTGGGCCAGATTATATTATCCCAATAGGCTGAATGGAACAAAAACATGGCTTCATTATATTTGATTTCCATTCAAATGGTGATCTAGTTGCAATTGTGTTTAGTGAGAGACAAGAAAATCATTCACAGATTCAATGGTTGACAATCCAACACCTTTACTATGTGTATTTATTTCTTTATTCTTCATGATCCCAGTGTACAGCCAAGAAATGTCAGCCACATACAGCGTGAGTTTTCAGAACAGCTCCCATGGAAACTTCCAAGTGCTGGACCATGAGACTGCAGACATTAATACTGATGGCTGTATCTTTTCCTAGGGCTGCCATAATGAATTACCACAAATGTAGAGGATTAAAACACTACCCATCTATTATCTCACTATTCCAGGAGTGAGAAATCTAAAACCAGTTTCCAAGGTGTAGACAGAACAAGTTTTCTCTAGAGGCTATGAGGATAAAATATGCTGCATTTATTCTTTCAACTTCTAGTGCCTTCCTCCTTCTACGGGTTTCTCCATTCCCCTCTACTCCAGGCTATTTCTAGCAACACATCCCTTCTACCACGGTCTGTCTCCTTCTGCCTGCCTCTTGCTTGAGACTTCCTCTGGGGTCCACCCAGATTAACTTGGAACAACTCCTCTCCCCCCATTCCTAGTTTCCTTCTGCCATAAAGTAATAAATCCACATTCCACAGATGAGGAACGGACATCTGCATGATTCAGGGTTCAGCCTACCATAGTGACTTGTATCTTATTGCTATAAAACCAATGGAATATGGTTACCATGTTATCTGTAATTAACCTTACTATATTTCCCTTTGGTTAATATCACTAGTATGTGAATATGCAAGTTAACTCAGTTTACACTTTAGGATGTGGAGTTAAAAATTTTATATAACACTTAAAATATCTAATCGTGTGCTGTATAATGACATTTTGTTCAACAAGCAGCCATGTGTATCCAGCTGTGGTCCCAGGAGATTGTAAGAGAGATGAAAAACTCCCTTTGCTTCCTGCCGTCCTGGTGACATGTGCAGCCTGATCACCACTCATACCTCTGTGGTGATGCAAACGTGACACAGCCAGTCATCTAAAAGTAGAGAGCATCCAAAAGGAGAGGAGAGAGAGTGCGAGGTGGGTTGGATCAAAAGAGAGAACATGCATGCATGCATGAAATTCTCAAAAATAAAAATTTTCAGAATCAAAAGTAGAGCACACTCTGGGTCTGAATGGACATCTCAGTCAACAAGACGCCTGCTGTGGCAAGCGTAAGATCTGGGTTTGGATTCTCAGCACCCACATTTGAAAAGTCAGGCATAATAGTGTGTGTCTATAACTCTAACACTAAGGGTTAGAATGTGTGGAGATATGTGGACCCTTGAAGCCCAGTGGCCAGTTAATCTGATCAAAACAACGAGCTTCTGGTTTGGCAAGAGGCCCTATCTCCTAAAGTTAGAGAACAATCAAGGAAAGACATGTGACATCATTGTCATGCTTACACACACACACACACACACACACACACACACATACATACACACCATACCACACTGTGCATACACACAAACTATAGCACATGCAGCTAGGTATGGTGCCATGCTTGATGATAAATATATGATGCTTTCTTACATACTAATGGTCCTATATTCAATCATTGCATTAGAGCATGCTCCAACATGACTGTAACATGACTATGAAATAGTACCGTATGCTGTTTGGGTAGGAAACTCACAGATGTATGTTTTCTACATCTCTTGATCGCATCAAGAGGCCATGACAAATGGTGGACCTATACCATCTGGATTTGTGCAAGGACACTCCACAATGCACACACAAGGATGAGATCACCTCACGGCATCTCTTAGAACAGATCCTCCTTGTTAGGTAAAGCATGACTACATCGTAGCTCATAATCCACACTTGAAGACATGTGTTTCAACTAGTACCACATGGATTTGCTCCAGAGGGATATCAAAAATGCACTTTACCCTAGGACAGGGCAAGGTGTACTGACTGGAATGCTGTATAGGTACATGTCTCTCACTTCAAAGGAACATGAGAGTCAGGTGATTAAGATACAAAATTGGAACTCTGACTAGTCTTTCACTGCATGTGTTTTTGTTCTTACTTTTTAATAAAGAGCTAGACTTCACAGTAGGATTCTATCTGAAACCTTCTTTCACTGAAGCATGCCTTGAGATGGCAGACTTATCCAGGAAGAAGCACATCATGTCTATGAACCTCTAAATATCAGAAACCAATAGACAGTCAACGAAAAGAATGAACTATTATAACTATATAAACTGGCATCACAAAACTTACAATACACATAGACAAATATCCTCACCTCGATGACACTGCGCTCCACTAGTCATTTGGCTGAAGCTTTGGTCTTGACTTCCAGTTTCTAAGTATAACCACCAGCAGATGAGGAAGGGGTTGAGGAAGCAGCAGACGAGCATTTGTAAAGAATCCCAGAACAGTCAGGACACTTAGCTTGGCTGGTTGATTGCTTCCTGGACCCACACTCACTGTCATGGGTTTCTATTTGATTGGCAGAATTTAGTCTCATTTTCTAATAATAAAGTTGTTCTTAGTTTAAATCCTAGCACTAAATATATTGGCAGGTCATAGTAAAAAAGCACCATAGCTTTGAAGGGTTTTGCCAGCTGGTCTCGGTTGCATACATCAATTTGTCTTGCCCTTCTGTCTAGATCTCTCTATATAAACCTGCCAAATTTCATGACTATCTTAGCTAACATTCAAATATAATTGTACCAAAATGATAAACACAAAGAGACGAGTGGGCTTAATAGGAGTTGGCTATGCTGGGGCAAGAATATCTGCCACAGCCCCTTTGCTGGCCATCTATAGTTTCTTGGTTCCCTGCCCTGAGTCTCTAGAAGATCACATATTTTGCTGTTTGGTTCCTTTTAAAGATTTCTTTTAATTATGTGCATGCATGTGTATGCAGGTGGCCATGGAGGCTAGAGGCAGGCATTGGATCTCCTAGAGCTGGAGTTACCAGTAGCTGTGAACCTGCTGCCAGGGTTTCTGGGAAGCAAACTCAGATCCTCTGCAGAAACATTGCATACTCTTAACTACTGAGCTGGCTACCTCGCCAACCCTGGTCGTGTGGTTTAGATGACTCCATCATTTCCTCTGGTGTCCCTTGTGTTCTCAGGATAGACGTGTACCAGGTTCCTTTCTTATTATTATCCCGAGAATCTTGTCTACATCTGTGACTTTACTAGTGACCCTATAAAGCCAAGCTCCAGTTCTCTAGTCTCTATAATCATTATTATCTCAAACTCCTGGCTTAACTTCCTGTCTACTTTCAAGAGTTTTCCATAAGATAGCCACTGAAGAACCAAATCTATCAAAAACAGAAAGCCTACTCTGTCATGTTTTCTGTCCCTCATAAACTCACCCCTTAGACTCTCAGGATTGCTGATTCTCTGTGTCATGACCTCTGTTCTTTCTGGTCATCCTTACCCAACATTTGCGTAAAGACTAGCTCTCCTAAGACATCCAAGTGGTCTTCTCCCATCTGTCCTCACTCCAGCCATAACTAGCATCATTCATATCAACCTCTTTCACACCACGTATGTTATAACAGCTTTGGATGCTGATATCTTATCCATCCTATCTACTATAAATTTCCAAAGTAGAAACTATTCATCTTGCCTTTTAAAAAACAATTTAACTTTATTTTATGTGCATTGGTATGAAGGTATCAGATCCCCTGCAACTGGAGTTACAGACAGTTGTGAGCTGCCATGTGGGTGCTAGGAATTGAACCTGGCTCCTCTGGAAGAACAGCCAGTGCTCTTAATGATTGAGCCATCTCTCCAGCCCCATCCGGCGTTATTTTTTACCTTCTGAAGTACATATTTCTGATCCCTATATATCATATTGAGCTATAAAGAGTGTATATGGAGGCTGACCTCCTTTTTATAAAAGCTGACTAAGGACCATATACTCTAAATTCCATCTTATTTAACCTTATAACCCGCAAGTATCTAGGTGCCTCTTAGGATGATTTAAAAAAATTTCTTGATAAAAATTTGCAACTCAAACTGATCATAGAGTATCCAGCCCCAATGGATACATCTACAACACAACTATTGCAACCCAGTGCTCAGGGAACATTAAGTAAGTAAGACTGTAAGAGCCAGGGTCCAAAAATCTCTGCTGTGTTTCCTAGAAATGACAGAGAAGCTTCACCCAAGGTACCTCAATAATATAATTCCTAAACTAGACCTGAACAAGGACAACACCAACAGACATGCTGATGTGGAAGGGGACTGTCATGTGACTCCACCCCTAGAAGAAGAATGACAGCTAAGTCCAGGGATGCTGAGCTCAAGGAAATAGTTTTCCCCAGGGAGGAACTCCCTAATCGGTTATCCCAAACCAAGTAGTGTTCCCTGAAATCTTGTACATGCAAGCTACACTGAACACACTCAGCAGGTTGTATTTATATATTTAAGAATATGTAACAATAACAACTAAAGCAGAGGAGACCAGGAATTTGAGAGAAAGCAAGGTAGAGGTCATGGGTGGAGTTGAAGGAAGGGGAATAGAGGAAAATTATATATATAATTATATTTTAATTTTAAATATTGGGGGTTCAATATAGAAAAGAGATGTTAAAATAAGGATGTATGGGAAAGTTCCACAGATTTTTATTGGTGAATCAGCTGAAGAAGATATTTATAACTAGGTTCTCTGGGCCAGGAATGTGGAGTTGGGTCCAGGGTCAATTGTGAATATCTCCTATAGCATTGGCTTCTGAGACAGCTGAATAAAATCTGTAAAGAGGTGTTCATGTGCAAGAAAACCCACTGTGGCTCACTTGAGATGACTTCTGCTGACTCACAGACCACTTCAGCAGGAGTGTGGAGAGAGCAGGAAATGCTGACCTGGACAGCCACAGCCACTACCTGAGCAGCAGAAAGTGGGGCCTCTTAGCATAATATTCAGTCCCTCTACATAAGTTTGCTGAACAAACAGATTCTATGACCTGTTGTGTGCTTTTCAAATTACTCTTCTTTCCCCCCTCCCTCAAGGATCAGTTCATTTACAGACAAAAATGGAAACAAAAGCAGTTGAAAGATCTAAGCTGTTTCATAATGAACTGAACCGTGACCTAGAAAGACATGAGTCCTGGGTTACTAAAGTTTTCTCTTGCTGTAACAGAAAGCCTGAGATATGAATTTACAGGAGGGAAGAGTTATTTTGGCTCACGGTTGCCAAGGTTGCAGCACATTATTTGCTTAGCAGCATCTTTGGGTGCCTAAGGCAACACTGAACATTTTGATGGAGAATGATCAGTGGAGCAAACGTCTCACCTTGTGGCAGATAGGTAGCAGAAGAAGAGTCAGGAATAAGATATACTTCCTCAAAGGCATACCCTCCCATGGCCCACTTTCTTCAATTTGGCACGTTCATCTGGAAACTCATCAAGGAATTTAAGCCACTGAGGTGGTTAGCACCGTAGTGATCCAATCACTTCCCAACAGGACCACCATGCCTTCAATACATGACCCTTTCAGGACTATTTTATACCTGGGCCATAATAAGCCTAACATCTGGAACAACTGAATGTTCTCTTACATGAAAAGGGGGTCTTTCCAGCTGTGACTAAGTTCAAGTTCTTCACACAGGGAAATTATTTTTTATTATCTGGGTGGGTCCTAAGTGTAATCATGAGTCTCCTTCAAAAGGAAGCAGAAGGAAGTATGCCAGAAGAGCAGGTGGCCTGTGGTAGAAACAGAATCAATGAGAAAAGGTAGAGCTCATTGGCTTTATAGATGGAGAAAGGTGTTATGTCAAGGTACACTAGGAATGTGGATCTACAATCTAGAAAAGACTAGCAAATGGACTCTTCCTCTTCGAAGCTCGCTTAGTGTTTTCTGCACTAAGGTTCATTTAATATTCAAAGGTTTCCAGAACTATAAGGAACTGCAGATGAGTTGTATTCAAGCTGACTTCATGCCAATCTGTTACAGCAACCACAGGAAAGCAACCCAGAGACTAAGGCCATTCCTCTAGCTCTTGGCAAAGCAGGCTGTAACTAGAGCATTTTGTGTTAAATCATCAAAAGTAAGTTGACTCATAAGTATTACTTCAAGTGTCATGAAGCTAAGAAGAGGAAGCCATGAACAGAGCATTTTTGCAGGCCACCATTCCAAGCAAGGACAGTTCTTTGGAGAATACTATTCATCTATGGCATTTCACTCTTGAGGAGACAAAGGAATGCTGGGAAAGACACTCTCACTCCAAGGGAAAGGGATGACTATTCCATGTGTTAGCCCTTGCAATATGGCTAGAGACTGTTGGAAAGCCATGCTTCAGCATGAGTGACAGTTTGATTATCATATGCATCCTTTAACTTACTTAGTTTCTAACATCACCTGTGCTCTATATTGTTAGAGTTGTTTCTTAATCCTATATTTAAAGATGGAGCTCAATTCCATTTCCAGAGCCCCTCTAAGGTGAAGTAGAAGCTTCCTTCTCTTCTTCTCCATGCTTCAAAGGACCCTCAGAGTCTGAAGCAGTCAGATATCCCACTAAGCAACCTGGGAATACCCACGCACTACAAGAGTCGTAGGCTGCTGTTGCCATGAAAAACACTATGACCAAAAGGTTTTCTGTGACTGCTGTAACAAATCGACATGAATTCACTAGTTGAATATGACTCACAGTCTTTCACAGTTCTGGGCCCCTTAAGTCTGAAATAAATCTTAATGGAGATAACACTATGGTTTATTTCATTCTACAGCATGTAGTTCATCATCCAGGGAAGTCAGGCAGGAACTCAAAACAGGAACTTGGGGCAGAAGCTGATGCAGAGGCCATGGAGGAGTGCTGTTTACTGGCTTGCTCCTCATGGCTTGCTCGGGGGTGGCACTGCCCATGATGAGTTGGACCCTTCCACATAATCATCAGTCAAGAAAAATGCCTCCCAGACTTGCACACAAGCCGATCTTAGGGAGGCATTTCCTCAATTGAGCTCCCCTCCTCTCAGATGACTCTAACTTGTGTCAAGGTAACAAAAGGATGAGCCAGCACAAAGAGAGTGACTGTGAGTGTGTACACCGAGGACAGGAATGGTAGGGAAGCAGAAAATGAGAAGAAAGCCTAACTGTAATAGACTCTAATATTAAACTGACCAAGTCACTCTGTCCAGAGTAAATATCCAAGTGAAATTAAAATATATATATACAGCTGGACATGGTGGCACATGCCTTAATCCTAGCACTTGGGAAGCCATCCAGAGCTACATAGAGAGATCCTGTCTCAAAACACCAAATAAGCAACAAGAACAAAATGCATATATGTGTGTGTATATGTATATATATATATGTATATGTATATATATGTAATTAGCTTATGTATGTCCATAGCAGTGTTATATATAAAAATCAAAAATAGAGACACACTAATATGTATATCAGTGGAAAAATGGATAAACAGAAGGTAATATACTTACACAATGTATTATTATTTGATTTAAAAAGAAAGGTCTGATACATCATGAACAGTCTTTGAAAACTTTATGTTCTGTTATAAAAGCTGGTCAGAAAAGTGCACATATCATAATTTGGTTTATGTAAGACACTCAGAATAGGGAGATCTATGAAGATGAAAAGATTAGCGGTTGCCAGGGCTGATAGTTCAACAGGAGGTAATGGGCAGTGGCTGCCAAGGGCCATGTGCTTTATTCGGGGGATTATGAAAACATTCAAAATTAGGTGGTAATGACAATTGTGCTGTTATGTGAGCATGCTAAAAGAATTAAGCACCCAAGAATACATTAAAGGAGTAGATTGTGTAGTATGTGACTGAATTTCAATAAAACTTTAAAATAAAACAAATCCTTTTAGGGCTCTGTATCTTTAGAGCAGTAATTCCCATACTGTGGTTACATAAGAAATATCTGTCCATCTTTATGACAATAGGAATTACTGGGCTCCAGCATCTGAGTCACTTCTCAGAAGATGTCTTTCAACGTTCATTTTTTTTATATGCTCTGGGGATTAAAGTCCTATGTATTCTTTAAATAAAGTATGGGCGAGCCTTATGACAAACACTTCCTGCAGGCAATCCTCCAGCTCGTTCATCTATATGCAGTTTTCTCTCTCACTGAGTTCAGAACAGCCAAACTTACTCACAAAAGGAAACTTCTCTCTTGAGTGTCTCAGCAAAACTCTGCTAGATTTTCTTTATTAACTACTCAGTGACAACTGATTCGCTAACCCGGAAGCTTAGATGTACAGACAGCATCTGAGGTCAAGCAAAACAGTAAAGCCACGAAAAGATTCATGGAGTCACAGTCTCTTACTAAAACAAATCCTAAAAGAAAACTCATTTGTTAACTTAGGGTTTTGCTGCACTGTGCCTGCTTCAAGGGTAAACCATCAACTCCTATGAAAGCTTAACAGGAAAAGTGACAAATATATGGATGATGGACTTGCATTCCCCCAGATTTTTATAAGCCTACACTCATGTACAAAGTGAAGTAAAAAACCACATCAAAGAATTAACAGCAATAGAAAAATGCCACGGCAGGCAGAGGGCCATCCCAGGCAAGGGCAGCGTCAGCTCTAAGAATGTACCTTACATAACAGGGTGGAGGGCAAATCTTCAAACAAGAATGAGAAAACGTGAGAAGCTCTCTCTAACACTGTTTAAGGTGGGCAAGGGTACATAAAACTTTACATCCATCTATGGACTACTATACAATAAAATATACATTGATTTCAAGAGTGTCTCTGTTACATTAAGCAAGAGAAGAAAATCAAGCTGGGAGCACAGGACAGAATGATTTTAAAAGAGTCCACTCACCTATGTGTGACTATGCACATCTAATGGAAAGAAAGGCACAGAGACTGCACCACGCTATGAGCAGTGATAACGTCCATGGGGCAGGACGGAAGAGGGAGGGGAGTTTTACGAGGCTGAATGGTATGAGGTGTACCAGTGTAAAAAGGGGTATGCCTTGTTACCTTATTTAAAGTAAGAAAGTCTCCTGAATTTGTTATAGTCATTGAAAAACATACAACAACAGAAGAAAGCTTCTGTTCCCAAGAATGCCCCAAACAGATTGTCATTAAGAATGCTGTAGAATTGATTCTTGAGTTGGGTGGTGGCAGGGTGAAGGGGGTGGGTAGAAGAAATCATTACTGATCTGAACGTTTAAGATATGGGGAGGGGGCTGGAGATATGGCTCAGCCGTTAAAGGCTAGGCTCACAACCAAAAATATAAGATATAGGGAGGGACTCCATTCTCGTTGGCATCACAGACTTTTGTTTTCAAGGCTATTCCCATCACTACACAGCACACTATGATGTCTCGCACCTTTAAAAAAAAAAATACCTTCCTTAATCACACACACGATTCCCCATTACTCTGGTTCTATGTCCTATTTCCCAAATGTTGCCTGTAAATTCTGTCTTCACTTCCTTTCTTATCACTCTCAATTTTTAAACATTTTAAAATGCTTTTAAATTCATGGGGAAAGAATAAAGATAATACAAATATTCTCCACAGTCCCTGGATCCAGATTCATCAGTTAGGCCCCCGTCCCCATGTGTACGTGAACAGTGTTTGTCAGGGTCACCAGTGACTTCCACATTTTCAGTTCTCCTGGTTGTGTCCCAGTTCTCATCTAAACAGCACCACCGACACAACCGTCCTCCAAACTTATCTCCACTTGGCTTCCGGGTGCCACGGGATTTCTTTCCACACCACTGCTACTTCATCTCAACCACCGGCCTTCTCTGGATCTTCTCCCTCCTCCTGTCACCCTCCAAATGCTTAGAGGTGCTGTGCTTTGTTCCCCTTGTAGGTCTTACCTAGCTCAAGAATTTAATTGTCATCTGTATTGTGAGACACGAGTTGTATGTCCTGCCCTGACCCGCCCTGTCCCCTCCCCTGAAACTGAGATTCCTCTCCCCAGTTCCTCCTGAGCAGCTCCAGGGGAAGTTTATCTTTAGAGACCCAGAGTTAAACCTCCAAGTCCTGCTCTCCTTCTCACACCCATTCTCCCTTCTGTCTCTCACCTCAGAAGATGGCAACTCCACCCTTTCATTCATCCAGGCTCTCGATCTTAATATCCCTCCATTCTTTTCTTTGTACTATATCCTACATCCAATGCAGACCCCAGCCACCTGTTAGCACCCCACTCTGGCACCCTGGGCTAAGCTGTTCACACCTCTCACCTCTCCTAGCCTCAAGGTTTGATGCACTCTAGTCAAACCATTATTGACAATCCTTGAATGTGCCAGCCATGGATTCTGTCCCCAAACTGTAACTGAAGACTCCTCCAATTCCTTCTGCCTACTGCCTGGGTTTCCACTGACATACATACAGCACTGAGTGCCAAGGACCACTTGGGGAAAATGATAATGAACATTGTTAATATGGGAGCATTTTGACAACATGAGCAAAACAACTAATGTAAAAAATCTTTCAATGAGAGTCTCTTCCCTATATTTTTTGTTTTAAAAATCTCCCAATGTCATTGTAATGACACCTTTAATCCCAGCACCAAGGAAGCAGAGCTAGGTGGATCTCTGTGAGTTTGAGGCCAGGCTGGTCTATATAGCATGTTCCAGGCCAGTCAAGGCTACAATGCTACACACTAAGACCTTGTCTAAAAAAAGAAAAAAAAAATTGATTGAGTAACCATTAATCCAGCTAGTTACCCTGGTAAACCATTTATTTTGCACAGTGGATGACATGATTAAGATTAGTTCCAGTTCACAATCTCATCAGTGAAGTACCAAGGTTAAACGTCAACATTGTTTCCTCTTAATGAGGCTGGCTGCAACGCTGGCCCCATTTTTAATGAGAAATGATAAATTATAAACATGTGCTCTGACTCTGAAGGAATATACTCTCTTTAGTGCATGGTTTAGACTCCTTTTAGAACATGAATTCAGTATTATTAATTCTCAACCCTACATTACATACCAACCTTTGAAACAAACATAGCCCATCACCATATTAGCCTATGAGAGCATGAGTGTGGCAGACATCTTGTATTTAAAGAAAAATGCTTTTAACTGAAGTTTAGAGAATTAGACCATATGAACTTGTAATTTTCACCATGAGGTAAAAATGCTGGAACCAACTCTACCAGGTTTTAAATAAGTATCAGGTCAAATGCCTAATAATGTAATAATGTTGCCTTGTTTGGTATCTTTCTAAGATAAAGGCAAGAAATCCAGTTCTACAGGTCAGCTCCCTTTCTTTTTCTCTTCTGCTATGTAATTTTTTGCATTTATTTATTTATTTATTGTGTGTGTGGTAACATGTGTATGCGTGTGTGGTGACATGTATGAATGTATGTGGAGATCAGAGGACAACTTGTGGAGGTCACTACCTGAGTCCTTGGGATCAAATTTAGGTTGCCAGTCTTAGTGGCAAGCACCTTTACCATTCTTTTTTATTAAATGAAAATATCAAAACATACAGTGGGTTAGGATATTTTCATTTAATAAAAAAGAATGGGTTTTGGTGTCATAGACATGTCTACTTCCTGCACCTAGATCAGTACCCAGCACATAATATGCTCATTAATATTTTCTCTGAAAGACGAGCAGAATTAAAGATATTGGGGAAAAGTATGGTGAGGACATTCTCTTTTTGTATTGAACAGTACTTGCTCTGTACCAGGTGTATATCAGGTGGTCCAGATCTAACTATAAACCAAGGTATCTGCTATCTCAGCATCTGGTGTTTAGGTAGAAAACGAACAATAAGAGCATGGGAAGAGCTATGCTGGGATGACTTAAGTTCCACGGAACCCAAACAGAACTCAGGCTTAAGGAAACAGAGGCTTTCAGAGGAGGTACTGTATACCACGAGCCCTGACAACTGACCAGAGTTTACCTGGTGAAATAGGATGCTAAGGGAATCTCCCCCAAAAAAGGGATCAGCTGACACACAGCACTGGGACCAGGGAACCAAGATGTCACAGGGAACATAAAGGTACTCAGTATGACCTGATCTTCAAGAGCTGAGGGACTGAGAAGACTCAAGAATGGATGCCCATGTCATATGTGCTTGCTGAATTTTGAAGCTGGTCTCTATCAGTGTACATTGAAAACCTTCTTAAAAATAAAACACTTATTTTCTTGATGAATAAACACACAAATGGTTTTTAAATCATAAACTGAACTTGGGATAATATATTCACACCCACATTTACTATGGATGAAGTTTATTAAGAAGTACACACCTAATTGCACTACATAAGGCAAGTTCTTTCCAATACAGTTTCAGTAAATTATAACAAGAAGGATACAGGAAATATGAAGAGGAAAATGGGAAAGACAAGGGGAAGCTTTAAATGGGGAGGAGAGAGGGCGAACAACACAGGGGGAGAGAAAGGAGTAGGGATAACACTAGGATACTTGAAAAGTCATAGGGAGTTATGTTTATCTAAAATTAGATAGATGATAGATAGATAGATAGATAGATAGATAGATAGATAGATAAAAAGATAGATAAAGGATGGATAGATAGATAGCCAGATAGATAGATAGATAGATAGCCAGATAGATAGATGATAGATAGATAGATAGATAGATAGATAGATAGATAGATAGATAGATAGATGGATGGATGGATGGAATTCAAAGGCACACCACCTGGGATGAAATTATTCTTCCAAGAGCCATAAATATTATCTAACAAAAATCCGAGTACCAGGCATGAGATACCTCCTTTAGGTTGTAGGTCAGGTGAATCCCAAAGTCTCCCCAAACAATACAGGCTACTTCTGTTGCTCTTGCTTGCCTCACAGAAACTGAAGGTAAATCCTGTTGCTGAAAATACCATGTGCTTCAGACACAGGACTCAGGATTTGAACTAGATCTGACATGAAAGTTTCCTTCCTGAAAACTAGCTTTCATAATACTAAAAGGTGCTATGCAAGCTGCCAAGGGAGGGAAGCAACAAATAATTCTACCCAACTGTGACACCTATGAACCACAACAGTGACCATCATAGTAAGATATTCCTAACAGTACAATAGTGGCATTCATATCCTAGAGGTAACCAACAGCTCTCTGATTGGACTTAAGGTTCACATAATGGAGGAAACCATACCTGGTACTAGAGACCTAACCAACTACTCATGGCTAGTGAGGCCACAGATCCTAGATGAGACCTTACTGCTGCCATTTTCCTAAACAATCAAAATTCTTAACTGCATTCTAACTGCTTATCCTTATTCCCACAGGTAAGTGTGGTTCTCACTGCTCATCAACAAAAGCTCTTTGTGCAGCATCAGGAGATGGTTACAGAATGCCACAAGTGATCAAAATGCAGAGAACAACTGGCCATGGAATGCCCAGCCCCAACTGATACACCCATATCACAACCCCTACACCTAAAGTTCAGGGAACATCACAGAAAAAGGAACAGAGAGATTGTAAGAACCAGGAAGTTTGCTTTCAGGTTGTGTCTTTTGATATAACAGGGAAACTAGACCCATGAAATCTCATCAATATGGCTGATAAAACAAGGCCAGAACAAAACAATACCAACTCACATGCCTTGTGGATAGGGAAAATTTCATGAGATCCACCACTAAATGAAGGGCTACAGGCAATTAAGTTCCCCAGAGTGGGAGAATTTGTCTTCCTCAGAGGTGAGTCCCTCTAATTGGTTACCTAGTACTATGTGATCAGCCCTAAAAACATATATACAAGCAACATTAAATGAACTTAGCAGGTTGTATTTATATATGTATTCATATATGTCTATAACAATAAGAACGAAGGAATAAGTTCATGAACTTGAAAAGGAGCATGGTAGGGGGCATGGTGGGGCTGGAGGGAAGGAAATTGTGTAATTATATTTTAATTAAAAATAAAATAAACTTTAAGCGGGAGTGGTGACGTACATCTTTAATCTGAGAACTGCAATGCAGAGGCAGGTCTGGTTTACAGAGTGAGTTCCAGGACAGATAGGGCTACACAGCGAAACTCTGTCTCAAAAAACCAAAAGTAAGCAAGTAAATAAATAAATAAATAAAATGAACTTTAAAATATGAAATGCACTTTAAAGTGTTTGTTGATAAGCAATAGAAGATAAATACCTCTTCATTGAGCTTTGACAGGGAAGTCAAATATGGCAGACAGACCTTCTGTTAGCTGTGCCCTACATCTGGGAATCTTACTGATAACAGCTTAGTAGCTGATGATCATAAACAGAGCAGAGGGGGAAATCGATGGATTCCAGTCATGTTCTCGATAGCTGCATATTCAGATACACACCCAGGTTAGGAGCTTTGCTTTGTGGTAGTCCCTGTAGAAACGTGTCCTAGTGCAGCTCAGTAGCTGAAAACCCAGTGGTTCATTTTATTTTTAATTGAAATATAATTGCATATTTTCCTTCCTCCAGCCCCTACCATGTCCCCTGGATTCCTTTGCTAGTCTGCAGTCCTGGCCGAGGGACAGTCGATCTTCAGCAGAGAATCGCAGGTCTTCCACACCGAGAGTAAGACTGCACCTCAACTCTGTCCAAACCCAGCAAGTGCTTCCTTCCCAACTTCACTGTTGAGGAAAGCCAAGGATTCCACAAGCCTGAAGGGTTACACATCCTTCCCCAACCCACTGCTATTACTTCCTGGATGGCATTTCCAGCCAGGCTATCCTTCTGCTCTTCTTTGCACACTCCACGTACCCTCCTACCTCTAGAAACTTTGCAGAACTCTTCCTTCATCCTGGCCATTCCCAGATCCACAAGGCAATCCACTTAAAATGTCTTCACACTCTTCTCCTCCTCCTCCACATTCTCCTCCTTCTCCCCCCTCTCTCTTTTTGTCATATTCATCTGCAAACATGCTCTGTAACTTCCTGACTTATTGTATTTATTGCCAGCAAGATGCAGTTCCCATAGGTCCTGAACCTTTACCACTTTTGTTATGATATATCAAGTACCTAAAATGGAGCCTGGAATGTTATATACGTTCAAAAACCTTTATTGAATGAACTGCTGAAATAAAGCTTTGTGCAACTAGCCAGAATTAGCCAGTGGGGTCAGCATCCTTTATTTTAAGCAGGAAGGAGAGCTGACTTTATAATTATATGCAAACTGATTTTTTCTGATATGCAAAATGGAAGCAAGTTCCATTTTGAAAAGCATATTAACATGATTGGTCTTGCCACTCTGGCAAAGAGTGTAAGTATATTATTATCTAAATACATGCATGGCAGAAAAGCACAACAAATATAATGGTTGACCTTACAAAGTCACTCCAGTAAGGTAATTTAGGAAGGGAAGAGAGATGGAGGTCTATGGAAGATTAATTTCTTTGTAAAACTAGCATAAAATCAGAAAGGGAACTATTAGCTCAACTAATTACATTTTTCAAAATCAACAGAAGCCAGTTGGGGAACTTTGAACAGAGACTAGTACTCTAGTAGATGAAAACCCTATTTTCTGCTTTGAAGGCATAGCTTACGGAAGCCAAAGCAGCATTATCAAAGCTCCTCTCTGTGCCAGCACAGCGGACTGTAATGAATGTGTTAGTACTGCTCTTTAAATGTCATCTCTACAAATAGGAATTTGCCCCTTCCCTAAACTTCCCTAAGAAGCAGCTAGCGCTCAGTGTCTCATTTCCTTCTAATTTACTAACCTAGAATGGCCATGGAATGTATAACATTAGCAGTGATTGAAAGATCTAGTGACAGGCCACTGCGCTGTCATCTATCAATGATAGGTAAAACATTGGTCATAGAAATCTGTATGAGAAGCCGGGCAGTGGTGGCACACGCCTTTAATCCCAGCACTCGGGAGGCAGAGGCAGGTGGATCCCTGTGAGTTCAAGGCCAGCGTGGGCTACAGAGTGAGATCCAGGACAGGCTCCAAAGCTACACAGAGAAACCCTGTCTCGAAAAACCAAAAAAAAGAAAGAAAGAAATCTGTATGAGTAGGCTCAATCAAGAATTTACTGAATGTATGCCCTATGATCACTGAGCAGAACCTCACTGAACAGACAGATCCAATGCCCTCAGATTTTTTCATAGCAAACAAAGACATTTTTAGTATATTTGCTGTGATCCTATTGTAATAGTAATAGATACTGTGACCACAACCATACAGTCAAAAAAGCTAAATCTTTCTTCCAAGAAAATGTCCTCCAATAGGCCAAGTGTATCTACCCAGAAAAGCGAAGTAATTACACAACTAAACACTAGGATACAGAAAAAAAGTCATTTCACAAGTTTAAAGCCCCACTAATGGCAGAATTCTGTAATTGTTGAGTTATAGTATATATGAATGACTTGTTTTTGAAGGTCACATAGTATAGTTCAGGAGAAACTCTATTATCACATAGCACGTAACTTTTCTCCATATGTTTACTCAAGTATTACTTCATTTATTCAAGTAAATATTGATTGGCCACTGTATACTGGACACTGATTTAGGTGCTAGGGGATGTGAGCACAAATCAAAGTAACAAAATCTTTACTCTCCTAGATCTCCTTTTCCTAAAAGAAGACAGATAATAAATCAAATGAAACAAGTAAATATTTTCAGAGGCCGATCATGTCATTAAAAACAATAAAGCAGGATAATAGAATGACCCTGAATTCCATAACGAGAAGGGAGTGTGGTCAGGGATGGTGTTGCTATGGAGATCATTCTTCAGCTAAGGCTCACATGAGAAGGAGCCTGTCGTGTCAAATGCCAAGGGAGAAGAGACAACAGAGCACAGTCCAAGAGAAGGAGTGAGTGCATTTTCAGAAACAAGAGGAGAAACATGATGCCCTCATCATATTGTGTAGAGAGGCAGAGAGATGCAGAGTCACATAGGAAACAGCATCCACTCAGAGCAGCTTACATTATTATCATTGTTTACTATTTATTTTTAGAAATGTTCCAAGGAGACAATGGAAGTGTTTTAATTGAGGAGAGTAAATTCTTTCCCAAAACAGATTTGATGCAGCTTAAAAAAAAAAAAAAAGACTTTCCAGGGAACTGGAAAGCAGACTAGAACATATTAGTCATAGCTCAGAAAGATGAGACAGAAAATATGAAAAGGCCAAAAGATTTAACTAACTGAAGTTCCAGAGGGGCTAGTAAAGGGGGTCAAGGAGAAGGAAAACTGGGCCCAAAGTATGTCTGAAGATAGAGAATCTTCTAGAAATAATAAAAGATATAGTCTAAAAATCAAGAATTATATCAAATCTGCATCTATTAAACACACACTCTACAGCTAAACCCCAAATGAAAGAGAAAGAAAACCCTCCAAATCAGAGGAAGTACAAATTACCATGGAAGAAGCAGACTGATGGCTTCTTCAGATCAGTAATGAGTATCACATGTCGGAGAAAACCCTTTGCACTGAGAGAAAAATCTATATACCTAGCTTCTACACAGGGGAAAATGTATTTGGGGAAGATACTACAGAGGAAAGATCTTTTCGAATAAGGCAAGCAGGCAGTCATTCGGACAGACCTGTTTGTAAAGAAAGCTCTTGGTTGTGGTTGAGGTAGAAGGAGAGTGATTCCAATCCTGAGATATAAAAATGGACTCAAGAGAATGATAAATGCATGGATCAATCTAAATAAACCGTGAGGATTGTTTTAAGAAATAAAATCTTGTCTTGAGCAGAAAAAATTAAGATGTGAAATAACAGTATCAGAGTAGGGTAAGGAATTAACACTTCCCTTATCATTGTTGGTAAAAGTAACTTTAGAGTTTCATACGGATGTCAATATCTTGTTTATTTGTTTGGGTTTTTTGTTTTTTTGTTTATTTTTTGGAGATAGGGTTTCTCTGTGTAGCAGTCTTGGCTGTCCTGTAACTCTCTCTGTAGACAGGCTGGCCCCAAACTCACAGAGGTCCACCTGCCTCTACCTCCTAAGTGTTGGGATTAAAGGCGTGTAGCACCAACACTGGACTGGATGTCAATATCTTAATCAAAAGTAAATATTAGAAAAGGAGGAGGACATATTGTGTAATTTCCAAGCTAATAATGTGAAAAGTACGGATGTCAACAATTAATCTCTTTTCTTTCTTTTTCTTCCTTGTTCCTGCTCTGAGTCTCAAAGAGGCACTAGGTTTGAGTGCCCTCGTTTCTCCCTGTTGTAAAGCCTGGGGCAGAGAGACACTGGTTCCTGTGTGGTGACTCATGGTTCCCACCCCAAGAACATTAACTACATTGAGAGAATTCTTCACAAGATGAAGGAAAGAGTACTCTGAAGTTATCTTTATGGTCGGCCAGCTTTAACTATGAGTTCTCATTAAGAATTACAACTGTCCCTTTGCTGTGGATTCTAATGACCTTGACCTAGAACTTAATTTCCTCCCTCTTATATTTATATTTCAAATGAGAAGCCATATATAAAAGTTGCTAATACTAAAAAAAAACAACTACTGTAACCTTCTTAAGATAAACTCCAAAAACAGTAAAAGTTAGCATAGCTTGTGGGCTTCTCATCAACTGCGCAGAGACGTTTGTAGTGTAATAAAGTCTATCCAGCCTTCAGCAAACTAACCCCAATGAGTTGATAAGCCTGTTGATGTGTACATGCAGGTGTACAGCCTCTCCCAAGGCCAGCCTCTCCCAAGGCCAGCCTCAGGCACCAGCTGGACCCTGCTGTAATTTCTAAGAAATCTCTAACACTCTTCTCAAAGGTCACTCACTGCACTTGGGGGAAACAACTGCTATTTATACTCTTGTCTCTTCCAGTGGTGGATTAGCAGGGAGAGAAGTCCCTCAAGCACCCCAGTCAAGGATTAACAAGAACATGCAAATTCAATTTTGAGTGGTCCAGGAACGTGTGTAAGAGCAGCCCAGGGTGATCCTGGGAATGGTTTAGTGTCCTAACTCCTGGGACAGCGACACTTGAATACAAAGGTACATGGCCCCAGCTCTCACTAGGAGCTCTAAGCTCTGAGCAGTAAAGTACCTCTTACCTTGCTAAAAGGTGAGGGGGAAATACACACTAATAAATGACTACCAGGCAATGATGATAGAAGAAAGGTTTTTGTAAATTTTTAATAGTAAAACTCTTGGGCTATAAAGACAGTAACAGCAGCTAAAAGAAGTGCATCCATGCTGCTACTAAACTTGGGTTTGTAGGGATGCTATCTGTTACAAAAATGAAGGGGAGATAGATAGGTAGATAGATAGATAGATAGATAGATAGATAGATAGATAGATAGATAGATAGATAGAGAGAGATAGATAGTACAGTTTCTTGACACATTAGACAGATATCGGTGGGTGGGTAGGAGGACAGTGGATAGGAAGGAGAGATGAGGGAGGAGAGGGAAAGAAGTATTTCCCACTGGCTTACTGTCATTATAAATTATACACTATTATAGTGTGGTAGAGCTTTTAAATATATACCAGCTCAAATGAAATGTCTTACATAATTTTCTAGCTTTTGACATTATTTGAAATCGTTTTTTTTTTTTTTTCCAGCATTTGGTATAAGCACACTCATTGTACAGTTGCTCATCTCCAGAACCAAGCTAACAGCTGTTTTGACTTTTTTTTTTCCTTTTGGAATTGGGAAATGTTGTGAAACTGTGGAGTAGGGTGCCATATTAACTTTGACAAAAGCACTTCGGAGTTTGATTTTTCTTTAAGTTCCCTGCAGTGTAGAGTGTGGTCGTAGGGAAGCAAACTGGTGATGGTCACAGATCATTGCCCAGAGCCTTGTTTACAGGATATGGACAAAAAACAAAAACAAACCAACAAAAACTGACGAGCTGACAGTAATGACTCCGGCTCCACTCATGTGAGAGCTCCATCCGGCTTTTCATCCCAGCTTTGATCTGGAGAACTGGCCACTGCAAAGGAGACCAGAGACCGTGTGGAGCCTGGTGCTTCAGGCCTGTACTTCAGCACTTGGGAGGGGAAGACAGGAGGATTCAAAATGTAAGGCTGTCCTTGGCGGCACTGGGAGCTCAAGGTCCACCTAGACTATATAAGACACTGCCTTAAGTTTTAGAAAAGGAAAAATGGAAAATGAAGTTGGGAGAAAAAAATCACCTAGTAATAGCCTCAGATTTAGAGGAGCAGGGAGGGGAAGGGAGGGAGGAGAGGGGAAGGGGGATAAGGTGGGGCAGAGTCATCCTTATTCCTCACTGGCTGGACAGAATAAAAAGGATTTGGCCCCAAAGAGCATGCAAGTGTGAACTAGCAAGTGGAAACCACAAACGGTTCAGTGCCAATCGCACTGAACACCAGCACTCCGGATGTCAGCAACCCGACCAAATGCTCTACAGTTGGTGCTGGCTTATTGTCCATATGACTAGCTTCTGTTTGGTTTAGGAAGCAATTGTACCCCTATGAAGATGTGGGAATGCCTTCCACGTGAAAATGAGCCATGTGAACTTGGATTGCCAGGATCAATTTTTAGCTCCTACCTCCCTTGCCAGTTTTGTTGTTGTTGTTGCTGGTTTTTTGTTTTTGTTTGTTTGTTTGTTTGTTTTGCAGGTATAACCCCAAACTGTAGCAACATTTTACCTTCAGCTGTTTTTCATTTGACATGATTTCACTAGTTCACGGAGGTTGTCCTCAAACTTAGTTCACCCGTCCCAGTCTCTCCGTGCTGTGATTACAGGCATATACCAATATGCAGGGGCTCTGTGGTTTCTACTTCTCTTTCTTTCTGTGTAGGGGAATTAGAGTGTGAATTCAAAAATAACAATGGGGGGAGGTGCTGGAGAGATGGCTCAGCAGTTAAGAGCACTGACTGCCATTCCAGAGGACCTGGTTCAATTCCCAGCACCTAATGGCAGCTCACAAGAGTCTGTAATTCCAGTTCCAGAGGATCCAACACCCTTACACAGATGCACCAAGGCAAATAAATAAATCATTTAAAAAATAACAATAAGGTTAAGCATCCAAGATTAATCCAAAGACAAGTCACGTGCTTGTGCACGCACACACATACACACACAGGTGTGCACACACCTACACCATGCTGTTAACTGTATCATTTATTTTTTCTATTTAATTTCTGAAATGAATGAAAATTGAATGGAATGACAGTACCATCCCAGCTGGGTGTAACTTTCTACTTTTTATACTGCTGTTTATTTACTTACAGAAGTGGAAAGAAAACTTTTAAGTTCAAACACCAGGAAATTTGTAGCACCAAAGTCCAAGTGACTCCCAAAATGATGTAGACTATGGCTGTTGCGGTTGTTGCCTCTCGGAGCTTGAAGGTAAGTCCCTATTGTTGAAGACACTGTACACTTAGGACACAGGACTCAGCTTATCCATGCTGGATCGAACCTGAAAGCCTCCTTCCTGCAGTCTAGCTTCCATAGTACCAGAAAATACTATACCAGCTGTTGGGAGGTAAGCAGTTAATAGTCCTACCCAGATGTGAGGCCGATGAAGCACAAAGGCCAGCATGGTAAGACCTCCGTCCCAGAGAGTGCAGTAAGTGACTCTCGTAGTTGGAATGTAATGGCCCCCATAAGCTCATTGGGTTGGGAGTAGCACTATTAGGAGGGTGGAGTGGGTGTGGCCTTATTGGAGGAAGTGTGTCACTGTGGGGGCGGGCTTCGAGGTCTCATATATGCTTAAGCCACACCCAGCATCTGAGACTACTTCCTGTTGCCTGTGCAAGATGTAGGGCTCTCAGCTACCTCTCCAGCACCACATCTGCCTGCATTCCGCCATGTCTCATCATGAGGATAATGGACTGAACCTCTGAACTGCAGGCCACCCAATGAAATGTTTTCCTTTATAAGAGCTGCCTCGGTCATGGTGTCTCTTCACAGCAATAGAAACCCTAACTAATACAGTGGCACTCACATGTCAGTGGTAACCAACAGCTGTCTAATTGGACTTAAGGCCCTTCTACAGGAGGGAAGTCATGCCTGGTACTAGAAATCTAGCCAGCCTCCTAGGGCTAGTCAGGTCGTCATGGACTTTAGAAGAGAATCTACTACTATCACTTTGCTAACAGCATAATTCCTAAGTACATTCTAAATCTTATCCCCACAGATGAGTGTGGCTACCACCCCCACGTAAGAAACCTTCTTTTATGGCAAATTGAGACTATTACGGAAAACCAGAACTGTATACACTGCAGAGATCAGTGGATCATGGAGGACCCAGCTGTGTACATCCACAGCATAACTCTTTCATCTACAGCTCAGGGACACTGCAGCAGACCGGGCAGAGAGACTGGAAGAGTCAAACACCAGGAAGTCTGCTATGAAACAGCCTCTCATAGAAATGACCAACTACACAGACTGGAGCAATACCAGTATCAACAGACACACTAACATAGAAGGGGGGAAATCGCACGGGGGTCCCACATCTTCACAAGGAGCTACGGGCAAGCAATGCCTGCCAAGAGAGGAAGAATTAGCCTCCCAGGTCCAAGCCCCCTAACTGGTTACCCAGTGCAAAGTAGTCAGCCCTGAAACTATATCTATATACGTACAAACAACAAAAATGGACTCAGCAGGTTATATTTATATATTTGTACATATTTAAACACACACACACACTGGAAGGAGGAAAGGGAAAGGAGAAACTGATGCGTAGTAGAATAATTTTTTAAGGTGTGTTACTTTTGCTTATGTTACATTTGTTTAACTCTATGAAGCTGTGTTACTGTGCCTGTCTAAAACACCTGATGGTTTAATAAAGAACTGGCCAATAGCAAGGTAGGAGAAAGGATAGGTGAGGTGGGCAGGCAGAGAGTTTATATAAGAAGGAGAAAACTGGGAGGAGAGAGCTAACATCTGGGAGCAGCCAGAGAAGGAGCCAGAAGCCAGCCTTCCAGCTACACAGCAAGGCATGGATTAAGAGTAAGATTTACAGAAGTAAGGGAATGAAAAAAGCCCAGAGACAAAAAGGTAGTTGGAATAAATTAAGGAAAGCTGGCAAGAAACTAAGCCAAGCTAAGGCCATGCATTCATAAGTAAGAATAAGCCTCCACATGTGAATTTATTTGGTAGCTTGGTGGCAGCCCCCCCCAAAAGAGTAAAACCCCCCTACAGCACTGATGTAATTATATTTTAATTAAAATGTATAAAAATAAAAACAATAAGACACACAAAAATACCAAAACAAAAAAATGTATAAAAAATCAAGAATAAATACCCTAAAAAAACCCCAGAAATTTTGAGGTTATATGAATAGTTATTGCAACATAATTGATGCAAAACAACAGAAATGTGCCTAGGAAATGGCGTGAAGTTTAAACACAGAATCCAGATGTTTAGAGTCCTGTGTTCTAACCTGAGTTCCTGGGTCAGAGATGTCAAGCAGGAGTAGCCTTTCATTTTCTGGGTACTGCTGCACTAGGCCCCATAAGCTAGGCTGACCTGTCCATTAGCACAGCCATGCCAGCCTCAAGAAGGCTGCTGGTCTTACAAGTAATTCAAGACTCCAACCTTCCCTGACTTCCCACATGGGCCTAACTGCTGGCTCCTCTTTATCTCCTCCCATGAGGCTTTTTGTACAAGCTCTATCCTTCCCCTTAGCATCAGCTCTCGACACCCTCCAACAGCTTCCTGCTTCGATTCCTGGCTCCTCTGTAGATACAGGTGAGCATCTTCTCTCTTCTCCTAGTCCTACACTCCCCACCACAAGCTTCCTCCAGCTGTTGACTCCTCAGAAAATCCCTAAGTCAGTCTCATCATCCTGCTCAAAACAAACACGATTATCAAGACTCCAATTTGTCTTTTGTGAGATGAACGAAAGGATGCTGCTAAACTCAGTACCTATAAGTCTTAGTACTATACTTCACAGTATTAGGGATATCTGGGTATCCTTTATGTTGCCATAGAGACTACCCATGTTTTCTGTTTTCTTCTGAAAGCATCAGCATACTTCAGAGTAACAAATACCTTTAACTTTCTCATCTTCCCTAGAAAAGGGCTACATTATGATTGATGGTCACCATCAATACTTCACCAAACCTTTGGTTATTTTAATTTCTTGGATACACAATCAAGCTACCTATCCCTGCCTCTGTTTCAAGTAATACAGTCATATAACAACAATATCAGCAACAGAACTGTGCAAAGAGATAATATGTGTCACATTCTAGCCAGAATGCTTAGGAAGCAAGTGTGCCCTTTCCTCACGCTCTCTTTGTATCTGTGAGGAGTTAGTGATAGAGGGCACCAGCCAACACCAATGGGGAAACCGGAAGCAGAAGACATCCTTCTTGGAGGAAAATTGCCCGCTAACCATTGTTATGTGAGTTATTACACGTTTGGGGTCAAGCAAACACTAGAGCCTGATGTAAACTAGTACTACTAATATATTATATTTGAATGTTAGAGCCTAAGACTTTTCTCCTAGAAAATGCCATGCACTTGGCAGAGAGGGAAGAGAGGCAGGAATTATTAGCTGCAAATCCATACCACACCTACAAACAAGTGCATCATCCTTCCTGTGGCGTTCCATTTCAATTACGCCTCACAGAAAGTTTAGGAGGCAATACTATTATCATCCACATTATTCAGATAAGGAAATTAAGGTGTGTATGCAATACTCAGGGACTAGAAAAGCCAAATTCAAAGTTCGATATTTCATTGCTCATGTTGGTTGAGTATCCACCACTGTTGACTAGTCCCCTTCATTTGCAGTCCCTAGATGTCCTTGTAGTGTCTATTAGCCTAGTGACCGTGTGAGCATTGCGATAATTACTATTTGTCATCTCTGAAAACACTGGGGCCTCTGTCAGACAGTATTCACCTAATTTCCCAGCAAGTCACAAAGGTAATGTTTCAACACTGATAATAAACTTGCCAGTCCTGAAACCTAGGCCACACACATTATGTGGGAAGTCCACCAGCTGGATCGGATTAGTCCCGCCCAAGCCAGTGGCCGAGAGGTGCATTGCCTCCATGAACAAATGATATGTGTATAGGAAAAGTCACAGCAGAACTCAGTGCACAAACCTACTTCAGAAATGCTCTTAAGTATGGAAGGACTTTAAAGACCTCCTGATCCTCTGAGAAACGGTGCTAAGAGAATGTCTGGCTGATCAGGCCCTGAGACAGATTGAACAAGGAAGGCCAACTCCTGAGTTGAATGAAGAGTTTGGGAGGGCCACCTCTGCTCTTTGCTTGCTTTCCCAATTGGAATGTCCTACCACCTCATGACTAAGGAAGGAGGCAACATTCCAGCACCACAGTGAGGCTGAAGCAGAACTCTTCTGTGGTCACAGCCTTGGTCCCATCTTCCTTGTGGATGAGAAGTTACAGGAGAGCAGGATGCAGTTCAAGACCCAGTGTTGACTGAGTTCTCATCAAGGCCTTTGGGCAGGTGTAACAAAAGGTGCAAGCTTCATTGACCCAAATATTCTTAGAAAGTGAGAGAACTATGTCAAGGAATGGTCCTAAAAACTAAAACATCATTTATTATGTACTCTTCAAACGCCAACTCTATCTTTGAGTTCTCTCCCTTTTGTGGGTCTGTGGGTCGGGACAATGAGGAAGGCATGCTGAGGAAAGGATTCATGCCCAGCTGCTAGCTGGAAGCCAGGCAAAACAACATGTCTAAGGAGGCTTTGCGACTCAGCCTTGCAAGCAGCATCAGGTCACGGACCTAAGTGGAGGACCAGCACCTCATCTCATTGCTGATAGGATTTTATATGGAATGTGGTGGTTTGGGTTTGGAGTTTAAACCATGTCATGCCAGGTACTGTGACCTAATTCCACTCAGGGTAGATGTGAACATGGCACATAACCTGAAGGGCATAGGAAAGGGCCCAAAGCCAGATGAGTCATGGTTGGCGAGAAGAATTAACTGAATGCAACCTAAGTTTCTCCAGTGTGAATACAGGAAGTAAATCCCAGGAAATAGAAGGAAGAAAATTGACACCGGATTTAGAAGTGGAGGTGATAGGCTTAGAGGACATGGAAACTGAGCTCATGTTGGTGACAAGGAGTCTCACATGTATTTCTTTCTCTTTTCTCATCTTTAAATCATTTTTATTTTATGTATATGGGTGTTCTGCCTGCATGTCTGCACATCCTGTGTGCAGTGCCCACAAGGACAGCTGGATCCCTGGGAACTGGAGTTACAGACAGTTGTGAGCTGCCATGTGGGTGCTGGGAATCAAGTCCAGGTCCTCTGGAAGAGAAGCCACAGCTCTTAACTGCTGAGCTCTCTCTCCAGCCCCATATTTCTTAAGAAAATTCTTACAAAAACTTCCACAGGACACTACCATCTTTCAACCACAGAATTTAAGGATGGGGTTTATGAATAAGTGGAGTGATGTAGTTTATGAATAAGTGGAGTTCCACGGTTTTCCTGTGCCTGTATGTTATCAACAGTATGCTAGCCTGTCTTTGCTTAGAAATTCAGCCTGGCAGGTGAGTAACTGTTACTTAAAGGACTTTAGTTATTGTGTTTGGATTGGAAGATTAACACCAGTTCAGTGATTTTTGCTCTTGACTTAGCTCACTCTCTATAGAAGTATGTGGTTTAAATCTAACATAGGACTTTCCTATTTATTTTAGGTGCCTTTTGTCTCTTGTTTACTAAGTTATGCTATTTTGAGAGTTTGTTTTAAATCAGCGGTTCTCAACCTGTGGGTGGCAGCTCCCTTGTGGTCAAAGGACCCTTTCCTTTCACAGGAGTCGCCTAAAGCCATCGGAAAACACAGATGTTTACATTATGATTCATAACAGTAGTAAAATTATAGTTATGAAGTAGCAACAAAAATAATTTTATGGCCGTGAGTCACCACAATTTGAAGAACTGTATCAAAGGGTTGCAGCATTAGGAAGGTTGAGAACAGCTGTTTTAAATGTTTCCCCATTTAGAATGAAGTTTGACTATCTGTAGTTATGGATTAGCAATTACGATTTTTCACAAAGTGATAAATAATTGCTGATTTGTTGCACAAAGAAGGATAGATAGGTGAAGAGGTACAGTTTACAGATGAACTCGACATATTAGAAACAGAAAAAGGGAACGTTTACATAGTAATTAGTATGTCATTACTGAAGCTTTTCTACTTAGATACAGGGAAACCCTGAGAATTCCACCTCATTAGATAAACTCAGTGCTCCTGAGCAAACACAAAGTAGAAGGCACCTGGCTGTGAATTCCAGCAACAAAGACCCGGGGCCCAGAGCAGTAATAGCCACTCTGGCTGCTTAGGAGAACCACCTGGAGGGTTTAGAAAGTTCTCAAACTCCACTGCAGAGTTTATATTTCCATCCTTCATGCTAGGGTACCAATAGTACCCCAGAGGCTCCTAAGGCTTCTATTGCAAGCTAGAACTAGCAGGCTCTACCAATCCACCCCCCTAGCCACTCCCTGTGCCTTCCTGCCCCACCACTGGCCCACTCTAATGCCCCACCTCTCCCATGTTCTCCCCCTCGGGCTGTAAAGAGAGCCCTCAGCTGAAAAAGGTGAGAGAGCTTCAAGGGAGATAGAGAGCATCCTGTTGGGAGAGATTCCAAAGATTCTCAAACCACTGAACCATCCGCTGCTTCACCAAGCAATGTGTGTCATGGTTAGTGTTGACAAAAAGACTGCACTTGTACCATTTCCACACTTCTGGATGCTGTCTCTAAATCCTGGATGCATTTTAACTGTGACACTCTCACTAAATCTGTGTTTTGTAATGAAGCCACATGTTCTTCTCATTGCCCTACTGACTTGAGAGATGATTCCAGTACAATCAGATTCACTTACTTTAATTCCTTGTGATCCATAACCAGGGGGACCAGGCGGGCCAGGCAGGCCTTTTTGCCCAATATCACCCTGTGAAGAGAGAGACAGAAATTGACAACAAACTTTAGAAAGGAAAGGAGAGGAAGAAATGGACATATCACTGCTCTTGGCTTCATTCTTACTTAAGCTGATTAGGATCCTCTTGCCATAAAATAGTTCCTATTTCATTTAAAGCTATGTTGTTCTAAACATTCTTAGGCTATTTGAATTGTTTATAAACTTTTACATATAACCCAAATGTAGGTAAAGAGGCAAGGAAGAGCAGCTTGAAGGAAGCAGGAGGAGGGGCCAGGGACTTCTGCTTGGCAAATCTAGATGCCCCCACTCCAGGCTGCCCACACCAAATTCAAAGACTACAATGCCAGATTCTATGAAGACTAGAACATGCTGCTCCCTTTTAATATGGAATGCCAGTTCACTGAGAATACCATTAGAGTCAGTGGAAGGGCTGGCAAACGGCTCAGTTCATAAAGTGCTTGCCATTGTAAGCAAGAGCACCCGAGTTTGATTCCCAGCACCCGCCATGAAAAAGCAAGGCATGGTACTTGTAATCTCAGAACTGGGGATGCAGAAGCAGGACAATCGCTGGGACTCAACAGCTGGCAAAAATCTGTGAGTTCATGTTACAGGAATCCTGTCACCAGTCAGTTAACCAATCGAAAGGAGTGTTTTGGTCCAAGAGGCGGAGTTTTCATTGGGAGACTTGACCCAAAGATAAGACGGGCCCTGTTGGAAAGAGGAAGCAGCTGGCCACCTAGCTCAGAGTCCCATCCCTTATTGTGATACCTGTATACAAATTTTACTCATAGTAAACAGTAATCATTTGACCTCTTTTATGATCTGGCACTGAACATGAAGCCTTGTGTCCAGCCAAGCACCGCCACTCTGCTGCCCTCCCAAACTGGTTCCTCTCGGCTTGCACTGGCATTGCCTTTCTGGGCAGCCCATGGGCACTAAAGCAGGTTTCGGTCCCACTGCCTTTCACATTTGCCCTGTGTGTCGCTACCCTCCCAAGCCCAGTGCAGGTGAGCGCTAGAGTAAAATCTCGTGCAGCATACAGCTGTCCTCTCAAACCAATTTTGTTCATTGGGGAACAAGGGCAAGAATACGAGGCCCACTTTCCCAATAGGTGGGGTGGATGGTTTTTCTTTCTCAGGGTTATGAATGTTTGCCATCACGTAGGGGGATTGGTTACAAGTTGTTATAGCATGGGGGGCTGAACAAAAGAGGTTCGATTCAGGGATCAGAAAAGAAAAAGGGAGGATAGATATGATAGGATGGAAAAGTATCAGTTTTAAACAACTTACATTGGTATGGATTCTTGTATATTGACACAAATTCAAGGTTATTTTTGCTATACTGTATATACGTTTCTACTTCCATTTAAGATATTTTTCTAAATTGACACAATGAAGAAAAAATGGATCCAACCCCCCCCAATGGTAACTTTGTCATCTTAGGGGAGTCTTCATGCATGTACAGTGACCCATGATTTTTCTAAACTAGCCTTCTTCCAGATGAAACTCTAGGAAGAAAAAGGAATAAACTAAGACTCCTGGTGAGGCTGGGATCCTCAACCAAACTCTTGGATCAAGAATTCTTTCCTCCCTCCTCTCTAATGACGGGGTTTAAATTCTCATGATGTTTGGGTGTGACTAGACCTGTTTAAAACCTGGACTCGTGGTGTGTGGCTCACTGACACTGGTTTAGCCACGAACATGTTGTAAACTTCCTCGCTTCACTGTTTGAACAAATAAAAAATACATTTCTCAAATAAATGTATGAACAATATGAAGAGTGTCTCAAACTCGGCACTACTGACATTTTGGTCAAGATAACTATGGGGAAGTCGTCCTGTTCATCGGGGTTGTTTAACAGCACTCCTGAACTCTATCCAGTAAACGACAGTATCATCTTCAGTTGAGACAGTTCAAAATGTCTCCAGTTGTGATCTTGTTTAAGTGCCCCTACTAGCAACTCTCACCTTCTCACCTCAGTGAGAAACATTGGATTAAAAGAATTAAAGAATTGGTAAGTATCAAGCTAGAGGAGATGAGTGAGTGATACATAGAAATAAAGAAAACAGACACTGAAAGAAGCTGCTCTCAACCTTCTATGGGGAGCATGAAGGTTGATCTTTGCACCAAGTTCTGACGCAGTGGCTGGAGATATGCTATACAGTGAATACATTAGCCAGTGACTTGTTAAAAGGCAACCCAAAAACGTCTGGCCAAACAAAGATGCAATTTTTTTTCTTGTCTATATGTATCTCAGGATGGACTCAAGTTTGATATGTAGCACATGTAGACCTTGAATTTGCAATCATCCTACCTCTACCTCCCAAGTGCTAGGACTAGAGAGAGGTGTATAGCACCATGTCCAGTTAGTGTTTGCTTCTTGATAAGATAACACAGCTTCTGGAAAACCTGGAAATATTTAGAACACTTTGCAACTATAGTTCTCTCAACGATGTTGAGAGAAGTTGTGCTGTGGGATATCTTTCTGTACTTTGTGAGATATCCTTCTTTATGCTGTGAATGTGTGTTGCTCTGATCAGTTGATAAATAAAGCTGTTTGGCCAACGGTGAGGCAGAATAAGGTTAGGCGGTACATTCGAACTGGAGAGAGAGGAGGAGAAAGGAGAGTCGGAGAGACACATGAGCCAGCTGTCCAAGGAGCAACAAGATGCCAGCAGACCAGTAATGCCATGGCCATGTGGCAAAACAGATGAATAGAAATGGGTTAATTTCAGATGAAAGAGCTAGCTAGCAAGAAGCTATCTAGCAAGAAGCCAAGTCTGCCATAGGCCATACAGTTGGTAATTAATATAAGCCTCTGAGTGATTATTATATAAGTGGCTGTGGGACCTGAGGGCTGGGTGGGACACAGGAAAACTTCCAGCTACAAAGTTGCCCTTCTGATTTTGTAAGGGAGGCAAATGTTTTAAAGATACCACAGGTCACATGACATGAACAAAGAAGATTTCATCAATAATCCAGAAAAAAACTAAGACAACAACAAAATTAAGACTTCTTCATATGAAGGAGCTGTGCAGTGGGCTGGTGTTAAAGCTTGGTTGTCCCATCTCAGAAATGCTTGTGGTGACAAGTGTTTCAGAACTGATTTTTACACCATTTGGAATAATGTTTGTGTATAATGATAAAATCCATATCTAAACACAAAATGTTTCACAGACACCTTCTACAGAAGCCTGAAGGCAGCAGGATTTTGATGGTCACTCATTACATGGAGTCAGCTATGGACTCGACATTTGTAGTCAAGCTGTGCTCAAAAGTTTCTGAATTTGGAGCATTTTTTAGTCAGGATTTTCCAACTAGGGATGTTCCAACTGGCACCTGATGCTCACACACATCAGAAACCTGAGGACTTACCTTCGGTCCTTGAGTTCCAATGCCCCGAGGCCCAGAAGGGCCTGGAGGACCTCTGACCCCTGGCTCTCCCTGAAAAGATATAATTAATGACATGTTACCAATTTAAAAAAAAACTTACATAACTTCTCATGTTGAATATATATTTTTAATGTCCTTTGAATTTTCCTAAGAAATTCACTGAGCCCATTTCACCTAAAAGAGTTTGTTGGTTTGACATTGTGTGCTCTCTTGACTTTTTTTTTTTTTTTTTTTTTTTTTTTTTTTTTTTTTTGGTTTTTCGAGACAGGGTTTCTCTGTGTAGCTTTGTGCCTCTCCTGGAACTCACTTGGTAGCCCAGGCTGGCCTCGAACTCACAGAGATCCGCCTGGCTCTGCCTCCCAAGTGCTGGGATTAAAGGCGTGCGCCACCACCGCCCGGCTAGCTCTCTTGACTTTCTTCTCGTCACTTATATACTCTTTCCTGATAAAGGGTTCCATTGCAAATCAATCAGTTAATTAACTTCTTGGCAGCATTAACGTGTGCTTCTTTCAGAACTTGCTTCTCTAGAATTTGGAAAAGTAATTACTACTTTTTTTTAACAGAGGAGGAAAGAAAATTGAAGGATAAAAAGTGGCCACAAAGAGCTAACCACATCCTGAATGAGCTGCCCCTATCATTTCCTCAACTAAAATAATGCTATTTGACTTGAGGGTTGACTCTGTAGTGCTTGGACCACAAGAGTGATTATGAGTACAGGCTACATTCTATAAAGATCTTGCTGTTTCTACAAGGTGTGACACTTTAAGATCTTCCTGAGATGGCATTGTTAAGAAGACACAAATAAAACCCTCTGTAGCAGGAATCTTAAAAGTACTTATTAATAAAATCAAGCCCGAGTCGAGTTATTTGGGTCCATGCTGGTAGATCAGAGAGACAGAACAAGCCACAGCTATCTCACCTTGCCGGATCCTCAGCTGGTCTTGTCTCCTCAGACTGGAGGCCTCTGAGTCCTCATCCAGAATGGGTCTCAGCTGAATTACTGCTCAAAAGCCTGAATGCTTAACCAGCCCAAAACTTCTAGTCTCTGGTCCTCACGCCTTATATATCTTTTTGCTTTCTACCACCACTCCCTGGGATTAAAGGTTGGCTTTCTGGGATTAAAGGCGTGTCACCATGCTTGGCTGTTTCCAATGTGGCCTTGAACTCACAGAGATCCAGAGGGATTTCTATCTCTGGAATGCTAGGATTAAAGGTGTGAGTGCCACCATTTTCTAGCCTTTGTATCTAGTGGCTGTCTGTTCTCTGACCCCAGATAAATTTATTAAGGTACACAATATTTTGGAGAACACAATGCTACCACAACCCTCTTTATTCTTCAATTTCTCTATGCTAAGATAATGTAAGGAATGTTCAGGGTTGACATCATTTAATGCTCAAACAATCCTCTATTACCATGCTGACTCCTTTACCTAATTCTTCTGAACTTCAGTAAATTCACCAGATATGTGGAAAATAATATCTACACTTGATAAGGATGGAGGGAATGAGAGAGTGATTCAGAAGGCCTAGCACAGAATAAATGTCACTTGGTAAATGTCAGTTCACTACACACCTGCTTTAATTAAAGAGGACACAACTAAAGCTCTGCAAGTCTGCCCAGGGACTGGCACAAGAGGCTGGGCAGAAGTGGAGAAGCAGTAACCCTCTGACCAGCTATTATAGCCTCTTGGGCAAACAGCTTGGCACTTTCTCTAAAACCCCAACATATATGTACCACCCGCACCAGTGATTGCATTGCTAAGCATATATTCAAGGAAAATAAGAGCACATTACACCCAAAGTCCCACAAACATGAGTCCTTAGAAGAATTATTCATTATATCTCAAAACCAGAAAGAACACAATGTCCATCATCTGGGGAAAGAGTAGACAAAATCCTGCAAGAAACTGCATTCATGCTATAATATGAGCACACCTCAAAAAACATTGCTCTTAATGACAGATACTGGCATACTGTAGGATTCCAATTATTGAATATCCAGAAGAAAATAAATCTACAGAAACAGAAATATACAAGTATTTGCTTGAGATCAGGATTAAAAACATGAATTGATCATAAATAAGCATGAGGGATCCTATGGGGTAAGGAAATGTTCTAAAACTGATCTGTGAAGACAGCTGTAAACTAAACTTTACTGCAAAAAAAAAAAATCACTGGAGTGTGCCCCCGAGTGGAGGACTCCTGTGAAGAGACATGCTTCTGTGAAGTCATGAACAAGAAAAGAGGAGGGGCCAGAGAGATGTTTCAGCAGTTAAGAGCACAAGTTAGTCTTCCAGAGGTCCCAGATTTTGTTCCCAGCACCCACATGGTAGTTCACAACTGTCTGCAACTTCTGTTCCAGGGCATCTGACAGCCTCTACTGGCGTCTGGAAGCACCAGACAGACATATGGTGCACAAGCTTACATGCAGGCAAAATATCCTATGTATAAAATTTAACTGTTTTAAGTTTTTGTTTTAAAGAAGATTCAGAATCAGGCTTTGACCTATATGTCCCCAGATGTTTGTCTTTCTACAATGTTTCAAGATATAATTAAAATAATCTGGGTAACTCTACAGCTCACTTTTTTACCGGCTCGTTTCTCACCATCTTTCCAAAGGATTTACAGGCAGTCCATGCCATAGCGGCTGAGAGAAAGATATTTTTTTTCTTCAGTGGTGTAGTCATCCACAAGTTGCCCAAGCTCGTGTAAATAACTCTTAATTCACAATTCTGAAAGTTTGATCCCTATTAAATTCATTGGTGCTCCAAGCTGCACTTGAGTGGAATAATTTCTTTATTTCTGTCATCATGCTGTTGCTGGGATGATTAGACATTTGTTAAGTTTCCTCAGAAAAAGTCCACACGACACAGTTCCATCTCTGCCATCTAGTACTAGTGTGCCTTTGAGGCTCTCAGTACTAATTATCTCTTCAATACCTCTCTCTACTGACTGCCAGCCCTGAGTGACTTCAAATTCCTCCCAGCTCTAAGGATCAGTCTCTCACAAAGGGCTTGAAGCAGGGAACATGAATACTCTGTGTCCGACACATTTCTGTAATCTCTCCTTTCTTGAGAACCTCTGAAACACCTGTAAAGCAAGTGTCTGTATCATGTGAGGGCCTCCAGCTATACCTGACTAATCTACCTCTCTGCTGCTTCTTAAGAGAGATGAAGTTCATATCTGTCAGGGTTTTAATACTCTCCAACAAAAGAGAGCGCCAGCAAATATTGCTATACAGGTTTTACTTGGAATCACTAAATACGTTGTCAAACAGATGTGATTGATGACTTCCTTTCCTGGGTTGCTGAGCATCTCTATCGTCCCAGGCTATGGTAGACAGATTAATCATGATGTAGCTGGACATGATGTGCCTCTTCTGTGGAACGCACCACCTGAACTGTGAATGACGTGGCTGAGAAAAATTGAACCTGGCTCCAGTTTGAATAGGTGGCTAGGTCTGCCTGTTTATAAAAACAGGAAGGAAAACACATGAACCACCACCCTGAGGATAAAGGATAGCATGAGCAAAAGCCTCAAGAACAAACAACATACTTCTGAAGGAAGTACAAGGACACACTGCCGGCGTGGGTTGGGGGTGGGGATTGAGGAATAAACTGATTTCAAGAGAGGTGAGAGGTCCCTCAATCAAATGCAGTGTGTGGTGCTGGTTGTTTTTGCTGTTTTCTGGGGGAGCCGCCACCCAGCTCCTAAATAAATCACACATGAAGTCTTATTCTTAATTATAATGTCCAGCCTTAGCTTGGCTTAGTTTCTAGCCACTTTTTCTTAACTTAAATCATCCCATCTACCTTTAGCCTCTGGGATTTTCCTGTTCTCTTCTGTAAATCTTACTCTTACTCCGTGGCTTGCTGTGTAGCTGGGTGGCTGGCCCCTGGAGTCCTCCTCCTTCCCTGGCTCCTAGATCTTCAATCCCTTTTCCCAGATTGCTCCTTCTATTTATTCTCTCTGCCTGCCAGCTCCACCTACCCTTTCTCCTGCCTTGCTATTGGCCATTCAGCTCTTTATTAGACCATCAGGTGTTTTAGACAGGCACAGTGACACAGCTTCACAGAGTTAAACAAATGCGACATAAACAAAAGTAACACGCCTTCAAATAACACTCTACAACAGTGTGGGCATCATTCAGACCCAACTTACTTGAACAAAACAATAATAAAAAATTCATGAGGCAAACTGGAAAATTTGAACACTAGATATTTGCTATAGTAAGAAATTGTTGCTGTGGTTAGGTTTTACAGTAGTTTGGCAGCTATGTTTTGAAAGGAACGTCTTTTATTTGAGAGATAAATATCAAATCTTTATGTGGATGCTGTCTGGGGATTCTTTCAGAGAAAGGCAGTGGAGAGAGAAGTAGGAATGCAGCGGAAACAAGACAGACTGCGTGCTGGGAACTGAAGTGTAATCAGTATGTTGAACGCTTGTGTCATGTGACTTCCTTAATGTTTACACTAAATGGTTTCAATAACATTTGCTTAAATTCGTGAACAATATCCAATAAAAATCTCACCATTGACAATGAGTCGGTATTGTCGTAGTGTTGTAGGAAAAGAATACATAATTTAAATGATGTTTTTTAAGAAACTGGGCAAAGGGGAGAGGTACATGGATAGATAATGAGCATCACAAATAAAATTTGCATATTTCATGCATTCTTGATATGTACCAAATGTCATATAATTTTTTTAAAAAGGGGGCTGTAAATGAAGCCATAGGTTTTTTTTCTTAATCTCATTCTTTGAAGAAAAAAATTGACACGCCACTACAGAACTCATGGTATTTTCCCTTGTGGTTTTGGTTAAAAGTGTTTTCTCAACTAGTACAGATCATATTAAAACATGTACATGTGAGCACACACGTGTGTGCAATATGCTTTCTATAGACAACAACATCAGAAATTTGATGAGCTATAAATAGAGAGAAATAGCATCTCACCATGATGACAGAGAAAATACATCATCAATGTGTTATGTCTCTTGTCCCTTGGGCCGAGTCCCTGTTAAGCCTTGACAGCTGGGGCATGGAAGACAGAGGACTGATTGAGTCTCGTGTCACACTCAACACCACTCACTGAGTCTGCCACAACGCAGAAGACGCTAAGAACCAGTGTGCTTGTCTATGGCATTTTCTGTTATGAGGGCTCATTGTCAGTAGAGTGAGTGCCGTTCTCTAATAATGGATTTAGCTGGCCATGTAACATTGGAGGGTGTTAGAGCCTGCAGAGGGAGCCCTTGTACTAGGAGACAATGAGCAAAACAGCAAATTCTCGAGTTTCTATTTGTACCCATGTCACTCACTCTGTAACCCCACAGCCCAAACTCTACAATCATCTGCTTTTACTCCCTCAAGGAAAGAGCTGTTGAGAAGACCTCCTGCTTCTCAGTGCCCACAAAGGGACTCGAGATGGGAGATGCCTCTTTCCTTTTCACTGGAAATAGCTGGTTTAGGACTGACTACACACTTGGTCCAGAGAATGAATGATCTACACACGTGTTCCTGTGAATGGATGATCTAGCAAGGGTTTTAGCTACCATAACCTTACAGAGCAGTTAATTTTGACTCCTTTAAAAACAGGCAAGTTCTTAAAAATGATGGTAGTAAGCATACACTAAGACTCCTATTTTTTCACAAAAGAAAGGACTAGAGAATTGCCAGCTACTTTCACATGCAAGTTTTCCTCATATCAGCAAATTTTTGCTGTAGCTTATAACAGAAATCTTATTATGAGTAATAATAAACACTTATGAAGTTTATTATGCAGCAAATAATTTCAGTCACTATCTTAGCAATCTTATGAACATCAACTTATTCCATTTGATAAATAAGGAAACTGAGGCTTCAGGGGACAAATGGCATGTCCACACCTATGGAGCTTGGTGAAATCCAAAGCCAGGTGTAACTCCCAGAGCCCATTTTCCCATTTTATGTCTCCTAAAACCAGCTATAAAAGGGCAGCCGTCCCAGAATCTTTCTTTCAGCTGCTATTTAATGCAGAGACCACAGCTCTGTGGCTGTGAAAGTCTTTTTCCTACACCAGGTCAGTCATATTTCTGAGAAAAAAAATATCCTGAGTTATAAAAAGTCTTCGTGGGTAATAAAATACCCTCGCCACCTGCACGAGTGCCCAGCTGGCTAAGGCTTCCTGTTCTATCGCCTGCCCCCCTTCATTGCCGTTCCTTGATTCTGGGGTTACTCCAAACTTTGCAGTGATCTAGTCCAGATCACCTATCTAGACAAGTCCTTTGTATCTTTTCATCCAGCCTACAGTGTACCTGATTTCGTGGAGTGATACATGTTATGGAGGCTGCTAATTAGAATGCTGTTGGGTTAAACGCCTTATGTCCATCACTTCATGCATCTATCAGAGAGGGACCCTGGGAAGCAGATGTCATACAAAGCACAGATGAGGAGGCCACCTCTCGGGGGTCATGGAACTGACAAATGGCAAAGGTTCTGGGACAGCAATAATGATGAAAAAATGGCAGATTGTGGTGCTTCCTATATTTTGTAAGACTTAGATAAAATACTTCAGACAATAATTAACCTACTAGACTGACTTGCACATGCACATATAGTAATAATGCTTTACTTCTCTTCTCTTCTTTTGTTTACGCCAATGAAGGCCCTGACATTCTTTGAGAGGATGATAAAACCAACTTACAGTTGTTCATCCAGTGGTTTCATGCTTTTCTAGTTTGGAGATATCAAAAACTAAATTGAATTCACTGTGGAAAACATCAGTCTTAAGAATTATTCAAGGAATGATACTCTAAAGATTCACTAAATGATGAAGCAAAAAAAGGTTGAATTTTAAAAATAAGGGGGAAGTCAAAGAAATTAAAGCCATTAAATGTTTCTCTCTTTCCAGGTTCTGAATAAAATTAAACTGTGACTACAATGTCTTCAGCTTCCACCAACATAAGCACTGTGAATGATGTCGTCAGATGCCGTGGGTTAATAACTCATGAGTACCACACTCACATGTTGTCCGAGTGTCAGTGGAAATTTTAGAGGCCTTATACAGACACCTGGATAAGGGTCATGAACGATTGGCTGACTAATGCTTGTCCTATCCATCTGTCACTCCTCACTGATGGCCATGTGTAACCAGGGAAACAATGACAGTTACCAGCAGGATCACTATGGGAATACAGGAACAGTTGGGAAGGCTCTAGGAAGGACAGCTTCTCAAGCTGCCGTCACGCTTCCTTTCCGGTGTCTTCCCAGCTTCAAATTTCAACTCCTCTACCACTGCTATCCGCCCTCAAACATTTGCATCTTCGTTTCTGCTAACTTTAATGCTTGCTAAAGAACTTTGAGGCTTGTTGGCAATTTCTTTTCTTTTTTTTTTCTCAAAATCAGCTCATTGAAACTGAGCATATGATGGCCTGGTGCTAAGAATCTCACTGGAAAGGGAAAGTCTTTCTTAGTCAGAGTTCAAAATCATGCAAGTAAGGACATCGATGTTGCCCCTAATAAGAGAAGAGGCTCTCTGCTATCTATATTCACCATGCCTCTTCGTCAGAGGAAGTTTCTACAGTCTGCATTGCTAAAAACACAAAATGTGGAGATGGCAATGTGGGTAGTGAATGCTCAGGGTTTAGTGTCTTCAGGGTTACGGTGATGTGTACACTCCAGGAAAGAGGAATGTAGCCCCTGAAAACAGCAGACAGAGAACAAAGCAGTATTTAAAGTAGTGGGCAGCCTGGAGTCAGCTCAGCTTTCAAGGACTCAAGGAATTGCCTTGAAAAGTTACCTTATCAGATTTCCCAGGTCCTGAATTTGACATTTTCAGAAACCTACAGGTCAAACTCCCTACCCTTCAAACTTCACGATTCTGGCTTTAATTATTCCTGCTTTGAGCTTATGGCCCATTCCTTAGCATTTTAAAATATAATTTTATTAATTCTTTGAAAATTTCATGAGCATGTATTTTGATCATATGCAGCCTCCAACCCCTCCCAGACTCATCCCCACTTCCCTGCCTCCTCCAAATTTGGGGACTACTAGGGAGAAGTGGGTTTCTAGTCCACTTTGGAATCATGAATCTTTAATATCATTATCCCAAATCCTGCATCCTTGACTGGCCCTTCTTGTCTGGCCTGTTCAAAATGGAGTTCCTTGTCCAGTCCACATCTGCTGATGGAAGCCCCAGATTCCTAATGCATCTCTGTGTGAATTGGTCCTCTATTCTGCCAAGACTTGGTGGTAGCATGCACATATGTGAACCATTGCAGAGAACAGAGAAGCAATTCAGACTCTGGGAACATTTTTAGAATAATGATACTCAGTGGAATTTCACATAGACTTGCATTTTAATTTATTACTATGGGCCACTTTTGTCAAATAAAGGATGTATTTACAATACTCAATATTTAAGGCTTGGGGAAAACGTTTAACTCTTTTTGGTTTGTGTTTCTCTTTACAGTTTACACAATCTAGGTTTTGATAATGGAAAAGTTAGGATAGAAAGAAGAGCAATCCAACTGCACGCAAAACGGCACAAGGTGATTAGGAAAAGGACAGCAGTGGAGACTGAGCACGGGGTGGGGGGAGCCCTTCTGTCTTTTCTAACTTAGTCCTCCTCTCAGTCTGTCACTCATCAGATTCACAGTTTCCCTCTTAACACACAACATACATGCTCTGCTATGTTTACATTGCCAAGAGGCAAGTTGTTCAACCTCTGCTCATCAATTTCCTCAAATTCTGTAAAAATAGGGAAAATGTTTAAAACACGATATTCTAGAAATATTTAGGTAATAAATACTAATTATAATCATTATCATAATTCGAAGAACAATAACAACCCAATAATCCTTCTGTCCACATGTTATTTCAACCACTTGGTAGCTTTTTGAATGCCCTTTGAATGCCCCCAAATCCAGGTTAGCTTGGAGGATCTGTCTATATGAAACCATTCCACAGGTTTGGGTGAGACTTTGGCTTTAACAGAACAAAGAGGACCTGGCAAGATGAATTTGTCCTTGAGGGGCTTGGAGGGCCACCCCAGTATTCTGTTTCACCAAGGCCAGAAACAAACTCCGGGACTGGGTCTTATCTGAGGGTCAGCTCTCTCTCAGCTGCACGCCCCTTTGGGGCTTTTCAGGTAAAGTCTGAAGAGCGGTGACTTAGCTGCAGCCCCTAAAAGGAAGCTGAAAGTGTCTCAAAGTTGTCTTCAAATCATAAGGATCCCCTTTATTCTCAGGGCTCCAGTGGAGGGACACGGGCAGGGGTGGTCAGGGTCTCTGAGGATGACTTCCACCCTTGTGAGTGTAGACATCAGGACACAGCAGGAGCTCTTTGTACTCAGCAAGAGGCCAAACGCTCCCGTCCTTTCCCAGCATGTTTTCCAGGTGGACTTTCAAACCTACATCGACTGTTGTCCTTGAAAATTTTTATAGGAATTTTTTGAAATAGCTCAGAAATTCTTGCCAAAATTTGATGGTCTATAAACATTTTCCGCTAGGGGAAACCAGAGTTCCACAAGGTGCTAGATGCCAGGCATTGCTTTTTATATGTTTTAAAACATAGAAGCTTTGATTCTAATGTTTGTGTCATATGCTAAACATATGTGACCTTAACTAAATATCACATAAACCATCATAAATTAATCATCAGCCTTAATAGTTTCCTCATTTCAAAACACATTTGTTTTGCAAGTTCATGCCTTAAGGCCAACGTTTTAAGGTGACTACACAGAGTTTAAATGAAAAACATACCAGGATATAAATGTGGACACACACACACACACACACAAACACACCCCTCTAGATACTTACAGTTTCTCTGGCATTTTAACTCACAGTAACAGAAAGATTTATAACATATTTGGGTACTAGGCTTTTGATGTCTGTCATTGACAATTTTGCTGATTTGATCTCTACTTTATGGGAAGGATAAAGTTAACTGTAAGTCAGCTTTTTCAAAATATTTCCCTTACTTTCTTCATTTATGTCTGTGTACATGTTTGTGCATACGTGTGCTTCCATAGTCTTCTTCAGAAGGGAAGACCAGATGGATACTTAGGGTCTCTATTCAAAAGGAGAGATGGTTTCGAAAGTTATTTAAAAGCTAGTGTTTGCTTCCGGAATTTTCTTTATTTTCAAAGCCATGGTTGAAAACTTTCTTTGAGTCTAAGACTAGCTCGTGCTCCTAATATCTCCTTTGGAGCTGGAGTTCTTATGGCAAACACACGCTGCACAGGAAGAAACAGAAGACAACATAGAGAGGGCAAAGACAGGGCAGCGGGAGGCAGATGAACAGAAGCAGGTAGATCCTGGCTCGGCCCTCCCCCCCCCCCCCCCCCCCCCCCCCCCCCCCCCCCCCCCCCCCCCCCCCCCGCTCCTGCTGGAAGCGAGTTGGAGGCCAAGATGAGTTCACTCACAGTATGCCTTCTAGAAACACACGTGTTACTTTTAAAATCAAAAAGGTAAGATAAAATTTTGCACGTAAGAATACTTTCCTTGGTATTTTTGCCAAAAATAATGAAAAATGTGAAAGTACAGGGGATTTTTGCAGGAATGTGACACACAAAATCATCCAGAAAATACCTTAGTCTGCATATTAAATAATCTGACAGAGAAGAATACTCACAAGGATTAAATTTTAGGTGTTCTTCATCTGTGTTGTTATTAATACAAAATATGAAGCAGTAACATAATAACTTAATATAATAATACTTATATAAATATTCATAACTAGCTACTCTTTGAAAATATAAATGGCCATATGCTTCCATTGCAACACAAACACAGCCAAGTATATATTTAACATATTTTATTTCATATCTTATTTTAAACAGAAATAAGCTTCTGCTTCCTGTAGGGAAATATTTAGTATAATAACAAAAGGGTTTACTAATGTTTCACTTGGAGCAGGAAGTAATGATACTTAATACTGAATCTTTCTAGTTTATTGAATTTTAATGTTTTGATAGATGCTATATGTTAAAGAAAAGTGACCTACTGTCTGAATACAGTATGGTTTGTTGACAACGTTCAGACTCCTTCAAGGATCTGAGTCAAACCCACCTGAACTTGTCAGAGAATCTCAAGTTCTACATATGACATTTATGTGTCACTTTCAGCTGGGATTCTCACAGTTATCCCAAGAATGACAACTGGGGCAGAGGTGGAAATCCCTCTTATAGACCATTGCTATTGCCATGGGTCTTTAATCATTTTTTCTCCTTGGGTGAGGCAGGAGAAAAGAGGATCCACTGCCCCGTAGGAGAGTGGTACACAGGCATTCTCACTGCTCACTACTGTAGCAGAAACAACAACAAAAAGGTAACAGTTAGCATTAAACACATGTATCATCTTTCTGCAATGACCTAGAAGCATGAGAGATCCAAGTGAATAGTTGAGTAGTTAAAAACGAACTTCTCTCCATAAAAACCCTGATTATTCACTCGCTTCCAATTCATTCAGTAGATTTTAGAGCTGGGTGATAACACTTCTGGAGTCAAGAGCTTAGCAGAGACTACAAGAACCTGTTCCCAAGAACCGTTACATCTCATGGAACCCATAGAGCACCATCGATAATAAATAAGCATAATGATCCCAGAGAGTGATACAGTCTGCACATGAAACACATGCCAAAGGGCAGCGGTGATGTTTTGTAAGGGAAATCTGGAGGAAAACTTTAGCTGAGGTCTTAACATCTGGCCATCCTTTCAGATCCATGACCCTGAAAGCATGAAAGAGCTGAAGGGATAGCAGCCTGGGGTGACCGGATGTCAGGGCAAGGGAAAACAGGCAGAAGCCATGTCATGGCCCAAGGGCCTCAAAGACTGGGGAAAGGTTGTCGAGTTTCCTTCCAAGGCTAGAGAAGTCACCGGAGTACTTCTAAGCAGGAATGGAATCTTGTCTGATTTACAGTTTTAAAAGGTCAACTAACCTGATAAGTTGTAAGAGGGTGGATTTGGAAGCGGGGAAGCTCAGTGAAGAGGCCATCTAGGTACCCAGTCATGGTGGTGGTTTGCCTAAAGGAAGCTGCAGAAGAAAATGATCCAGACTGCAGGTGCATTCTGAACATAAAACTGTCAGAACGAGGCCAAGGATAGAACTTAGAGGAAAACAATGGACAGGAAAGGACTGAGGATGGCTAAGTTCTTGAGCTGCACAGCACTGCCTTTTACAACAACACAGGGTAAGAATTAAGGGGACTGGTTTGAATATTAGGTTAAAGATGTCTATAAGAAATTAAATGAAGGTATGTGTAAGAAATTAGATACGTGAGAAAAAGCTGAAGGAAGAAAGGCTAAAGACTTGGACACCATCATCATGAAGATAGGGCATAAAGCTTCAGGAAAGGATGAGAGAAGCTAAGGAAAGAGCAGGATGAAAAGGAGAGAAGAGGGCTCTGAACAGAACCCAGACCTTGGTACAGAAGAGGAAGAAGCAAAGAAATGTGAGGCTTGCTACCAAAGGGTCTGTTCAAGAACCATGAAGTCATTCAACACATTCATGGGCATGTTTCCCAGGGAATCCTGGGTAAGGGTGAATAACTCATCAATTACTTCATACATCACTATTCTTCTAGTGTGTCAGATGAAAATGAATCACATTTACCAAGGTTCCCTGTACATACTTTTTTAGAAACTAGTATTGTTGCCTACTTTAAAAATCTTACCTTTGCTCCAGTGTCTCCCACACCACGTAAGCCCATTGGTCCAGGGGGTCCTGGCATTCCTCGAGGTCCCTAAGGTGACGAAGTATGAAAGAGAATAAGCATCCTTGTAGTATGTAATGCTCAGAAGAGTGGAGGGAAGGAGGAAGGGAAGGAAGGTTTCATTATTGCTACAGCTGACTGTATAGCTTATAGGGAACTATAAGAGTTCAAAGGTTCCCAACACGATGGAATTATAAATGTTTAAAGAAACAAAAATGCTAATTAAGCCAAATGTGATCATTACATTGTATAACTGTATCAAATTATCATACTATAGCCCAAATATGTATATTTAGTATGCATAAACTTAAAATGATTTATATGAAAAAGAAGACACAGCCTCACTTACAGCCACACCAGGATAGCCATCACCTTTGAGTCCTGGAGCACCCACTGGTCCTCGAGGACCCTGGACACCCTGCAAAAGTCCCAATACCAAGTCATGGTACTACAGTAAGAAACATCCAGCAGATCTTAGGCTAAACACTGCATCAAGAAAACAAAGATGGAGTTGATAAGGCAAAGGAAACTTTAGCAGGATACCTGCCACATTTAGCAGTCCCTTATCTTCTCAAAAGTCCCATTCATTCGAGTTCACTGGATGTGTGGTGTGAAAGGAAGGGATATATGAACCATTACAAAGTTTTCTATAGGCCACATGGGTCATGGGGATCAGAAAACAGCTGTTGCTGGTATTTTAATTTAAAAAATGTACAAACGCTTAGTGTACCACAAATCAGGGAGAAATACAAACATGAGAAAATTTAGGAAGCTCTGTGTAGGGGGAGTAAAAAAAAGAAGAAGTAATCAATTTGACTCAAATACAAAGAGCCCACCACACTGGGTTATGTCTACTGTGTTCTTCTGTGTGTTGAAATTACAGAGTATTGAATCACCCAAATGGAGATTCAAACAGGTGAAGTTCCAGAGTGATGGGCCCCTGACTATTGCTGCTAACCTCGGGCACTGTGGCTTTAACTAGCAGCCATCCACTTCCTATACCGAGGCCAGACGTGGATGGTTACTGTCCTTTTGACAGCAGCAAGCTATTAAAATAAAAATCCACGAAATTTCTGAGCAGAGTAAACTGGGAGCAGAGGACAGAAAAGAACTTGAAGAATCTTTTAGAAGATGTATTAATTTCACAGTCTTACTAAACACACATTTAAAACGGTGTTTTTGCAACACACCACACCGTTTTGTTACTGTGATGGCTAACAGCCTTTGTCTGTACACATCACTTGCTTTGATAAAGAGATGTTTGTGCTTTAGACTGATTATTTATTATTATTTTGTATTAGGTGGGAACTCTTGTAACAGCCCAACTTCTGTTTTCCAAGAATAGAAATGCAAATGGTACTTTCACATGTTCCCTTTACACGCAAGCAAATTCTGAGGTCAAATGGTGATTATCCCAACCCAAAATGTTGCCCTCAATCCAGCTCTCCATTGATACTAATTCCTGCCAATGAATGACTGAGGAAGGATAAAAGCTACAGGCCGTTTAAGCCCCAAGAAAGTTCCATTTAGTTTGAGAGCCATGAATACAGTAGCTGCCTTTCCTTGTCAATCCCAAGAGTCTGGTTTTATGTGGTTAGCCTCAAAAAGGATCACCATTAGAGACTATTTGGCCACTTACAAAAACAGAGTACACTATTTGTCACCAGCACAAACTCAAGGTGATCTTTTAACGCTGGAGTGTAAAAGGGAGCAAGATGAAGGTGAGGGGAATTTTGGTACATCCCTAACCAGAAACTGGTCACTAACAGAATCAGCTTGCTCATCCATTCCGGCTCCAGTTGACATAACTCTGGCCATTCCTGTATGAGACTTTTTCCCAAATAAGACTCCATCTCTGACCATGCTATAATACAAGGAGAAAGCCAACAAAACAAACAAATCAATAAAACAGTAACTGCCCCCTGGTTATGCTTAAAAGAAAAAGAATCCAATTTTACCTTGGGTTTTTATTTCTGTGCTCTAAGCCAATGCTATATTACCAACAGCTGAAAGCAATTAGCCACTGGTACTCAGCACAGAGGAGGGAGTCCAGAACACACATTATATACATTTTCTCCCTACAGGTCTTTGTCTGCTCTCCTGTGGAAGCTGCAGTAACTTTGTTACTTCCAACCTAACTGTAAGTGTGATAGGTACCCCTCATTGCCAATTTGACGAGATTTGGAATTACCTGGGAGATAGGCTTATGCATTTGTCTTTGAGGGAGTTTCCAAAGAGTTTGCCTAAGGAGGAATGATCCATTCTGCATGTGGATCGGCACTATCTCATCGACTGGGGTCTGGACTTAATAAAAAGGGGGACAGGAAAAGGCTACATGACCACCAGCATTCTCCTTTCTCTACTTCCTGATGGGACAAGATATGAGCAAATTCCTGCCACCGTGATTTCCCCACCATGATGGACTCTGCCTCCTTCACCCTGAACCAAACTGAACCCTCCCTACCTTAAATTGCTTCTTCTCAGATATTTGGTCACAGCAAGGCAATGAATCGGGAAGTGTCTTGGGTCAGGACTAGGGACAGATTTTTTTTTTTTTTCTTTTTGGTTTTTCAAGACAGGGTTTCTCTATGTAGTTTTGCGCCATTCCTGGAACTCACTTGGTAGCCCAGGCTGGCCTCGAACTCACAGAGATCTGCCTGCCTCTGCCTCCCAAGTGCTGGGATTAAAGGTATGCGCCACCACCGCCCGGCTCTAGGGACAGATTTTTATTTAGGACATTTTACAATACTTTTATAAATAGAATTTTGCCATTTTTGCCTTTCTCCATTTGATTCAAGAAAATGTTGTTCAGAGCAATTCATTTTGACCTATCTCTCATTCAACAGAAATCAGCACAAAAATTGAAGTGTGGTATTTTGAAATGGGTATTAGGGCATGGCAAGAGTTCTCCTGAAGTAGCATGTAAAATTGAACTAATGTGCCAACCTTCTATCAGACATTTAAAAGAGTGTATGACCCTGAGAAATGTGAAAATGACCGTATTGGAATGAATGGGCATTAAGAACACCATGAGAGCCCAAAAGGGGAGAAAGTGGCTGAAGAGGCAAGTATCTCTAAGTACCATCATCTGTGATGCCCAATAATCTTCAGCAGATAGCAAGTGAGGCAAGAGTGAGGACAGATACACAGCACAAAGCATGAAGTACGAACAACCAGTTACCAAAGCAACATGAAACACCCCCCACCCCCCGCGCGCGCCCACATAACTAAACAAGTTAACATCTACAGTTTCTTTTTTTTTTTAAGAGCTGAGGACCAAACCCAGAGCTAGGCAAGTGCTCTACCACTGAGCTAAATCCCATCTATAGATTCACGTGGGAAATTTGACATTCTTCCTTGAGTCAGCTACATAGCCAGGGTCCTAGGAGCAGGATGAACAACCTGGCTGAGGTTGTTTTTTAAAAAACTTATTCCTGAAAGCTTTATATGACAGGAACCCTCAGTCTTGGGCAAACCAGAGCAGTTGTGACTCTGGTGACATGAAAAGAGCATTTTCTAACAATGACTAAGTCAACTAACACTCAACCATGAGAGCTAGTGTTCCCTAAATATGTGGAAAGTAAAACTGTTGCTTATTCCTTTTCTTTTCCCCCCAAAGGACATGGCCTCTTTACATTTATTTCATCAATAGAGAGACTTTACAAGTAAATGACCAGCTTCTTAAACGGGATAGTTTGGATCTTGAACATCCCCCAAAGGTCTATGTGTTCAAAGGTTGGTCCTCAGCCTGTGGCCCTACTAGAAAATGGTAGAACCCTTAGGGGTTCAGGTCTAGTTGGCAGAAATTAGGTCATGGGGAGCATTTCCTTGAAAAGGATATTGGGACCACATTCCTTTCCTATTTCTTTTAGCTCACTGACTGCCATGAGCTGAGCAGGAATCTTCTATCACATATTCCCACCTTGATGTACTGAGATGCTACAGACCTCAAGCAAAATGAACAGATGTCCACAAACTGAAAACCATGGGCCAAAATAAACTTACAAATTGATGTTACATATATTTCATCATGGTGGCAGAAAGCTAGCTAGCATATTAGTGATCAAGTCCTCTTCTTGCTGCTCCTCCTCCCCTTTCTTCCATTCTTCTTCTCCCTCCTCCTCCTCTTTTTCCTCATACCCCCTTGCTGCTCTATTTCTTTTCTTTTGCAGTGCAGGGATCAAACAAAGGACCTTGTGCATGCTAAGCAAGTACTCAGTCGCCTAGTTACATACCCCCCATAAGTCTACCTTCTCACACACAGAAAGGGAGCATAAAAAACAAACAGACAGACAGACAAAAAATGCATACCTTTGGTCCTCGAACAGAAAGTCCAGGTTCTCCTTTCAGACCAGGCATCCCAGGTCCTCCTCGATCTCCCTGTCCATTTCAAATAACATTGGCAAGGCTCTAGGTTATATGAGGAACCATAGACGTGCATTGTGAAAATATATTGCCCATGTGTAAAGAGCTTAATCTATCCATCTCATCCTTTGGAAAAATTTGAAAAACTCAAATGAAGAGTTAATAAACTGGTCAGTAAAGATTTCTATAGGTATCTGGGACAATCCACTAAAATAATATGTGACAATTAGACTCAAATATTTAGATGTAAGAATGCCTAGGAATTCTTTTAAAACTGAGTGCATCTTTTCTTCCAGACTTTACAATTGTAGATTTTAGTAAATCTGTTGTTGTAAATGCAACAACATTCTTATTTGTGTTGAGGCTTGGTGTAGACGAATTTCTAAGCGGTCTAATTAAATAAAAAACACAGAGCCAAATATAGGGTTGAAAGTCTTAGAGATCAGGGAAATAGGAGTAGCTGCCAGCTAAACTTATCTCACCACGCCACAGCTTCCAAAGTGAACTACTTCCTGTCTACCCATGCCTTTATTGCCTTGCTGTTCTGCCCTCTCATTGGCTCTTAGCCCAGCTACCTCACTTTCTTGTCACTGCCTTTCTGTACAGACCTCCAGGGCTCTATGGTTGGTACTGGGATTAAAGGCTCATGTCACCATCCTTGGCTCTGTTTCTTAGTATGGCCTTGAAGACTCAGAGCCCCTGCCTGCCAAGTGATTGGATTAAGGGTGTGTGCTACCACTGCCTGACTTTTGTGTTTACTTAAAATGACTTGCTATTTCCTCTGATCTCGAGGCAAAATTTATTTATTTATATACAAATAAAATATCACCACATTTCAGCACAAATAAAATCTCACCACAGCTTAGGGGTTGACAGAGGGAGCACAGAAAAACATGGCAAGCTTAGCTATCAGGGTGAGAAGTCTGGCTTTTAGTCTGTTTATCTATGTGTTACTTGGGGATCAAACTAAACTTCTAGTTCACTAGAACCATCATCACTGACATAAAAACATGTATGTATTTTCCCTCCAACTTTAAAGAGTCACAAGAATGTATACCTTTGGTCCAGCTGGTCCAGGAATTGATGCTCCAGGCATTCCAAAAGGGCCCATAATGCCTGGCTCTCCCTGAGAAAACAAAAATAGCTGTTATATTTCAAGCCGAGAAAACATATGCAGTAATTATAGTAAGAAAAGAAAACAAATGTCTGTATATTTCAGAATATTCAAACCCCTGTCTCTGTAAGTGTGAATATGAAAATGATTGGAACATCCTTTGCAAACCACTGCTGAAGTTATTACCCTGTAAGTTCTCAGTGCCTTTAAATAAATGTGTTCAATTAAGTCCTGAATAGTAGGAATGTTTTATCTCTTGTGTAGCTTTTTACTGGCCAATAAAGATGAAGCAATCCGTGGTGCCTGTGTTTTATATTGCACGCCAAGAAGCTCAGAGAAAAATCTTGTATTCAATTGTAGAAATAGTCTTCAGCATAAGTTCTACAGTACTCGGCTAATTTATAATCCTTTTTCCTTTGTTGCTTTTATTGTCATGGCCCATGTTGTGTCAGTATTCCATTGTACAAACCTTTTTTCTGAAACAGATTTTATATATTTTATTTCAAAATTGAAAAGGAAAATTAAAACATCTTTCTCTCTCTTGCTCTTTTCTGACTTCCTGCCTCTGCTCTATCTCTTCTTCTGCCTCCATTTTATTTAATATTAAGTCCCAAAGATTTGAGGAACAATCGGTAATCCCTGTGTCTCCTCTGAATCTAGACCAGTGTTCCTCAAAGGCTACTGCACAGATAGAGTTTGGCAAAGATGCAGTGCTCAGTTCCAAGCCCATAAATCCAGACTCCATAGATCTGAAGGATGGGGCCCAGGAGTGTGAATTTTTATAAACAGCTCCAAGGATTCTAACACCGTGTTATTAACACAGTTTGAAAGACCCTGTTCACAAATACTTGTCATTGCACATTGCAAGGTTTAAAATGATTGATTCCCTGAGACAGAAAAAAAAATATATCATAACTTTATATATTGTGGTGGTTTGAAAGAAAATGGACCCAAAGGAAGTGATACTATTAGGAGGTGTGGCTTTGTTGAATTAGGTGTGGCTCTGTTGGAGGAAGCGTGTCACTGTGGAGACGAGTGTTGAGGTTTCTTTCGCTCAAGCTTTGCTCAGTGTGACACTCAGTCCACTTACTGTTGCCTTCTGATCAAAATGTAGCCAGCACCATGTCTGCCTGCATGCCACCATGCATCCCACCATGATGATAATGGACTGAACCTTTGAACTATAAGCTGCCACCTCAATTTAATATTTTCCTTAATATAAATATTATAAGAGTTGCCATAGTCTGGTATGTAAAATGAAAAAAAATTTAAATAAACAAGTAAACCTTAAAAAAAAAAGCTGCCATGGTCATGGTGTCACTTCATAGCAATAGAAACTCCAACTAAGATATATTTTCATTTTCATACATAAATGTATAATATTTTTACATCTTTATATAAAGTTCCAAACATATATTGCAAAATAGTTCATACATTAAAAATTATAACAAAAAATGAACAAATTATTTGGAATGTGATCAAAATTTTACTGGCAGGTGTTTGTAATCAGAGACATTTAGAAATTACTGTTCTAGATAGAGGACAGGGAAATGGCAACCTCTGGATCAAAGCCAGCTGGCCCCGGGTTTTGAACGGCCTTGGGCAAAGACTAGTTTTTGTATTTTCAAGTAGTTGTAATATAAGTGCCTACACAACAGTCTCAATTTTGCTTCTTGGCAGACAAAGCTGAACTATGTTTTACCTGGCCCTTTAAAGGAAAAAAAAAAAAAAAAAAAAAAAAGAGGGAGGCCTGACTCAGAGATTGAACTATTTCTATGTTAAATTTCAATTGGCTTCTAGGATCTTAGTTCAATGACTAATTCCTCCTTTGCCCAATGTAGGTGTTCTTAAAACTCAATAGCATGAACTGTGCACTGGACTATCCAATTCTTCCAGGAGGAACACTATTAAAGCATCCACTGATGAGGGGCCGTGTTCATCTTCCCAGCTGAGGCCTCTGCTATGGGGATTCTCCACAGTACAGCCTACTAACTGAGCACACAGCCTGCTGGAACCTGCTTATGTCACAGTATGTGGGTGCTCATCCTTAAATCCAAACCTATGGGTGATGGCATATGACACATGAGTCATGATCTGGCAACAGATAAACCCACATCCAATCCTCTGACAAAGGAACAAAACATTAGTCAGTTAAAATTTTTCACAAAGACAAGTAACTGACTCAGCAGGTAAAGACATTGGCTACCATGCTTGACGATCTGAAATCAGTCTCTGTAATCCACATGATGAAGGAGACAACTAACTCCAACAAGTTGTCCTCTGACTTGTGCACACACACACACACACACACACTCACTCACACACACACACATACTCACACACACACATACTCACTCACACACACACATACTCGCACACACACACTCACTCACACACACATACTCACACACACACTCACACACACACATACTCACACACACACATACTCACTCACACACACACACATACTCACACACACACATACTCACTCACACACACACACATACTCACACACACACATACCCACTCACACACACACACATACTCACACACACACATACTCACACACACACACACACATACTCACACACATACTCACACACACACACATACTCACTCACACACACACACACACATACTCACACACACAAACACCATGGCACATGCATACACACAAATACATAAATAAATAAAATTTCACTAAAACCAGGGTTAGGACAAAAATTATGTTTCTAGATTTATTACTTCTAAAATATGGCAATTTTTCTTCACCTTAAAAAAAATTCTCTATTAAAACACCAGGTTTACTTTAAATAAGATTAGCTAAAACATAAAAAGTAATACCTTATTGTTAATGTTTATAAAATACATTACTTTCATAGTGACAATTTCTTATAATGTGTTTCCTGAACTACCTGCAGCCCTTGAAGAAATATGGGTCCTTGGGTCTGTCCCCAAGAATTTACTAAATCTAGATCTCAGAGACTCTGGAGGCAAGACCAAGAAACCTGGATTTCTAACAATTTCCTCCACAATACTGAGAGGTACTAATCTTAGACCCCTTTGTACAGTTTCTCATGTTGTGGTGACCCCCAATTGTAAAATTGTTTCATTGCTACTTCAAAACTGTAATTTTGCTACTGTTATGAATGATAATATCTAAAGTGCAGGATATATGATATGCAACCCCAAAGGGGTTGTGACCCACAGGTCCTAAGGGCTATGGCCAGTCACAGCTCTACAGGCAACCCTCTTTTGTAGCGCTCACATCTTGTCAACACCAGTTTTTAGAACTTGCTTTCTTGAGACTAGAAAGATGGAACTGCAGTTAAGAGCACTTGTAGCTCTTGCCAAAGGCCTGGGTTCTATTTCCAGCATTCACTTGATGGTTGACAACTATCCCTAACTCCATTTCCAAGTGATCAGGTTCACTTGTCTGACCTCCAAGGGCACCAGTCATGTACATGGTACATATTCATACATGCAGGCAAAATGCAAACACCTAAAATAAAATGAATAGATCTAATTTAAAAACTTTAAAATAAACTTGCTTTCTTATCAAGGGATCATTAAATATTCTTACCTCTTTTCTGATAGTTTGAATGTAATTGACCCTCATAAGCTTATAGGGAGTGGCACTATTAGAAATGTAACGTTGCTAAAGTAGGTGTGGCCTTGTTAGAGGAAGTGTGCCATTTTTGGGGTGGGCTTTGAGGTCTCATACATGCTCAAGCCATGCCCAGGATCTCAGACCACTTCCTGTTGCCTACAGGTAAAGATATAGGACTCTCAGCTCCTGCTCCAGCATCATGTCTGCCTGAACACCACCATGTTGCGCCATGATGATAATGGTAACCTCTGGAACTGTAAGCCACCCCAATGAAATGTTTTTCCTTTATAAGAGTTGCTGTGGTCATGGTGTCTCTTCACAGCAACAGAAACCCTAACTAAGACAACCTCTGTCTCCCTGGAGACATGAACTCTCAGGATTGTTGCAGTAGTGTTCTGACATCAACTGCAGCAAGCTTTTACTAAGTCAGGATACTACTTCTTCTTCTTGCCTCACACTCCACTTCCCCCTTAGCACCCTGCTCTGGACAATTCAGGTCACAGACTCTTATTTTCCACATCACAGGATTGATTTTTTTTCCTCTTTCTGAATAACTCCTGCGTCAAGCGTTTACTGAGTGCCGAAGACTGTGCTGAGTGTCATCTCTTAAACTCTCTATTGTCATGATTGCTCTGTGAAATAGATCACATTCTCCAACTATATGAGTGATTGGCTCAGATGGCTCAAAGCAGAGCAGGATGGGACCGGCTTTGGAAGCCACTCTTCAGCGTCAGCGTCATGGAGGCTACCTGTCAATCAATGATGGACTCATTGTAGCTTAGTAAAAGAAGATGCTAGGAGCAGGATGTGCTATGTCCCTACCTTTACGTAATTACTAGAGATGACTGGCAGTCAGATTCTCCCCAAGAAGCACAAATGATTATATACTTTGTGAGAGCTCTTTATTCCATTCTATTATGGTCTGGAAAGAGAAAGTTTTCCAAAGACATTTTCCTTTGGGGGTTTTTGTAGTGTATTTGTTGGGAAGGAAACAAGTAATCAAATTTGAAGTGGAAATTTAATACTCTATTAAAACCAGACACAGTTGCAATCTCCTCAAAGCACATATGAAAACATAAGAAACATACCTTTGGCCCCTCGGGTCCTGGAAAGCCCCTCTGTCCTTGATTTCCTTTGCTCCCTTTCTTTCCTTCATCACCCTGACAGAATAATTGCAAAGATGTAGAGGTTGTGTTAGCACATGATCTTACAGCCACACAGCCCCCACATCAGAGCCAGGCTCTCAGCAAACACCGGCTCTCAGGTGATCCCACCTGAACACAACCTAGCCATCCAAGGTTTGGCAAGGCTCTTCAGAATCCTGCCCAGTCTTTGTCATTTACTCAAAATGTTTTGATATTTTTAACTTCTGAATGGCAGAGAACTTTTGTTTGAATTTACAAGTCTTCTGTACCACCAGTCTGTGCACAGATGGTTCTGATACATTCGATATTTCAATGTTCATGCTATTTCAGTTTCAAAACATTAAAAGAGACATTTTTCAAATCAAGGCTCCATTTCTTCCTCAGTGGGGAGTCTAGTTCATTCTACATAAGAAGGCCAATAATTTTGTTGGTAAGAAGATACTCAAGCAGTAACCTGGAGCAGAGCCGGAAACCGCCTCCCACAGCTCCTCGGCATGGCTCTACTCAGCAGTGTTCCTACAACCAGAAAGAATTGTGCTACCTTCCACTGAAGCTCTCAGCATTAGGCACTCTCTCTCAATGAGGCTCTACTGTGAGGCATTATATCCAGATGTTGGTCCACGTCAGTGAAGGACTCTCTCCTTGGGTTTGTGGCTGAGGTCACTGGCACATTGCTGGTAAACTCTCTAGAGCACATTGCTGGTACACCCAGTGGGGCACATTGCTGGTACATCTGGTGGAGCCACAGTCTTCAAACAAGCATCATCATCACCCAGAGTGCTTGGGAGAGCACAGATTTCTAGATCTCATGTCCAGAGAGTTTCTGATTTAGTCAGTCTCCACAAGGACCTAATAATTTCCATGTCAGATATTCCTTGGTGATGCAGACCCAACTGATCTAGAGACTACACCTTGAAAACCAATGAATCATGTACCAAGACATCAACAAAAGGATGCTCTACTGAAAAGACAGAGCCTCCAACTGAAACCACAATGGTGCAATTAACCCTGTAGAGTACACAGGGATAGAGAGCAGTGACGCAAGTAATGGACACACTCAAACGGCACTTCTCCATCATGATTGATGCAGGGAAGAAAGGCACAGCCACAGCTACTTAATTTCTTTCATTTACCACCAACTTCAACTTACTGACCTAATCGCCTCAGAACACAACAACAGGTGCACAGCTGCTGTGGGACGCTCTGTATGCCGTGAATATGCGTTGCTCTGATTGGTTGATAAATAGAATGATGAATGGCCAGTAGCCAGGCAGAGTATAGGTGGGATAAGCAGGCAAGGAGAATTCTGGGAAGAGGAAGACTGAGTTAGAAGATGCCAGCCTGCCGCCCAGGGAGCAGCATGCAATGACACTCAGGTAAAGCACAGAACATGTGGCGACGTATAGATTAACAAAAATGGGCTGAATTTAAATGTAAGAGCTAGTCAGTTGTAGGCCTGAGCTAATGGCCAAGAAGTTTTAATTACTATAAGCTTCTGAGTGATTATTTTATAAGGGGCTGCAGGGTCCGCAGGGCTGGGCAGGACCAGAGAAAACATAGCCACATGTCATGAAGCACCAGTGCTGCCCAGGGATAGCCTGGGCTGCATCCTATGTTCCAGCTATTATTTGTGCTGGGTTCTCCTTGGTGGTCATGTGTTTTGGTACCTTTGGCCCTGCTTTGACGGCCATTCTTTTCGGTTTCCCACATTCACTATTCATGTGCTCTCGCTGTTCTAGGGACCTTCTCCATCCATCTCATAACCTAAACTTCAGATCCTTCTCAGAGACACTACCCTTCGTCATAGCCTCACTTCTGATTGTTAATAAGCCAGTATTTCTAAACATATATTTTACATGATGTTTTAAAAAAATGTTTGTGTCTCTTTGTTTGAAGAAAAGTGGATAGGTTCAAGTGATTGAAATTGTACAAATATATTTAAATTTCAGTTTTTCACATTAAGACTAAGGGTTTGATTTTAGTTAATACTTTTATAAGGCTGATTAATTTGAATATCAGTATTTCAATAGAATTATAAATGGAATACTAATATGTATGCAGTGTGATTGACAACTCTGCATAAAAGCTATAGGAATTCTGGTCCCTTAGAGATGGGATTTTATTTTGCTAAAGGTCTCATTCTATGGGTGAATTTATTTATTTATTTATTTATTTATTTATTTATTTTATTTTATTTTTTTTTTTTTGGTTTTTCAAGACAGGGTTTCTCTGTGTAGCTTTGCGCCTTTCCTGGGACTCACTTGGTAGTCCAGGCTGGCCTCGAACTCACAGAGATCCGCCTGCCTCTGCCTCCCGAGTGCTGGGATTAAAGGCGTGCGCCACCACAGCCCGGCATATGGGTGAATTTATATCTTCTCATCTGTGGAACATTTGTTTAATGATGCAAAGACATGCTGCATTCTTTTATGTTGCATTTGTTAACTCTGGGAAACTGTGTTACTTTGCCTGTCTAAAACATCTGATTGGTTTAAAAAAGAGCTGAACAGCCAATAGCAAGGCAGGAGAAAGGGTAAGTGGGGCACCAGGCAAAGAGAATAAATATGAGGAGAAATCTAGGAAGAGAGATCTAGGACTAAGAAAAGGAGGAGGACATCAGGGTCCAGCTACCCAGCCACCCAGCCAGACACAGAATAAAAAGCAAGGAAAAAATATACAGAAATCCAGAAAGGTAAAAGCCCAGAGACAAAAAGTAGATGGGATACTTTAAGTTAAGAAAAGCTGGCTAGAAATAAGCCAAGCTAAGGCCTGGCATTTATAAGTAAGAATAAGTCTCCACGTGTATTTATTTGGGAGATGGATGGTGGTCCCCGCAAAGGGTAAAGAGTAAAAACAACCAACTACAAAGAAACTCTGTCTCAAATTAAAAAAAAAAAAAAGACCCATGTTATGCAAGTGGTATTTCTAGACGGAGTAAAGTGAAATGGCCATTTTATTTACTTACTAAGAATCTAACCCATAGCTTTGTCTATGCTAAGCACATTCTCTTACTAAGCTACAAACCCCATCCCCTAAATTGACAATGAGGTGACATGCCTTACTATTATGTGAAAGCCTATAAATTTTTGGATAAACTTTATGTACTTTCTAATTCTAACATTGTATCTTGAGAATTCTTTTCCTTCCCATGTTTTCTTTAAATATCAGTTAACCGTTTATTGAGAAAACATGTGTTGAATTCTTTTCTATGCTAGGTCTTAAGATGGATGTGGGAAAATAAAGACACATAATATACACTTGCCTTCTTCTAAAAGCTCACAAGACAGTGTCCATAATTTTAAGCAAGATGTAAACATGTTTGGCATAGCAAGAATGAAAGGCAGATGCTCCTAAATTGGCTCTGCAGACTGGGGACTGGAGCACACAGCTGCTTCCTGCAGAGGAGGCGTCATTTGCATACCTTGGGGCCAGGCTGTCCTCTCCCAGGCATTCCTTCTGGTCCTCTTGTTCCTGGAAGCCCAGCTTCTCCCTGGAGGAAAGGACACAAATGCCTCAGCTGGTTCCTGGAGCACAGGACGCAGAACCCACCCACAAAACACGCCAGACCTTCGTTATGGTCTCAAAATTAAAGTGGAAGCTTATCAATGACTAAATTAACATTAAACTCCCCTTTAACCAGAGCAGCTGAAATACCACAAAGAGCTCCGGTCTCCCAATTTCCAAAGCCCTAAGCTCGCTTTCCTAGGCTCTTCACTCACGTTGAGTAGGTTTTTTGGGCTTGTTTTTTGTTTGTTTTCAACAAGAAAGACATTCCACCTCGCCATCTGCTATTTTTCAGTAGTTTTGTTGAAAACCGAGTGCTTCAAAGGTCAACAGAAAATAGTTCAGTGCATCTTTACAACAGCCTAACTTCCTAGATGCATCTACAGACTCTCTCTTTTGGAGGAAGAGAGGTGTTTTTGTTTGAGATTAAACTGATGTGGTTTCTAGAACTCTTTGAAGAAAGCCAAAGTGCCAAGGCCAAAATACCAGCCATGACAAAGAGTGTGTGGGGCACCACGACAGCCATGGAACCAGGCTCTTTCTGGGGTCAATGAAAAGAACGTTTGTTCTCAAAGATGCTGTCTGCCCTGGGTAGTTTAACCCTGGATCCTGGAAGACCGAGCTGCTCCTCTGGTCCCACCGTTTAGACACTGACACTATGAAAACAATAAGATCACCTTCTTTCCAGAGGCTCCATCTTCCCCGGGTACTCCAGGCTGTCCGGGGAGCCCCACTGCACCTGGCTCCCCCTGGTGGATAAACAGATATTTTATTTCAGTGACATGTCCTTACTGTGAACCTCCATTTTGTGGTATTTGGCCATATCTTACAATACTGAGAAAAGCCTCTGGGCAAAGGAATATGATTAGCAACTAAACTTCACAACTTTGGGCAAGTAACCTGATCTCTCTACTTTTCATTCTTTTGCCATGGGTTGAGTGAGCTTAGTTGGAAATAGGGCCTTTATAGAAATAACCAAGTTAAGACGAGGTTATTAAGGTGAGTCCTAATTCAGTGTGACTGGAGTCATGATAAAAGAGAGGATAAGGCCCTGTGAAAACAAGCAGCAACCCCTGAGACAACAGAGGCAAACACAGAAGAGGAGCGTGCAACCACAGGCAAGGAGTGCCGAGGACTGACGGGCACGGTGGCAGCTAGGCCAGGAAGGATTCTTCCCTGTAGAGTTTGTTGAAAGCACGGCTGTAGATATCTTGATTTCATACTTAGAGCTTCCAGAATTATGAGATTTCTGGTTTTCCAGGACTCAGTGTATGGCATTGTCACACCAGCTCTATGAAACTGCTACAAAAGGGAACTGCAAAGCGTGGTTCTGACCTCATCCAGCTCTAATGCAGTAATTCCCTTGCTTTCCAGGTGATTTGTGATGAGCAGTAACTCCTTTAAGCCATTCACTAAAGCACACACACTGCTTTCAAATGCTATGGTAGTATTCTTACTGCAAAAAAAAGTGTTGACCTAATTCAAAGTCAACCAACCTGCAAAGCTAGTGAGGGGAAGAAATCACAGTAAACCTAAGACTGACTAGAAGTACATGACAAAAATGAGAAACAGAAAAAACTCAAACACAAATCAGGCCCACTCATAACATTAAAAGGGGATATTTCTAAAATTAATGATAAATGAGTAGCAGGAATGATTAGTATGTTAAAAGAAATGATGCCATGAGTAATATTAGAAAGGGAAGTTGATATGAACTAGTACACAGTACAGAGTTTTGAAAAGCATTTAAAATCCAGTGAAAATTTCAAACAAGGACACTGCAACTCCTCTATACGCATGTTGCACATGTACATACACACACACACACACACACACACACACACACACACATAAATAAGAACCTTTTCTAGGAAAAGAAAAGCATTAACAAATGCATAATTTTCAAGAACTTTATTAAAAGGTCGAGCTTAGTAAAGCAATGCTGTTAGCAGAGGGATCTAGTGATTTAAAGCCTCTGGATCAGTGGTTCTCAACTTGAGGGTCGTGACCCCACAGGGGTTGTATATCAGATATTCTGCATATTAGATATTTGCATTACGATCCATAACAGTAGCAAAATTACAGTTATAAGGTAGCAAGGAAATTTTAAGGTTGGGGTCAGCACAGTATGAGGAACTGTACTAAAGGGTCCCAGCATCAGGAAGGCTGGGAACCACTGCTCTGGATTCTTCACTTCCTAAGACAGCGAAGCTCTGTTGACTTCCTAGCCAAGCCAACACTAAACTTTCAAATCTTTGAAGAACAGGGTCTCTGTCTTACAAAAGATTTCAAAACAAAACAGAAACAGAAGAGGCAAAAACCACCCATTTTGATTTAAATTAGCCAGTTCACTCCTAGACATTGACTCAAGAAAAGGGAAAACAGGTGTCCAAAGACACCTCAATAAATGTCTCTAATTTGTAACATCAAAAGCATGGAAACAGCCAACATCACCACCAGGAAAAGGGATAAGTAAATTGTATTATCCCTGTACAATGGGAGGCTTTTCGGCAACAGAAACAACTATTCACACATTCTGCAAAGTGCGTATCTAGATAAATTCTTCTGTGTGGGCAGAAAAAGCAATCCGTGGTGGAGCAGGTCGTTGGAAACACATCAGTATGTAGAAGTTAGCGGGACAGAAGGACAGTTTTGCAGAGGATGCATGGTGGCCCTAATGAGCAATGGATGCCTGTATTATCTTGGTTGTGAGAGGGTTTCAAGACCATTTATATGCCAAAATTTATCAAAGTGTATTTACTAAGCATGTTTATTTATTACATGCTAACAACACTATGAATAATAAAATAATATTATTTTAAAAGGCCACGACATCCTCGATAAAAGATTAATCAATTGAATCATCCTTAAAAAGTAAATACCAGCCAGGCGGTGGTGGCGCACGCCTTTAATCCCAGCACTCGGGAGGCAGAGCCAGGTGGATCTCTGTGAGTTCGAGGCCAGCCTGGGCTACCAAGTGAGCTCCAGGAAAGGCGCAAAGCTACACAGAGAAACCCTGTCTCAAAAAACCAAAAAAAAAAAAAAAAAGTAAATACCATGAGAAGTTGAGAAGTTGAGTTTACCTAAAAAAAGTAAAATACAAGAATGATTCAACATTAAAATCCACAATGTCCTCAATAAAATATTAAGCAACTGAAGCATCCTTAAAAAGTAAATGCCATGAGAAGTTGAGTTTACCTAAAAAAAAATAAAATGTAAGAATGGTTCAACATTAATATCAGATAAACAGAGTAACAACTATTTCAGTAGCAATAGAACTTCACTAAAACTCATTACTTATTTATAACAAATAAGGCAAAACTGGTAAAAATTGAAATACAAGAGAATATCATTGACCTAAGAGAGTACTTCAAAAACTAACAACAAGTATCATATAATTGTGTTTCTTTTCAGACAGTATGACTTCATATAAAAGAGTATGAAGCACTTCCATGGGAAATAGTAAGTGATTTCACAGGGTGACTATGGGTAAAAGTCAGCATACCAAAGTGGAAACAGAGCAAGTGATTCACCAATAGGCCCGCAGTAGCCAATCAGAAGTTGTTGGAAAGAGAACAATTCATACTGACAAATTTTCTTTGGGGAGCCTGAAAATGACCTTAAGCAAAAGTATGAGATAGAAGATCTTTATAGAAAAAAAATGAAAATATTTTCCTGAAAAGTTAGAAAGCCTTACTCTGTGGTTGGAAGAACTCAATAGCTAATCTGTAGATTCAACGAGATAGTTTATTAAATTTGATAATTCTAAAATGTGTTAGAATCACCAAAAAGCAAGAAAGATAATAAGAATATTTTTCTTGTCACATGATGGGATGTTTTTTCCCTTTGAGGAAGGCTCTTATGTATCCCAGGTTGGCCTCTAACTTGCTGCATAGCCTCAGGGATGACCTTGAACATCTGATTCTCTTGCCTCTACCTCTTGAGTGCTGGGATTGCTGATGTGCACTACTACACAAACTTATACAGTTCTGGGAACTGGATCTAGGGCTTTGCACATGTGTTAAACCCACAGGGTGAAAATAAAATCACTACCATGATTTTGAGTCAAATTTGAACCCAGTTTTAATTAAATACTGGCCAGGATGATGAACTCTGGCCAGATCCATTCCTGGGTTCCCAGAAAATGGCAAGTTACATTTTGCAGACACTTAAAAAGGCAACCCCATAAGGCCACCATATTTCCCATCAGGTCCAATCAGGAACAAGTATATATATCCTGACATACTTCCTACCTGCTTACCTCCCACCTGTATTCATCCAATCAGGGGCAAGTATACATCTAGACATATTTCCTGCCCACCTACCTCTGCTTCCCACATACATGTGATCAAGCACATCAAGTGTAATAGGGTTAAACAAATTTGTTTATGGGAGTGAAAACATGTAACTTGCTATCTCCCATAAACAATAGCTTCCAGCATCTCAGGAAGTACCTGTCCTTGGACAAGTGGCTTGCAGATTAGAGACATTTTTGTTTCATGGATCTCTTAAGCACAACAATTAGAACTTAAAACATAACTTTGGTTCTCACACATGCAAGGCAAGCACTCTACCAACAGAGCTATATCCCCAGTGACATGATGTATTTTAGATCTGGATGAATCAAGACGGGAAGGTAATAGTGCAGAGAAATATGAACAGATATGGGGACAGAATAGAGATCTAAGTGCTGATTCCTTTGGATATATGCATGTAAACTGAATCAAGGCATGGGTTGCATTGCAAACCAGTATGGCAAAATGATGTTCTCAACAGCTCGAACAGTCACATTAACAATATGGGAGGGGGCTAGATTCCTCATACTGATGCCCCACACAAAGCTAAAGTGCACGTGGATAAGAAGATTACTTTAAAGTAAAGCAAAGCAGCCGGGTAGTGGTGGTGCACGCCTTTAATCCCAGCACTCGGGAGGCAGAGCCAGGCAGATCTCTGTGAGTTCAAGGCCAGCCTGGACTACCAAGTGAGTTCCAGGAGAGGCGCAAAGCTACACAGAGAAACCCTGTCTCGAAAAACAAAACAAAAAAAAACAAAAAAAAAAAAGTAAAGCAAAACATAAAATTTTCAGAAAATGACATGAGAATATTTTCATGACTTTAAGATGTTTTAAAATAAGATTTTAAAAGTACAAGGCATAAAATGTGAGAAACACACCAAAATGCCAAAGGATAAATACTGGTTGCAACCTAGGAGAAGAAACTGGTAACTCAGCCAACCAAAGCTTGACATCCAGATGTATGAAGGACTCTAACAATAACAACCTAACAGAAAGTACTGAGCATCCTTAGGAACCTACAAAGAGAAAAGATGAAGGTCCACTGAATGCATGAAAATGATGTTTTAGTTTGCAGAGAATTAGAATTAAAAGGATGAAGCATATTTTTTCATATTTCCTATTGTTCCAGTTAAGACAAGGCTACAGTGTGAGCAAAAAGTGAAATGGCAGTCCTGGTGAGACAGGGCCCCTGCAGCACCCAAACTGTGTGCTCTGTGACCTCACAGTGCCACCTCCACCTCTGTCTGCTTCCTACAAGTCAGGCAAACTTGTAGTCCGGCATTTACAAAAGGAAATGTGACATGTTATGGCAGGAACATGGGCAAAAGTCAGACAAGAGAAAAAGCACTTCATTTATTTATTTATTTATTTATTTATTTATTTATTTATTTATTTATTTATTTTGGTTTTTCAAGATAGGGTTTCTCTGTGTAGCTTTGCGCCTTTCCTGGGACTCACTTGGTAGTCTAGGCTGGCCTCGAACTCACAGAGATCCGCCTGCCTCTGCCTCCCGAGTGCTGGGATTAAAGGCGTGCACCACCACCGCCCAAGAAGAAGCACTTTAAATACCAGAACAAGAAGGGGAGTAAACACAGAATGAGATACTCTCATACAGTGAAGCATTTTACTTTTACGTGAGAGAAACTTCAGATTAACTGGAAAAACTGGGATTTAAACCTTGACAGTCTAACTGATGATCCTTAACATACTATGGACTGTCTTTCTAAATTGACATGTAAATTTTACTTTACATGAGTATACTTGTATACTGTATATCTATATGTGTGCATACATATATGCATCATATTTAGCACTTAGCATAGTATGTATTATATCAAAGCTATGCATGAATGACAGTTCTATCACTTTATTAATATACCATTATATTTTGTGGTATATGTATATTCTTGTTAAGCTTACATCTGACGTATTTATTCTTCTAGTACCCAAATGTTGACAAGAACCTTGGCAGTGACAGCCAAATAATGGTGAAGTGTAAAACTCAGCGTGGCTCACTAAGGTCTGCATACCTTCAGGGTGAGCAACAGAACCTAGGACAGTTAGAGCAAGTATTAATTTATCCCTTCAGCAATATTTAAAAGCCCACCATGTTGTCAAAACTGGATCCAATAACAAATGAGGTGAACAAGGTCCCTTGCCCCCAGGGAAGTATGAGTTTTATAGCAACCCTGTCCAATAGAAACACCAAGAAAACTAAGAAATAATAATTACAGTTTTCCTCTTAGCACATTTTAAAGTTAACAGAAACAAGCTATGTATACGGCATATGCATGCTTTTTCTTGCACTTGGAGGTGAAAGAAACCTTACATTGTGTTGTGTAAATTGCCTAGTTGCATCCTAGCAGTTAACTCAACTCACCTTTGGTCCCTGTATTCCAATTCCCATTGGTCCTCTAGGGCCTGTGGGTCCCATCTGGCCTACTTCTCCCTGGGAAGGAAAGAATGTTTGAATATTAAAGCACAACAAAAGTTATACATTTTCGTCTTTGATCTCCTCAGAGCTTTTGTATATCAACAAAGTGAGATGACTTTATGTACCTAATTCACACCACACACACACACACACACACACACACACACACACACACACACACACACAGTAGTAGTTACATATGAAACCCCTTCCGTTACGTGGAGTTTTATTGTAAGTTTGACTTAAACTATAGGCCATGTGGTGTACACCTTGAAAAGATAGACAAGTTACCTTGTATAACAGTTAAACAGACACATAGAAAGCCCCACTGATCTCTGACCAAGAGCAACAACAAAATCAGAGAATAACCCAAACTCTCAGTGATACACCCCAAATAATACAGGGGCCCATAGGAGCACACACGTGTAATCTCAATACTAGGGAGGCAGAGGCAGGGGGATCCTAAGTTAGAGACTCACCTGGTCTATACAGAAAGAGCTTGTCTTCCCCACACCCCAAAAGACAAATAAGTGAATAAACAAACAAACAAGCAAATAAGGGTAGAACTGATGTTTTTCTTCTTGTATGTGTGCTCCAAGGTGAGCAAGGATTTTTTGAGAAGTATCTTATTTGTTCATTTACAACAATGAATAGTAATCCTTGAAGCAGTGTGGAAGGCAGCTGATTATGTAATAACTGCCTCTCCCGAAGCTGTCTCCATCTTTTTAGATGCTGGAAGTTGAAGATGCTGTGGGAACACTCATGAGACTGCAAGCTCACCAACCCAGAGAGGCTTGACTGTATTGATGCCGACCTGCACTGCTAAAATAGGGTCTCCATAATTAACAATAAAAACAAGATATAAAAAAGATTATGCAAGTAAAAGCATTTTAAACCAAGAAGAATATGTATTATACCTTCTAAGTCATTAATAAAATCAGTATCACTTAGCATTAGAATGTTCTGATTTTTAAGTTAATTCCATCTCTTCTCTTGCAAAGTCATTAAACTTCAATCTAAACAACAATTATACCATAAATGTATTAAACTTCTCTGTCATTCAGAAAGTTACCTTGGAACCAGGTGAGCCTTGTCCTGGCGGTCCTTGTGGACCAGGTGGACCAATTGGACCTTGAATCCCCTTTAGAATAAAAGTTTTAAATGTTATTAGTGAAATTGAAATGTTTGGAGGACAGCCTTGTATCTTCTGAAGTGAACATATAGCTCCTCATTACAAATTGCTGACACCACACCACCTATTGACGGGACCACTGGAAGCATCCACTCAAACCCCATTGTTTAAATTCCAATGCATCCACTCAAACCCCATTGTTTAAATTCCAATGCATATCCTTTCCTTCTATGATAATAAGAGAAATTTCAGTTGGCCCACATAAATACCTAGAATAAATCTCATGCTTCCAGCGAACACCTTTAATTCCAGCATGTACTTGGGAGGCAACAAGAAGCCAATCTCTAAGAGTTTGAGGACAGCCTGGTCTATATAGTGAATTCCAGACCAACCAATGCTATATAGCAAAACTCATGCTTCCTCATCCCTAGTAGAGTCAGGTGTAAGTATGTGGACTAGATTCTGGCTATTAGAATGTGGATAGAGTGAGGTATGTAAATTCTCATTCAGTCTAGAGCAGTGGTTCTCACCCTTCCTAATGCTGTAGCTCTAATACAGTTCCTCATGTTGCGGTGACCCCCAGCCATAAAATTATTTTCATTGCTTCTTCATAACTGTAATTTTGCTGCATACATCATAATGTAATGTGATCATAATGTAAACATTTGTGTTTTCCTATGGTCTAAGGCGACCCCTGTGAAAGGGTCATTCAACTCCCAAAGGGGTCACCATCCACAGGTTGAAAACCTGTTGTGAAGGAAGAACTACTCTGGGTCTTTTCTTCTTCCTGTGGACAAGCCATGTAGTAGTCTTATACCATGTGGATGAAGAAAGTTCCCAGGCTAACAAGAATGGAGACACCTGGCCCCTTGACGACGCTGATGAACACAGCCTCTGCCCAGCTTGCAATTTTCAAGGTCAAAAGGAAAATTCCATAGTGCTAAACCAATCCACATCTCTTGTCATGTGCACAGAAACGTATTTCCTAGTTGGATGCAGGGACATGTTAAAGATGTGACCTGGACTCTAAAAGGCCAGCTGACATACATCAAAATGAAACATGTTTAAATACATAATTCCTTGTTGCACTGTAGGTAAAATGAGGTAGAGGAACAGAGGACTCACAAACTACTTTTCTGGAGAAAGTTATCTAGATTAGAAGGAGTTTTCTTTGTAGGAAACCAGAAGGGGCTTGGTTGAGACTTTCTTTACTCTGACCTAGAAGGAGGATTTCAGAGAAGCCACTTTGATTTTTCTTTGGGGGACACAGGGCACTGGTTTCTGACTCATGCCTGAGTAATCTAAATGGCCTGTGGTAGCCCAAAGGGGCCAGACGGGGACTATCCTGTGTACCCAGAGTTTGTCAGAGCAAAGTTGCGTGAGAGCTTCCTGTCAGTAAAATCATGCCAAGTAGGGGGCAAGGGTGGCCTGGCACGATTCTGAATCTTGCCCAAGAGACTGGGAGGGGCACTAGGGCTGCAGCCGGAAGAATGGCGTCCTGAAAGACGCGACTGAGAGAGATGCAGCCGGGGATCCTCGCAGGACTGAGCAAAGGGATCGACCAGAGGTCAGCGCACGTCTCCCAAACCCTGACGCCCGAAGCCATGCATCACAGAACCAATCAAGAAAGAACGTTCATGTTCTTCTGCCCAGTCTCTCTCTGTCCAGGAGAAAAGAGAGCCCCTCCGCCCCTCCAGTGTGTCCCAGATAATGAAGATTAAGAGAAAGTTAATAGTAACCAGAGAAGTTTTATTTGTTTGATACAAAATGAAACCCAGTATTTGCAACATGCAGCGGCCCTACAACTTTAGCTGTCTAAAGGAGATCCAAAGTCTGTGCTAGGCTGGAAATTTCAGTCAGTGGCAGGAAAGAGAAGATGTGGTCCCCACTGGGGTATCAAGATAAAAACATTAAAATCATGCTTGTTTGCATCCCATAAACTGTAACCGTAGAAATGTTTATATGATACATTATTAATTTATACTTATATAATGCAAAAAAAGACATCTCTTTTGCTAGTTAGATAATACAGCTGCTTGTTTATTTTTAAAATATAAATATTGGGGCTAGAGAGTAGGTTCAGTGACCAAAAGAGTAGGTTCAGTGACCAAAAGCACTTGCTACTCTTACAGAATATTGAAGTTCACAGTACCCACATGGCAGCCACAATTAACTGTAACTCCAGTTCTAGGGAATCTGATGCCCTCTTCCAGCCTCCACAAGTAATAGGCATGCACATAGTGCACATACATACATGAAGGCAGATGCTTGTACATATAAAATAAAAATAAATACATTTTAAAATAAAATACAAATATTCTTTTTTCTCTGGTTGATGAGACTGAGCAGTCCACACAATTTAGGGGAGCCACAATGGTTCTAAGAAGGAACTTCTCTAACATTATAGCTGTCCACAGTACCATTGAATGGACAAGGAACAAAATACCACAGCATGTACATAGTGCATGTGCGCCTCCATATCCTTGTTGAGTTGCTAATATTCCATTTTACTCTGTGAAATATTTACTCTGTGACCATATGAGGTAGTCGAGTCTATAAATTGAAATCTGCAGATCATTTGAAGGACATTGTATACAGGTTGTTGAGAAACAGATTTTCCTTAGAAGTATATGAGAGGAGAAATACATTTCTATCAGGAATCAACACAGGAAGAAGTGATGAGCACGAGAACATGCCAGATGGAAGTGAAGAACAGAATTTAATGATTGCATTAAGCAGAGAGTAAGTGTAAGTAGCACTTATGCTATTTCTCACAAAAGAATAAATAAATTAATTCTTTGCACAGAAAATTTACAAACATTTCCACTCATTCTCTTGTGCATTAAGGGTCAGCCCTGTAAAGACATTTTACCTTTAAGTTTTTGTTTTTCTTTTGTAACAAAGAAAGGGCATATAAAATCCAAAGAAATTGTTTTAAAAAAATTAACTAAAAAAATAACAATCTCCTTTAAGAACCAGCATTAAAGGGAACAGGAAGCCAGGAAGCCACAGGTGGGAGGTGCAGAATCCACAGACCATCTGGACAGACTGGTCTGTCTTTGAACCTCATTGTCAGTCCCAGATTAGTATCTCAGCCCCAACAAACCACAAAACCCAGGATGTGACAGAGCTGCCAGGATCCTGGGACCAGAAGGCAGCCCTGCAGGACCCAGCAGACAAACCATGGGTCTTGAGAGTCAACCTGGGATCATCAGTAGTCAGAATACCCAGCTCTGATTATTACCTCCACACCTATTTACAGATCGACCTTGATGTTTTCTGCACCTTAATCCTTCTAACATATTAGACTGGGAACTCTGCCAAGGGTGAGGAAGTGGGAAAAGGAATATTAATCAACCTTACTATTGCTTGGGATAACAAATATGTACTAATAATGATAAAAAGCATTCTTAGGAATGAACTCAGCATTTCAGGCCAGCAATGAGATTTGGAATTACCTCACTTTCAAACCTTTTTCTTCCATCATCACTCTAGGTCAAGGAAGTACTATTCATTCTCCAGGCAACATAATAATTCAAACTGTAGCCATCAATTTTAATCAGCTGAGCTAGTCACTTTCTAACCAGGGCAATGAATCTGTGTTTGCTGGTGGCTTTGATTAAATGAGACCATACGGCTAAAGGCAGAGAGTGAACAATAGTAGATAGTGCTGTTCGGACCATTTATATTGGATGGTTTTCTAGCTTCCCTGAGTATCAGAAGATTTTAAAAGCAGTTCCAGCTCTGAGCATATAGACATCCTTCCTTTCTTCTGACCACAAGAGACCCCATGTCCTTTACAAACAAATCCCATCATGTTCTGCTTCTTTTGGGGAAGGATGCCTTTAAGTTAACTAGTCAGCCCTGATTCCAGTAATTAAGTCCCAATGCTATGCTTAAATAGGAGAATGGTAAGGGGATGTGAAACACTCCTCTGATGGTACTGGAGCTGAAAATACAGTTACTTCAAAGAGGAAAATACATATAAGCCAGCAGGTAAGAAAATACTTCTCTCCCAAGGAGGACTACACATATAAAATATTATACCAGAATACCTACCTATTAATAATGTGTTAATATAGGAATTGAAAGCCCTAAAATTATAATCTCCTCATGACACAATTTTATCCTTTCCTGCATTATTCTGAACTAACGCTCCACTGGAATTCAATTGCCAAATGAGCACAGACATGCTCGCAGGCCTGATCCTCCCTGAACACAAGGACTGGGATGAAATGTCTGTATCAAGAAAGAGGAAGCAAGAACCACTTACCTGCTCACCTTGACTTCCGATGCCAGGAATACCCACTGGTCCCTGGGGTCCTACAGGTCCCAAATCCCCCTGTCAAAATATGAGTAGACAAAACATGATTCACCCATGCCTTGCTAATTTGGAATTGACCTAGATTAAAATCTATCTTTATACTTTTAACACATTCAACATGAAAAATCAAATCCTCTATTTCCTTTCAATAATTTATAGTCCAATGTACCAAAATAATTAGTGGTGCATCCACTGTTTTATCTAAAGTAGTTATCATTAATGAAATTTTTACTATTTATTTTAGTTTTGGAGATTATAACATAATTACATCATTTCCCCCTCCACCCTGCCCAGCAACCCCCCATATAACTGCCCTCTTTGCTCTTTTTTAAATTCATGACCTCTGTTTTCATTAATTGTTATTATACACAAATATGTGTATATATAAATATTCCTAAATATATAAGAATGACCTAGAATTTGTACCAGTTTACATTTAGCAGCTACTTTTCTCAAAACTCAAGCTATATAGTTATTATAAAGACACAAACATTTCCTTACGGAGCACAGCTATTAATTAAAAGTATAAAATTAATAAAGTATGAGAAAAAAAATCAGAGAAAAGTATTTCTAAATTTTTCAGATAACATGTCAAAAATTAAGACATGCAGCCGGGCGGTGGTGGCGCACGCCTTTAATCCCAGCACTCGGGAGGCAGAGACAGGCGGATCTCTGTGAGTTCGAGGCCAGCCTGGGCTACCAAGTGAGTTCCAGGAAAGGCGCAAAGCTACACAGAGAAACCCTGTCTCGAAAAACCAAAAAAAAAAAAAAAAAAAAAAAAAAAAATTAAGACATGCAAGGAAACAAAAGGAAAGAACCCAAACTTCTCCAAGAAAACAACGTAGAAATTACCAGTGAGGGCAGATGTGGTGGTGTGCCCTCACTAGTAACTTCTGCTTTAATCCTACCACTCAGGAAGCTGAGGCAGGTGGATCTCTGTGAGTCAGATATCAGTTAAGTCTACATAGCAAGTTCTTAGCCAGACAGGGCTACATACTGAGACCCTGTCTCAAAAAAAAAAAAAAAAAAAAAAAAGGGATGTTCATGAGATGTTCATGAGAGAGCACTTGGGTCCTAGGTTGCTTATGAAGTAGGGCTAACAGAATTTGCTGCTGATTGGGAAGCACCCAGGAATTCTCCATGGTTTTTGAAGGAAGAGAGTTACCACTTACTGAGAAAGAGAAGCTACAGAAACAAGGCTGGAGGTGGAGGGATACCTGGAGCTCTGTACCAAACTTGTTCAATTTGAGAAGCCTAAAACTGACATTTAAGTGAAGACACTAAGTGGGAGAGAGCGGGACTAGGGATTTCAGTTTGAGGGCCCTCAAAGTAATTACAGTAGTTAATGCCATGCCTGGGTAACTTTACCAAAAAACTGAGGTCAGAGGCAAGTCCTTCTAGAACTCCAGTCTTTAGAGGTTAGAGAAATGGAACAGCAAGGTGGAATAAGAGTATCCAGAGAGGCCAAGAAAAGAGATGGCTTCAAAGGAGGAGGGGTCAGTAAATACCACAGTTAGGTCAAATGCACCTATTGAGAAATGTGCCACTGAGCAGCATGGACAAATATCCCTTTTGTTTGTTTTAATGGCAATTATATTTAGACTACACCAGAGAGAGCCAATGTTTTCTGACAGAGTACTTGAGATTGGATTTAAGGCCTGATTCATGTGAGGCAAGCTCTTTATTATTGAGACAGACACCCAACTTTCTTTTTACCTTTTATTTTGATATAAGAGCTCTTGATGCTGTTTTTGACCTTGAACTTACTCTGTGGTCCAGTCTTGAATCTGTGATTCCCCTACCTAAGCCTCCAGAGTAGCTGTAATTACAGGCCTCTACCTCTAGACCCAGTTAACAAACCTTTTCTCAAAAGGTTGAATAATGAATTTTTTGACTTGACAGCCAATGTAAGGTCTGCTTTGTAACTTAAGGTGCTGCTTTAGAAGTGTGTAAACAGCCTCAGGGGAAAATGACCAGGTGTGCCTGTGTGCCAGTGACATTTGGTTCAAAAAGATAGGTAGGCAACTGTAGTGGGTAGCCATTCCAGCTTGGATCTGGAAGTCTGGGTCTCGGGTCTCCAGACGCCTCCCTTGGCCCCGCCTCGTAGGCATGACAGTTGCCAGAGTCTCAATGGGGGTTGGAACTTCCAGATCAAAGCTGGAATGGTTACCCACTACATCTCCCCCTTTTTTGTCTAAATAAGAAGACTAGATAGTTGTAATTTCCCAAGTTATGATAAAAGATAAGTTAGATATAAAACCTTAAACTCACAAATATAAGATAGATAGGACATCTTCTTTAATATTGTAACCGTAATTCTTGCTTGATAATTGTTTTGTTATATGTAATTTTACTATGTTAAAGTTAAAACCTTCCTTTAAAAAAAAAAAAAGAAGAAAAGGGAAAGTGCTGTAGATATCACTCTATATAAATAAAACACTGATGGCCAGTGACCAGGCAGGAAGTATAGGCGGGACAAGGAGAGAGGAAAATTGGGAAAACAGGAAGAAGGGGGAGAGACACTACAGCCACCTCCAGGACAAGCAACATGTAAAGATGCCGGTAAGCCACCAGCCACATGGCAAGGTATAGATTTATAGAAATGGGTTAATTTAAGATAAAAGAACAATTAGCAAGAAGCCTGCCATGGCCATACAGTTTATAAGTAATATAAGCGTCTGAGTGATTATTTTATAAGTGGATTGTGGGACTGTGGGGCTTGGTGGAACCTGGAGAGAAGCCCTCCAGCAACAGGCAACTTGGATGGAATCGTTATTTATGAACAAAATCACATAATTGGATTAGATTTTATATAAATTAAAATATGTTAAACTTGTGTCAAGACATGCCCTAGAATAAAAATGTGTCCAGTTTTGATTCAGAGATAGACTATCCTGACTCAGAACTTGATCCCTTAGCCTCCAGGGGCTCTGTACTCAGTGGGTGTCATGCCTTGTCTAGTTCAATCATCTTTAAAACTCCTTTCTGTGTCTCCACTTCCCAGATGACCTTCAAAACTGGCAAGATGACAGTAGTTAGTATCAATTCTGCTGATTCCAGAATCCAATTCAAAACCAATAATCTGCAGGTAGTAAAGAAAGCAAAGATCCACGCTTCATGCAGAGTTTACAATTAAATGTTTACGCTGTCATTAGTGTTTGGTCTAGCACTATCCATAATAGCTAAATTAGGAAACCAATTTAGATGTTAAACAACACAGAAATGGGTAAAGAAAATGTGGTATACACACGTAATTGAACTCTTTTGGCCATAAGGAATGAAGTTATATCATTTGCAAAAAAAAAAAAAAAAAAAAAAAAAATTGTTGTGAGCCTACCATTTAAGAGTTGAGTCAGCCGGGCGGTGGTGGCGCACGCCTTTAATCCCAGCACTCGGGAGGCAGAACCAGGCGGATCTCTGTGAGTTCGAGGCCAGCCTGGTCTCCAAAGCGAGTTCCAGGAAAGGCGCAAAGCTACACAGAGAAACCCTGTCTCGAAAAACCAAAAAAAAAAAAAAAAAAAAAAAAAGAGTTGAGTCATCTCTCCAGCCCCCAATTTTTTAAAAATGGAAGCAGCTAGGCCAGCAAGATGGCTCAGTGGCTAAAGGTGGTGGGCACACAAGCCTGGCGATCTGAGTTTGATTCCTGGAACCTGTGTAAAGGTGGAAGGAGAAGACCAACTCCACAAAGGTATCCTCTGACCACCATATGAAGTAACTCATAAATAAATGTTTTTAAATGGATACAACGGGAGAGAATGAGATAAAGAGAATTAAGATAATCTTCAAGAGACAAACATATGTTTTCTCTTGTTCATTTTCCTAGACAATCCTGTATGCACATATGACTTCAAAGTAGAAGCACAACTATCTGTGGGAACTCCTGGATGGGAGAGAGGAGGATTATGGGAAGGGAAATATGCCCAACATATAATATATACTTGTATGAAAATGTCTTTATATTACACAGTACCACATATACAATTAATAATTTTATTAAAGAAAATAAATCAATAAATATCTGTGTCATAAGTATTTTGTATTTTTTAACCAATTACATATTTGTGCATTTTAAGATAGGAATACTAACTACATTGTCACTTGAATCACACACCAAAGTTTCTAAACTTTGTATTTTGCTTAAAATAATAGGAAACGAAAAATAGACCAGTAAGGGAAGAGCAGACAGGGTTGGTTTTGTAAGAGAACGGCAAATAAAAGATTTTCTACGTGACAGTGTCCAGTCAAAGTTTTCTTTGCATGAACTCCAGATGTGAGAGCACATGTACTATGTCATACTAACACTTGGAAGCTTAATGTACTGAGGTCACAACAACCACCATGGTCTCACAACTCCAAAAGAAGAAAGAAGTATTTTACATCTGTAGTTACACTTAGAGCTGAGCTATTTGAATTAAGAATTATATTAGATCTAAACTTTACATGACTCCCTGTTTATCATTGCTTTTGCTAATGACAGTCAGAAGAGAATATATCACTCATGACTGAAACTCAAAGCTTGAGATGATCTTATCAGTTGCTATTCTAATATAAATAATATAATGATATGCTTAGAGCTTGACAGATAACTCATGATTGACATGAGGTCTCTAGTTTTTGCATACATCTCTTTTTACATCTATTTTATTATTCCCTGCAAGTTCAGACATGAATGTTGTATTTACATAATTTCTCTCCCACCTTCTCTTCCCCAACGGCTCATGTGCCCTCTACCACTTCTAAAATTCATGACCTTTTAATTATGTATGTGTGTGCGCATGTATGTGTGTATGGCAACTTTCACTCCCCACTGCTCTTTATGTTCTGATCAACTTCTAGTAACTTCTATCACCAACTTCAGTGCCACTCCTAATCACCAAGACCTTTAAAGTAAACAAATTACTAGTGAGGAGTAAGGCAGCTTCTGCTAGCTAGAACCTGGCAGTGAGGCTACAGGGCTGAACAGGAGTTCACAGACCACAAACACCAGACAGTGTTATGGGCCATAGAGAAGTAAGAGTACTCTGTCATCATGTCTGAACACAGACAAACTAATAATAATAAAAAATGTTCAAATCTCAACAAATGGTTAGACATCTCATATATTGCCTAAATTTGGGTGCTTCTACTATTTATTTAAATTTGACCAGTTACAACTCATCCACAACCATTTTCCCACAACTTCTAGAGAAGAGTAATAAAATACTCAATCATAAGATTCTCTCCCCTCCCTAGAGCATCCAATCCAAAGCCAGCTTGTGTTTTTGTGAATGTGCCTCAAACCACCTAACACAAGCTCAAATCCTATGAAAAACTTAGTCTTGTACCCTTGTCCTGAGTTGGTACTGGTTTCCACCAGCATGGGTCTTCCTCACTGCTAATATTAGGCAAACTCTGAAGGTCTCTGCTTTTAAGGGACAGCAAAGCTAGTTTTTTGGTTTTTTTTTTTTTTTAGAATAAAGTTTGCTTGTTTATTTTTTTACTTGGTGTGACCTTTACAATTTTAGGTATCTTTCATTCAAGTATAGTCTTAAACATTTCTTTTTTTTTCATATTTTTTTTATTTTACAATACTATTCAGTTCTACATAATAGCCACAGATTCCCTTGTTCTCTCCCTTCCTGGCCCCCTCCCCTTCCCCCCAGCACACTCCCCATTCCCACCTCCTCCAGATCAAGGTCTCCCCCGAGGACTGGGATCGACCTGACAGACTCAGTCCAGTCCCTTCCTCCCAGATTGAGCCAAGCGTCCCTGCATAAGTCCCAGGTTTCAAACAGCTAACTCATGCAATGAGCCCAGGACCTGGCACCACTGCCTAGATGCCTCCAAAACAGATCAAGCCAATCAACTGCCTCACCTATTCAGAGGGCCTGATCCAGTTGGGGGCCCCTCAGCCTTTGGTTCATAGTTCATGTGTTTCCATTCATTTGGCTATTTGTCCCTGTGCTTTATCCAACCTTGGTTTCAACAATTCTCACTCATATACACCCTCCTCTTTCTCACTAATTAGACTCCCAGCGTTCCACCAAAGGCCTAGCCGTGGATGTCTGCATCCAGATTCCTCAGTCCTTGGATGGGGTTTATGGCACAACTATTAGGGTGTTTGGCCATCCCATCACCAGAGTAGTGAGATGGCTCAGCAGTTAAGAGTAGTTTTCTTAAACAAGTTCCCTTACTCTAGCTTCATTTTTAGGATAATAATTTTGAGTGAGAGCCCAAGGATGTAAGGATAGATTCATAGGTGCATAGATACATATTCATGTAATATATTATAGTCAATGTTTTTTTTAATTTTTGAGATCATAATATAATTGCATTGTTTCTCCTTCCATCAATACACGCACTCCATCAATATACTTTCAACAATTGTGTTCTTTATCAAGAAATATCTTTTGCTAATGTCTGGTTTCAAAGATGTATTGCTGATAAAAGAATGCACTGAAAGTTAGAACTCAATAAGTGAGGAATTATTTGAAATATAAATGTGAATTTTCACATCATAATTCATCCTGCATAGTAAAATACCTCAAACTTACTAGTTTATAGTTACTAGATACCTGTGTGGGATGGTTGTCTTATATGCAACCCAAATTGTACATGAATAAGGAGCAATGTCAAAAATAATTTTACTTTATGATGGCTTCCATCATATACTTCATATGCAATACCTTATCCCCTTTGATTGACAGGCCTTGTGATCCTTGTGGGCCAATTGGTCCTTCAGAACCCTTTTCACCCTAAAAGCAAATTGGAAAGGTATCAGTATACAAAGAAAACTAAGACTTTTAAAAGAGTTTATATTATAGTTTCTTCAAATCAAGCGTCCAAACTCACTGCTTATTCAAAATTAATAAATCTAACTTTGAGATTTGCAACTCAAAAAAAAAATGGGTTGTTTTTAACATTTAAACAGGAATGAGTCTGTCCAAGAAAGCACGTACACCGCATCACTCAAGCTAAAAAAGAGCTAAATTCCAATCCCATCAGAGAACCAATCAATCAATGACAACAAGCCTCTTTTCCTTACTAATGATGAAAATGGATCCATGGTGATAAGGAAAATTTGTCTCTCCTGTGAACTAATGCTTGCTGGAGTTCGATTACTGAATCAATGTTTGAATTTACAAAAATTCACTAAAAATGTAAGGTTATAAGGATTCATGGAAAATCTTGAATAAGCTATGAGAATCACTTGTTCTGCCCTGATATTAATATCTATAAAGTCTTAGTACCCTCTGCCTTTATGAGGAAATGAAGACACATGAATCAGTCAGAAGTGAAATTCAGTTAATCCATTCCTTAGAACCAAGAGTAAAAACTAAGACTGTTTTCTAAATAATAGGGAAATACAACTGCATTCCTCTCCATAGTCATATGTGTTGGTTAGCTTTAATTCTCAACTTGACACAATGTAAAATCACCCAGGAAAAGTCTCAATGAAAGATTGTCTACATTGGAATGTCTTGTTGGCATGTCTGGGGCGGGGGGGCGGGGGGGGTTGTCTTGAGTCAGTTAATCAACATGGGAAGACACAGCCCTCTGCAAGTGGCACCAGTCCCTGAGGAGTGAACTGCGGATGAGTGGAGAAACAGAACTGAACATGCGCAGGTAAGCAAGTGACTGTGTGTGCATCCATTCTCTCCTTGTTCTTGATTGAGGGTGGGGTGGGACCAGCTCTCTCAAGCTCCTGCTGCTGTGACTTCCTTATTATAATGGACCCTAAACTAAGCTAAAGTAAGCTTCATCCTATAAGTTGCTCTTTATCAAGTTATTTTATCACAGAAACAGAAATAAAACTGAAACATCATTTAACTACTTATTTCCTATACCATTGCAAATTAGCTATCTATTGACATTCCTATTAGTCTGCCCAGTGGGAAAATAAAGTATTCTGACTAAGTTTTGCCCAGAATGCAACCTTGTATACTTGATCCTAAAGCATCACTGAGGATACTAGGTCCTTTCCTTGATAAGTCAGAAGCCAATACAGTGCCCTGGGTTATTATTACTATTCCAGAATGTAGCATATGTATGGGCAATGATTTGCCTGCATGTAAGTCTGTGCAGCACATGTATTCCTGATGCCACCAGAGACCAGAAGAGGGCATCAGATCCCCTGGAACTGGAGTTACATGTGGTCATGAATCCTCATGCAAGTGCTAGGAATCAAACCTGGGTCCTCTGGAAGGGCAGCTAGTACTCTTAATTACTATGCAATCTCTCAAGCACCCCATTGCATCACTTTTATACAGTATAAAATATGTTTGGCATGCCATTAAGGAATGCCCTGGAATATTGTACTTTCTAGTATCTTCTTAGACACTTGGGGAGCAGCATATGGTTCTCAGGATTGTGTGTAACCTCAACATGTATGTTTCAGAGAGAGACTTTAGAAATGAAGAAAGATTTCAAACATGTCTCTGAGTCTGAAATTTTGTGGATAGAGCCCAAAGTACCTTCGAAAATTGTTTTCTATGTGGCTGCTGGCAGATATGCTGTAGACTGAAGACCAAGGGTTAGCCAACCACAGACCACTAATCAGACCCCACTGCCTACTTCTGTTAACATGGTTTTATTAGTCAGCCACATGCCATTATTTATACATTGTTTTGGCTATTTTCAGACTACCATAGAGCTGAGTCATTGCAACAGTTTTCAGGGACTCATAAAGCTTGAAGTACCTGCCATTTTGGACCTCTACAGAAAGAATGGCCAACATACAGGGTAGAGGAAAACAGTAGGAAACCTGTTTTCCCAACTCCAGGTCAGCAGTGGGTCTTTCAGAATGTCTTGTTCTTTCTTTGTGATAAAGTTACTCTTCTTATGATGTTGACAGCAATACTATTAAAACCGAGGTGTTAGACTCTCTTTCTTATCTAGGTTAGTAAAACAAAGCTGTGAGACAAGAGTTGCCATAGCTACACTCAGAAACTTAACTTCTGGACCCAAAAGAAATGCATGTAGCTTTAGTGCCTATAAACTAAGATAATTTTCTAATTAATATACAGTAATTACACAAAATGCAAGTCTGCTGATTACTTACTTTATAATTATAAATTTCATGCTTATGTGCTTTCATGTTATAGGGAAATTTGCATATTCTTTTACTTAGTAGGGTGAAAATGGCCAGGAGAACACTTGGCTTGTAATAGTTTGTAATTCATGGCTGTGTAAAACAAGGTACTTTTTCCACTGGTTCAGAAGCTTTTGTTACCTTTGGTCCTGGAAATCCTTCTCCTGGTGGGCCCCTCTCTCCTTGTGCTCCCTCAGGACCACGGGGACCCTGGTTAGGGTAGGAGAGGGTGAGGGAAGAGAACAGGGATGAGGATGGGAGGTGATAAAATGAGGGGGGAAACACCAGAAGAGAATGGTCAGTTTCAGTTCTTACAGACATAGTGATGATGTAGCCCCACTCCATTTTTAGTAAGAATCCTTCTAGTGCAATCCATACTGATCAGCTGTAAGGGCCTGTGAGTAACAGGATCCTCACTGCATTCAATATTCCTTTTCTCTGAAAGGCATAAGAGCCTCTAGCTGTCTTCAAATTAGAAGAAAATGGAAACAAACAATACTTCAGTGTTGTTGGTTGTTTTTTCTCTTTCTCTTTTGGCTCTTTACTCTTTGGCGAGGCCACCACCCAGCTCCCAAATAAATCACACATGAAAGCTTATTCTTAATTATAAATGCCCAGCCTTAGCTTGGCTTGTTTCTTACCAGCTTTTCTTAACTTTAAAGTATCCCATCTACCTTTTGTCTCTGGGCTTTTTCCTTTTCTTCTGTATATGTTACTTTTATTCTTACTCCATGGCTGGCTGGATAGCTGGATGACTGGCCCTTAGCATCCTCCTCTCCTTGATCTCTTGCTCTTTCTTCTTTTCCTCATATATTTCTCCTTCTATTTATTCTCTCTGCCTGTCAGCCTCCCTATCCTTACTCCTGCCTCACTATTGACCATTCAGCTCTTTATTAGACCATCAGGTGTTTTAGATAGGCAAAGTAACACAACTTCACAAAGTTAAACAAATGCAACATAAAAGAATGCAACACATCTTTGCATCATTAAACTAATGTTCCCCAGTGCAAACAAATGCAACACATCTTACAATAATAGTCTACAACACCTCAGAATATAGGTAAGAAAACACATCCCATGAGACAAGAAATCCAGGACTGTGTGGTCAGGAGAAGGATACAAAGAGACTTACTTGCTTGAGTAAACATTGGGAGAGCCTGGGAAAAGCCTGTGGAGACAGGCCCATGAGAAGCATGACTACTGTTTCCAATTTCTGACCTGACAAACTTCAGTTATTTTTGGAGCTGGGTGAACTCACAGACAATTTTGTGCATAAATTCTATATCTTCCTAAGATCACTAATGGGGGGACATGGTGTTTAGTCTCGATGGTTTTAAGAAGTCCTCATAGCTTCTCTCAGAAAGGCACTGGGAGCGGTGAGGGCTTCTCCCACAGTAAGGAAGGAAACAGTGCAGTGTAAAGTAGGCTGCCAAAAAAACTCACTCACTGAAAACTGAAAGAAAAAACAGCTTTGCATCAACACTAGGCATTTTATTTTAATGTGTGTGTATGTGTATGGGGGAGGGTGTCCCCTGGAGCTGGAATTACAGGCAGTTGTGACAGCATCTGACATGGGTGCTAAGAATTGAACTTGAGTCCCCACAAGAGCAATACATGCTCTTAATTGCTGAGCCATCTCTTCAGCTCTCCCCCTTACTTTCTGAGGCATGTTCTCTCACTGAACCTGGGGTTGATTGTTTCTGTCTACACTGGCTAGCCAGTGAGCCTCAGGATCTACCTGTCTCCACCCCAACAGAACAGAGGTTACAGACGTGCATCACCGTGGTGCAGTGTGCTGGCTTTAGAGCTTGTGGACAATTCAGTGGACTGCTATCTCAGGCCAACTCCCTTGGCAAGGGAACTCTATCAATCCATCTATTAGAGGAAATAGCTTAAATTGTGTTCCAAAATTTTCTCCTTTTCTATTCATTCCCTTACCCCCGAAGAGGAGGGAAACTTTCTGACCTTTGAAAATTCCTATTTTGGAAACTGAGAGATGGTCTTAGGTCAAGAGAACTGGCTTCTCTTCCAAAAGACCTGGTTTGATTCCCACCATCCACATGATGTCTCACAACTGTCTGTAATTCCAGTTTCAAGAAATCCAGCACTTTTCTTCTGGTCTCCTTGGACATCATCACATGGTACATAGACATACATGCAGCCAATATAGCTAAAAATAAATAAAAATTAAAATATTTCTAGTTTTGGACACTGAGGAGATGACCAGAGGGTAAACTCATTGCTGGACAATCACGAGCTCAGATCTCCAGCACACATGCCAAAAGCTTTAGAGACGTTTTCTGCACAAGAATGGCAGCAGGACAGGACTCAGCATGATGTGCCTCACTCATTCTAATGTTAGAAAACAATTAACAAGCTGTGTAACAGTGCATGCCCTTAACCCCAGCACGTGGGAGACTGGGGCAGGTGTAACTCTGTAAGTTCAAAACCAGCCTGGTCTATATAGCTAGGATTACATAGAAAAACCCTGTCTCAAAAACAAACAGACAAAACAAATATAAACCTGATTTTATCCCAGTCTTAAACACATTTTTGCTTTTTCTTAATATTGCGTATTTTAAAAGTTGGTCTTTATTATTTATGCATAGCCTACTTAGTAAAGACTTAATTAAAAGAAAAAGCTAACATGGAATTTAATTTAAATTGCAATGCTTATGGGAAAACTAGCTTTTAACTCCAAAACCTTAATCAAAAGTCTACTATGTATGACAGTTTGCTCTAATGGTCGAGCAATTAATTAGAGAAAAAGTTAAAATGAGCATAAAAACTAGATTGTAAACTAAACTGAGAAGTGCCAAGCTAATATTACACAATTTAACAAAAGTATTAACAATTTACTCCCCACTAATGATACAACAAACAAAAACACCCCAAAATTACATTAAATAAGAGGAATGTGTGTATTGATTTCACTTATTCATTCAACAAACATTGACCAAATTTAATAGTTTGTTTCTCTATTGGTGTGATAAAACACCATTTCCAAAAGCATCTTGGAGAGGAAAGGGTTTATTTGGTTTGCAAATTACAGTCCATCATCCAGGAAAGCTGTGGTGTCAGCTCAAGGAGAAACTGGAAGGCAGAAATGGAAGCAGAAGTCCTGGTGCTTACTGGCTCATCTCCTCTGCCTTTCTTAAGTATCTTAGACCCCCCCTGTGTAGGGATGGCACCACCCATGGTGGTCTGGGTGCTCCCACATCAATTAGCAATGGAGAAAATGCCCCCACAGGCCAGTCTAATGGAAAAAGTCCCTCAATTGAGGTTCCCTTTTCCTAGATGACTCTAGTTTGTGTCAAATTGACAATAATTAAGCAACACAACTGACTCTTGTCAACTCTACACACAGACACATCACTATTAAATCATAACCTTCCCTTTGTTCTCAAGAACTCATGTTAATAACACACCATAAGCCGGGAAGTAGTGGCGCACGCCTTTAATCCCAGCACTCGGGAGGCAGAACCAGGCGGATCTCTGTGAGTTCGAGGCCAGCCTGGGCTACCAAGTGAGTTCCAGGAAAGGCGCAAAGCTACACAGAGAAACCCTGTCTCGAAAAAAAAAAAAAAAAAAAAAAAAAAAAACACCATAAAACAGTCTCAAAGTTTACAATTCCTAGTCTTTATAATTTTCAACACTTTCAAAGTCCAAGTTCTCTTTAGAATTTTAAAATCTTTTATCTGTGGGATCCTCTAAAAATCTAAAATAAGTTACATACTTTTTATTACTATTCTAAGAAGGACTAGAGCACAGTAACAATCAGATCACAGCAAAACCCAAGTTCAGCAGTGGAGTTCAAGTCCTGGAGATCAGTGTGTGGCATCTGTAACTCACTCATGATCTTCTGAACGCCAAAGGACTTGGGCAGTGCCGCGTCTGTAGCGCTACCATCCACAGCACACACAGATGATCTATTAGGCTCAGGGCAGCTCCACTCTACATCTGCCACTGTCCTCGGCGGTCATCCCACTGCCCTACCATCTCCAATATGCGAGGGTCTGCACTGTAACTGAGGCTTCACCTTCACCAATGGCCTCTCCAGACTTCTTCAGAGCTCCAGTTCTGCCAACCAGTACCACAGCTCAGCTTCTTCCAGGACCCGACCCTTCAATCCTGGGGCTTCCACAGCAATCAAGGTTGTACTTCAACCAATAACCTCCTAACCTCAGGAACTCCAACCCTGCCACATGGTGCCAGGCCTCCGGCTCTCTCCATGACCCCTTCACTTCTTAGGTCTCTGCTACAGAGCTTTGTAGTCAAGTTGACAAGGGGTTAACTGTGCTAGTGTGAGACCAAAATGAGCCATCTTAGAAATAAGACCAAAATGCTTTCACCCTAAAATTAAGGCCTAAGATTTCTCCTTTTGGGAATAGGCCATTAGTTTCTGAAACCAGTCAGTTCAGATTCCAGAAACCAGGAAGTGTAAAAGTACAGAGTCACAAGATAGTCACAAGGTAATGCCTGCCGGACTATGGAATGTCCTCTCCCTGGTTTCCAGGGTAACTGACCACAGAAATGCCCCCACCTGAGGGCAGCCAATGAGAAATGGTGGCGGGCAACCACTCCCTTAGAAGTAATTTCTAGAAGTCCCTAGAAGCGAGCCAATCAGAATTGTATCCATACTAGCACCCCTAAATGATGTAACCTTGTGACTTTTCCCTTTAAAAACTGAGTTTGCAGACAGGTGGGCACTTCCTCCAGCCTCCACTGCGTTGGATGTATTGGACGAAGTCCCTGCCTAGGCTTGTATTGCTTTTGGATATCCAGAATTAAACCTTGCTTTTGCATTCTGGCATGCTCGTCTTTGGTGGTCTCTCTGGGGGTCACGATCTGGGCACAACATTAGTTAATTCTTGTCAACTTGATACAAACTAGAGTCACTTATGAAGAGAAACTTCAACTGGGGATTGCCTCCATCAGATTGGACTGTGGGCATATCTTCAGGGTGGTTTTTATTTATTATTATTAGTTGTTGATATGAGTGGGCCCTGTCCACTGTGGATGGTACCACCACTGGGCAGGTGGTCCTAAGCTGTATAAGAAAGCATTCTGAGCAAGACATGGAGAGCAAGCCAGTAGGCAGCTTTCCCTCCATGGACTCTGCTTCAGTTCCTGTTACCAGGTTTCTGTTTGAACTTACACCATGGGTGGCTTCTCTCAAAGATGAACTATAACCTGTAAGCTGAAATACTCCCACCACCACCTCTACCAAGTTTCTCCGGGAATAGTATTTTATCACAGCAACTCCAGAATAGCATTTTATCACAACAGCAGAATGCTAACTAATAATCAAATATCCAGTTGGTAAAATGAACTGTGCTGGGGTCCAGGAATAACAGACAGACCCACTCCTGGTCTTGGGGAGTAAAAAGTCTTTTATGATAGTTAAAAGCTGATTTCAGGGACTTTTAGATTGAGGTACAACAGTAAGTTGTTGTACTACATGTTAACAATGTGAGCTCAAATAAGTAGTTTAGTCTTTCTAATGCTAAACTTAGTACTTAATGCTAAGTACTAATCACCTAATACATACTTTCTAGGGTTGACTAAAAGAGGGGGATTTGAGTCCCACAACTACTGCATCTGTCCTTTGCTGGAAGTCTGCCCATAATCCAGTCTCTGGGGGATTGGCTTACATTGAACAGTGTGGAGAAAGGAACATTGACCACAACCAACATCAGTCCCCTTTCCTTCCTCTCTGCATTTCTAGAACATGTCAGCTGAGGTGAAAGCAAGCATATTGGCACTCTAAGTAACTCTTGATTCCAAGCCCTGAGGACAGAGCGAATCCTCATGGGCACAGAGTTAGGTGATTTCCAAACCAGTGAACCAAGGATTAATCAGCACAAGCTGAAGTGATAGTCTAGACTGTTGGTACACTCTTAGGTCCTTGAGCTAAGCGGAAATGAAGGAAGGTGGTTATTAACCAGAGGAGAGAAATTACAGGTGCTTGGACTAGAAGAATGATGCTTTCGACTTATTAGGCAGTGCAAACTACCATTTTACAAAACGCTTATTTGCAAATGGTTATGCATCATTTTTATTTTTATATTTTAGTATAAATTGTTATTGATTTTTTGGAAATTTCACATAATGCACCCCATCACATTCACTTCCCAGTCCTCCCAGGTCCACCCCTACCCTTGTGACCTCCCCGAAAACAAATAGAGGAGTTCATTTTTATTATATAATTTTAATTTGTGTGTGTGTTTGTTTAGATAAGATCTCATGTGGCCCAGACCCACTTTGAAACCCTGGAGCCGAGGATGACCCTGAACTCCTGAACTTCCTGCCTTAAGCCCCTTAGTGCTGAGATACAGTCTGAACCACCACAGTGTAGTGCTGGGAATTGAACCCAGAGCCTTCTGCATGCCAGGTAAGCATTCTGTCAACTGAGCCACTACAGCCTCAGACCTGTGTATCATCCTTGAAAGATACAAAGGCTTCCACAAATAATTTCACTGTCTTTTGTAAAAGCCATGCAGCAATTGCAACCATGACAGACTTATTTGGCTTTTACCAAATATATGTATAATACAGGAACATAATTAGTACAGTATCATCAGTGAAAAGCTTTATGGACACATTAACAATGGAATAAAAAATGATGGTTCATTATATTTATAATATAACTTCCCTTAATAAAATCAAGCATTAGTGTGCTAACGCATAGTAAAAATTGGCCATTATCTTCCAACAGTGTCATCTATTTTATTTTTAACTTCAAAGTAATTGGAGTTCTACTTCAGAGTATACTTTTTAGTGAAAGTACTCTGAATAACCTTGCACATACACGGAGAAATTACCTGGAGACTCTTGGCCAATTTACTTTTTATGAATTAGTTATAGTTACTGGATAAGCACCACACTAGTGTAATTACATGGAGACTGGGGCTGACAGTTCAGAGCTAGGTATCGGAGCTCAAATGCTACCTCAGCTATCAGCACACTTGTGTCACTGGGACACCAAGAGTCCCACTAACTGCAAGGTCACTCGAAATGATCAGACAAAGAGGCAAAAACAAAGCAACTTCCACAGAATCCTTCCCAATCTTCTTGCTACTTCTAAATAACTACAAAACTCACATGGTTGGTTTTTTATTATTATCATCATTATGGCATAACATTTTTGTACTGGGCTTTTCCTCACATTCGTTATGATCCTCCTTTCCAGCTACAAACCATCAGAGTGTCAGTATAATCTGCATAACTGTAGCTTGGAAAACAAGAGTGGCATGTTCTGATAGCACCGTGACAGTGTTCTGACGACAAACAGAAGGACAAGGAATATAACGTTTCCTCTTAAGTGAATCATAAAGACATAACTGAGCCCAGAAAAGAGCAATGATCTCAGGGCTCAAAAATAAGAGGTGCACTCTATAGAAGCCAGGAAGCTGCTGTTGTGGCCACAAAAACAGGAGAAGAGAACTCCCCTGTCCCTGAGGCATTGGATAAGTGTTAGGCACTGTGAAAGCTGATAAATCGCTATTAGAGTTAATGAGAACTTCTTTAAGTTCTTAAGCACTCCTGATGTTCATTTCCTTTAAATGAGCAAATCACTTTAGGGATGCCCAGGCTTCCCAGAACAAAGGGACTGCCAATCAAACAGCCAACCTCACTACCCTTATGTCACCACAGCCATCACTTAAGGACATCTTGAGAGAATTGCACAGTGATTCCCGCCCCGGCTCCTGAGGGCGCAGCCTTGGCCAGGACCATTTGAAAGTTTGTGTCAGCCTCCATGGACCTAGATGACCCTGTAGCCGTTTCTCCCTAGGTCACAAGGGGAGAGCAGACGGACTTCTGTGACTTGTGCTAAAGAAGCATAAGTGTGATTGATGCAAGAAGCACAAGCCTTCATTTGCATTCAGCGTATGACATCACTGGATAAGGGATAAATTATTAAGAAATTGTAAACATATTGCAAACATTTCAAAGTGCACAGTTGTTGGTGGTAGAAAGTGGAATTAAAATGTAATGCAGGTTTCCATCACTGTTAAGAAGATAAGGGCCAGTGGGCAGTGGTGGTGGATGTTTTTAATCCCAGCACTTGGGAGGCAGGCAAATCTCTATGAGTTCGAGGCCAGCCTGATCTACAGAGCGAATTCCAGGACAGCCAGGGCTACACAGAGAAACCCTGTCTCAAAACCCACCCACCCACCCAGAAAAAGAAGAATATAAGGGCCAGAGAGAAGGCTTAGTACATAAAGAGGATTACTGCCAAGTCATTTGAGTTCAATTCCCCAGAACCCATGATGAAAGTAGAAAACTAACCCTTATGTGTGCCACGGCACATGAGTGTCCCCCCAACATGCATGCCTGCATACACACAAATAACAAATAAAATAAAAGTTTGAAATGGAAAACAAAATAATGTAATTGGAAATTAATACTGTAATAGAAAATAAAAATATGTAAGCCGAAGACTAAGCTTACTGCTAATATACTTTCACTCAAAACAGCTACTAAAAATGCACTTCCTAAAAAAAAGAAAGAACTCAGGCAAGGGGAAATGGTGAAAGTCTGGGGATATAGCTCAGCTAGTGGAGTTCTTGCCTAGTACCCATGAAGCCCAGGGCTCAACACTCAGCACCACAAAAAAGGAAGGTGGGATGGATGTTTCAGTCCAGCACTCCAGAGGTAGAGACAGGAAAATCAGAAATTCAAGGTCATCCTTGGCTATGTAAAAAGCTTGAGGCAAGCCTGGACTACATGAGACCCTGTCTAAAATATAAGAGTTAAAAAAGAAAGGAGAGAGAGAGAGAGAGAGAGAGAGAGAGAGAGAGAGAGAGAGAGAGAGAGAAAACAAAAGAGAGAAGCTATCGTAAACGAGACTGTTAAAGATATGGGTAACACCAAATAAATGTTAATGGAAAAAATACTGTAACAAAAATAATTTAGGTAGAATGAAATGATGTAGAACAATGCTAATAAGGGATAAATATCTAGACTCTATTAAGAAGTCAAATTGGAGAACTAGAGACATGACTGCAGTTAGAGATCTTTCTACTCTAGCAGAAAACCCCAATTCAGGTCCCAACACCCACATTGGGGCAGCTCACAACCACCTGCAACTCCAGCTCCAGGGGATCCAATGCCCTCCTCAGGCTCCTTGAGCCCTGAAATAATATGCAACACACACACACACACACACACACACACACACACACACACACACACACAGAGTTATATAAAACAAAACCTCAGACAATATACTGCTGTTTCGTTCACAGGTACTGCAAAGAAACATGTTTCTGTTAGTGATTATATGAGGTCATATGTACTACAAAACCACACAGGGAGGCCACCGCTGCGGCTGGCTGCTTTAGCTTCTGCCTCAGTGAGTCAGTGACAGTTCTTTGCTGAGAATAAAGATTACTTGAGAAGTTAACAAAGATCCTCATAACAGAAGAGTCATGTTTTATTCATTTCCTCTGCAGATCTCTCTTGACAGAACCCTTTTTTCCCTTTCCAACAATAGCAAACTTCAAAGCTACAGAAGGTGGAAGCTGTGAATAAAATAGGCTTGATCTTGGTCCCACCACCAATCCTAACTTTAGAGCCTTCTCAAGGATTACGTAATGAGAAGATCCTCAGCCTCATTCCAGCCCCATTGTTCTCAGGGCTACAGTGATGTCAACCACCATGTATAGACAGTAGGCCTAATCCAGATCTGTCACCTCCTAGGAAACTCTGACACATGAGTACTCTTTTTCCTTTGCCAAGCTGATTAATCTTACAAAAGATTACAGTGAGAGAAGACCACTTGAAAAGATCACACATACGTATTATATGTCTTAGTTAGGGTTCCTATTGCTGTGAAAAGACACCATGACCACAGCAACTTTTATAAAGTAAAACATTTAATTGGGGCTGGCTCCCTCACAGTTTCAGAGGTTCAGCCCATTATCATCATGATGGGGAGCATGATGGTGTGCAGGCAGATGTGGTGCTGGAAAGGCAGGTGAGAGTCCTTCATTTTGCAGGCAACAGGAAATCGACTGAAACACTGGGCAGAATCCTGAGCATAGGAAACTTCAAAGCCTGCCCCTACAGTGACACACACTTCCTCCAACAAGGCCACACCCACTCCAACAAAGCTACACCTTCTAATAGTGCCACTCCCTATGAGATTATGGGGACCAATTACATTCAAACTACCATACCATGTATATAGCCTTATTTCATGGATGAACAGTAATGTGGATCTGGTTCTTACATACTTCTGTTATTAAAGTATCTTTTAACACAAAAACATACAAAACAGAGTCACTTGGCCATTTATTTTTACCAGAATGGACACATAAAGATTATATTTTCAACTTTTTTTTGTACTTACTGGCTGTCCAGGTTCACCAACTCCAATCGGTCCTGGGGCTCCTGTTCTTCCTTCCTGGCCCCTTTCTCCCTGAGACAGGAAGAGCAGAGTTACATGGTGAGTTTTTAAATAAGTAATAAGATGTTAGAAAATGTGCTGGCAATTTCAACAGGGAGAAATAGCAAAAGAGCCAAACTTTTCATGTTCAAGAGCAACAACATACTCAGAGGAGGCGAATGGGCTTGAACATGAATCGAAACAAACAAATTGCCCTAAAATGTTCACCAGCCCTTGTCTAAGTTCAACCCAGTGTCTCCAGCACTTACAAATGATAGTGTAGCAACGGGGGAGAGGAACTGCAGTTGTTTCTGAGATGGTCAAGGTAAGATGTGAGCTATTCCCTGCCACTCTCCTAAAATGCCGCTCCTTCCTTGTTCCCACACCCACTACCCATTTCCCTCTCCTTAAGCTCTGTTTCAGACTTGGTCTCCTTTGGAAGAATCTTCCTCCAGGAATTTGCCATATAAGCTCCACCTACCCTGGAGTCTTTATGTTGTTACTGCTGAAATGCTGTGTACGGCAGCACTTGACTACCTTCTAAGCATACTGAATAGAACTGCACCCTTTTGGTTCTGATTTAAAGCCTTATTGTCTAGACCATAAAGTCCATGTAAAATCAGTATGTCCCTCTGCTCTCTCATATGTTCTGTGTGACACAGAGCACCCCAGGATGCTCCCTACCTTCGCAGTTCCTTACGAATTTCCCTGCCAGCATTTATTTACTCAGTGTGTTGGGCCTCTAGGCTCTGCTCAAGTAACGTGAGCAGGTGGTAGTTTACATATTCAGATGCTACACTTCCCAATAGTATATTTGCATATTAGTGTTTAAAGCCCAAGAAACCATGTGTGCATTATGAGAGCTGAGTGTTTGGACAAGCAAAGTTTTCATTCCAACCAAAGCGAAATGTGTCTTGGTTATTCTTATGGTAACTGTCCGAGACCATGATGCTGCAGTGTCCAAAGGCCCAAAATGTACATCACTGCTGCAGAAAATGACTGAACAGGGTTTACACTTCACTTTCCCGGCCCAGTAATAAGTTCAATAGTCATCTATAGACAATGAAGCAAGTATCATTACCTTCGCACCTTGCTGTCCAATGCCGGGGACTCCTGGGGGACCATAAGGACCAGGAGGACCTGGTTCACCCTAAAGTGAAGCAGAGAGGAATGTTCAGCTCAGTGGTATTTGTTGAGCAGCTCTTTGGTGTACAAGGTTGCAATGGCAGCTTTGTGAACAACAGCAGAGCCTACAACATGGACCCTGTCCTCAGTTACCTATAGTTTTTAAATAACATTTAAAAATATTGCAAATCATAATAAAAATAAACATTATATTCCCTGACCCCTCTGGCTCCTACAATCCTTCCTCCCTCTCTTCAGCAGGGTTCCCTGAGCTCAGCCTAATGTTTGACTGAGGATCTCTGTATCTGTGTCCATCAGTCACTGGATGAAGGCTCTCTGAGGACAACTGAGATGGCCAGTTCGGGTTACATATCCACTATTGCTAGGAATCTTAGCTAGGGTCATCCTTGTAGATTTGTGGGAGTTCCCCTTGCCTTCCCTCCCCTTCTACCTGATCCTGAAAAGTGCCCTCCCCACCACCACCCATGCCTCCAGTCATCTAAGGACTGTAGGAGCCAGAGAGGTCAAAGATCAAGAAAACTCACAGAAACAACTAACCTAGCTCATAAGAACTCACAGAGTCTGAACCAACAACCAGGGAGCCTGCATGGGACTGACCTAAGCCTTCTACATACATATGACAGTTGTGTACCTTGGTCTCTCTGAGAGACTCCTAACAATGGGAGTAGGAGCTGTCCTTAATGCTTTGTCTGGCTCTTGGAAATCTATTCCTTATACTAGATTGCTTTGCCCTGCCTAAATATATGGGGAGGTGCTTAATCCTACTGAAACTTGTATCTTAAAACATACATATAAATTTTTTTTTGGGGGGGGGGTTTCGAGACAGGGTTTCTCTGTGTAGCTTTGTGCCTTTCCTGGGACTCACTTGGTAGTCCAGGCTGGCCTCGAACTCACAGAGGTCCACCTGGCTCTGCCTCCCGAATGCTGGGATTAAAGGCGTGCACCACCACCGCCCGGCACATATAAAATTTTTAAATTAATTACCTATTACTTTGATTAATATTGGTATGTTTTCAAGTTTTTATACACACACATGACCCTTTAATTTATGCTAAGGAATATTTCTACCCACTCTCATGTTTAAGGTCAGGCTTTAGCCATATTAAAGATTTCTCTTCTTGTTTGCAAGAGGTAAAGTTAGACATACACTGAGACCAGACTTTACTCAAGTTAAGGAAAATTTTACTAGTTTTGATTTTCCCCCCAGAGACCTATGACTTTGGAGGGGACAGACAGAAACCAAAGGAATGTTATGCTGGTGTGGAAGAACATGGCTTTAGAGAAGTCTGTTGACTTTGACCAACTGGAAAAAGAAAAAGAACAAGAAAAGTCAACTTCCCAAAACATATGCCCAGATGCAAAATTAATTAAAACACAGGAAATCTGTATAAATATCAGGGTCAGAGTTCATGACACTTTGGCATTTGGGTGATGGCATTCGCAGCTGGCTGCTGTGCGTGCTGTGGAGAAAACCCAGTCTGGCAGGTCAATCAAGTGAATTTCTTCATTTTAAAGTTTTACAGTTACTCCCGCATTCTCCAAATGTTCTGCAACAGGCAGCTAAAGGCCATTCTTATTTTACACATTCTTGTCCATGCAATTTCTCTCTCTTTCTCTTCATATCAGACATAGAAGTTCATACCAAATTTGAATCTGTTTTCTTAACCTCAAAATATAAGCCGTGGCTAGAAAAGACTCAGCCTCTTGGAGATGCAAATCTCCTCTCTCTGAAGAGCATTCTCTTGCAGTTTCTTTCACTTTCCACCCAGGTCGGAATGCCCATGTGTGTTATACGAGCCCCATATGGGTAGCTGGTCCCATCAGTCCATAAAGGGACACCATATACTTGCCTTGTGGAGGACCATGAAGTAAACACAGAGAAGTTTAAGACACAGTTCTTGTTTATTTTTTAAATCTAACAGGGGCATTTTCTCTGAAGAAGGCAAACGTTTGACTCCCTCCCACCCCCACCCCAAGTCAGCACCTAGGAAAAATACTAAACACAAGGCTGGGTGTGTACTTGGTTGTTTTGGTTTTGTTGAATGTTTTATTACATTTGTTTATTATTTGTTTACTTATTTATTTTACTGGGAGTGTATATGTGGGTTCCCATGCCATGGTACACAGATGGAGGTCAGAAGACAACATTCAAGAGTTGGTTCTTACCTTCCACCATGTGAGTCCCTGGGGTTGAACTTAGATTACAAGTATTAACAGCCAGCACCTCGACCACTCAGCCCTCTTGCTCTTCTGTTTTACTTTATTTTATTTATTACTTATTTTGAGAAGGTTAAAAAAAAGATGCACGGAGATATCTGGAATGAAGCTATTTTAAAATCATAACAATAGTAGAATATTGACCACTTTTTATTTTCTGCTACATTTCAATAATTAACAAGTCCTACCAAATAGCAAAGATATTCACTTAAAATGCACATAGCTAGTTTTTCCAAGATAAAGTCTTTCTATTAATATTGGTGTAAGGTAACCTACTCTATTAAAAAATACCAGCTATCAAGAAAAAGGTTAATCACTCCATGAGAAAACATGTTAAAAATTTTAAAGCAGCCTTAATATTTTAAACGTATTATTTATTGGGATTTTTTTTTTAAGCTAAATGCCTTATTTTGGAAGATAATTTAAGAAGCTAATGTGTTAATGGTGTCCTCAGGTTACCGTTTTGTTTTGTTTTGTTTTGTTTTGTTTTGTTTTGTTTTGGGAGACAGGGCTTCTCTCTGTAACAGCTCTGGCTGTCCTGGAACTTGTTTTGTTGACCAGGCTGGCCTCAAACTTACAGAGATCCACCTGCCTCTGCCTCCTAAGTGCTAGGATTAAAGGAGTGTGCCACCACTGGCTCTCAAGTCAATTTTTTTTTTTTGATTTATCAAGACAGGGTTTCTCTGTGTAGCTTTGCGCCTTCCCTGGAGCTCACTCTGTAGACCAGGCTGGCCTCGAACTTACAAAGATCCACCTGCCTCTGCCTCCCAAATGCTGGGATTAAAGGCGTACGCTACCACCGCCCGGCTAATTTTTATAATTTTTTAGAAATTAAGGTGTTATTTAGCTAATCTTTTTTAAAAACATGTTTTCCTTTAAGTTTTGCTTCTTTAAATTTAAAATACCAATTTTAGGAAAATATTAAAATGCAATAATAACATGAAACCTTAAGCTCACTTGCTCTATCTTGTTCCTTTTAAATACAGCTTTGTTTCATAACAGGTCAGAAGCCACTTGCACTAACCATTTGGGAGAAATTTGAGTTGCCGTTAGTGTGGAAGCTTTGCCCTACTCAGTGTTTATCTATAAGTTTGATATTGGAAACAAACCACTGCCCAGGTTTTCAAGAAAGTTTCTTCTAACTACCGACAACTGGTTTGGTGGTTACCATGAAAAGCATGACCCAAGAACATCAAGAAGAGAAGAAGCCATTCCTGCTGTGGGATGTCTTTCTGTATGCTGTGAATATGTGATTGCTCTGATTGGTTGATAAATAGAGCTGCATTGGCCTATGGCAGGGCAGGATAAGGTTAGGCCGTACATTTCAACTGGAGAGAAAGGAGAAGAAAGGAGAGTGGGGAGATGCTATGGCTACAAGCTGCTGTCAGAAGAAGCAAGATGTGAAAATACTGTAAGTCATAGGTCACATGACAATGCATGGACTAATAGAAATGGGCAGAGTTAAGTTGTAAGAACTAGCTATCAAGAAGCCTGAGCCATTAGGCCATACACTTTGTAAGTAATGTAAGCCTCTGTGTGTTTACTTTGGGTCCCACCAGCTGCGGGACCAGGCGAAACACAGGAAAACTTCCAACTACAATCCTATCTCTAAGCCCAAGGCGTCCCTTAGCCTAGTTGGTACCACGGAGATTTCTTCATGCTGCTTTTTCAAGAGAACTATAGGAGTATGAAGACCGTGGGAGGATTGCTTTCCCTTCCTGGAACACGGCCCACGAGTAACACATCTTCACATGCTACTAACTTAAACTTTATTTCCAGGAGATTGGTGTCACAACATAGGACCCATAAATGAGCACTAACATAGGGTTAATGTTAATTCCCTTTGCATTTTCCCTACCATGCCCATGGTGGCAAAGAAAGTGATACTCATTGTGAGACACGCTGCCTCAGCAAGACAGGGCATGCAGAGGAATCCACACTCAGAAATTCTCTCTGGGAATTCAGCAGGACAGCACAGACAGGGAAGAGTCCAGACTTGATCCTTTTATCTTTGTTATTCCTGCCAGCCCTAATCAGCACACATGTATGTGCACATGCATGCATGGATCATGTACCTGCAACACTAACTGCACTTGCTATTTCCCTGTTTCGCTTTCCTTGACCACCAGAAGCACTTACCACAAGAAAGCATTAAAAGAGAACTGGTTTAAGATGCATCACCCCGTAGAGGTGTAATGGTTTGTTTATTATAGCCTCCTTGTGAATGGGTGTATGCATGAGTTGGTCAGGGAGACCATTTAGGTCCTTCGCAGAAGTTACAAATGTCTCTGTTGCTCTGGGCCTCAAGAGGAGAATAAGCCAATGTGAAATGAAACCTACTGTTTATAAGCATTGCCCTGATACTTCACACGCATTATTTCATTTGATCTCCAAACAATCCTAGGAAATAGGGTTTCCTCCCATTTCAGAAATATAATTGGCATTTAAGTCCACTTTTCATTATGCATAGAATCACATGAAAAATAAAACATGGCCTTGGAGCCATTTAGTCCAATGGATTAGTTCTTTCATTTGCAATATTAGATCTTTTATGAGATTCCAAAATGCAAAACAAGGATGATTGCATGTACCTTACAAGGATGCTAAGAAGATTTAAAATGTTGTCTGCAAAATTTCCAAGTTATATCCAAGCATATACTGTAGCTATTTATTATGTAAGCATTCAATTGTTATTCACTGGGGCTTTATTGACCAACCTCCTACAAGGTCTGGTGCTCAACAACTATCTGGTGAACAGCAACCTATGTCTGTAATCGAGCATCAGTTGATATAATTAGAATCATGATTCACATTTCATCCATCCATACTATGCAGATGCTTATAGTCTGCCCAGATAGACAAACAAATAAGAAAGTAAACACAAGCATGTGGATTAGCCAGAATAGAGATGTTAACAGAACATGTGCATCTCTTAGGAAGGAGTGTTTAATACTGCCTTAACGAGTTCTGAAAATTTATTACAATAGGGGAGATATTTGAAATAAACAAAGTGGTAGGAATTTTATTTACTCTGCTACAAAAGAAAAACAGCAAGAATTGAAGAAGAGGGAAGAATGACATGAGCTGTTCTTTGGACAGCAGGAAGTTTGGTAGGCTCAAGGAGCTAAGAATAGGGTGACAAATAGGGTCCCTGTCAAGAGCAGCAGTGCCCAGTGGAAATTACTCAACAAGTCCCAAACATAATTTTAAATTTTCTAGTTGCTACACTAAGGAGGTAAATAGAAATAGATGAATTATAATTAATAACCGGTTTACTTATTACCTGAAATATTATTTCAATGTTATCAATATTTTAAGGTATTAGTGATTACTTTCTTCATTATTTAAGTGCCATCTTTGAAGCTCACATGTACCTTAGGCTTGAAGAAATTCCAACTATATAAAACACATTCCAAGTGCTCAAGAATATGGCTATGGGTTTTGGAAAGATTTAAAAGGCCAGAGACTTGGTTCAGAACCATGGACAGTACCAACAATTAACTGTGTCCCAGAAACCTACAAAAACCACCTCAGGGAAGTCTGGGAAATGAATAATTGCAAAAGGGACTAGCCATTTCTAAATACAGACTAAAGTCATTTTTCTCCTAGACCTGGTTATCGTCTAGTATTCTCCATCTATGTGATATCTCCACAGTCCATTCCTCTTACGTCAAACCAGAACGCAGGAGGCATCCACGTAAAATGTATATAGACACCTGTAGGCATGCCTCTGAAATCTCTCCTGAATTCATCCATCTCTATAATATACACAAGGTTTAACTTTTGTTCAAACCACAGCAGGGTCCTTAATAGGCAACCTACAACTCCAGCACCCTCCAATCTGCTTCCTCCATTGCTACCAGAGAAATCTTTCCTTTTTATTTTAACCTGAAAAAACAAACAAACAAACAAAAACTCCTTTGAGGCATTTCCCTTTGCTAGCACAAGAAAACAGCTCATGCAAGGTGCTCCATAGCATGGCACTGCAGCCTCTGTAGCCCTGTCAGAATTTCCTCTTTGCTTAGTAGCAATGGCCAGTCCCTTGTGCATGACCTGTTCATTTCTGCCCTGAGATCTTAGATCTTAGAACATGCCACTCCCTCTACCTTGGGTGTTCTTATGACCTCTTTGTTATTATCTACCCTCAGATCATATTTTACGCACCGTGCTTAAAGGAGAATTCTCTGATGAGACGAAACTCACTGCAATAATAAGAGCACTGTTTTTCTGAAACTCTGTATTTGTGGTACCAAGCCCCCACTACCATTCTGAGAAGATGATAAGTGAGGGTTTTGCTCCCCTTTGGTATGTCAATACTTAGCTAATTAGAGTTATCCGTGCAAACCCCTAAGCATTGGATGTTTACTGAGCATCAGCGAGAGAGCAGGAACTATGGATACTTGGTCAGCTCTGGGAGAAACTATAGGTCTGGAAATTCTCCTTTGGAGTTACCTAAGTTTTCAATAAAGGCAACTGGTTTAGGTATATAAATTATTAATGCATGATGATGCCAAGTGACTATTCCACAATTTTTCCTTCAAACTCACCTAGACACAATTAGCAGTTCTTATAGCTAAAAGAATAATGAGATCACAATAAAGCTTACGTTCTCAGGAAAGTTCAGCCAAAGAAAACCCAAGGCTTGTGTGCCCATTACTGACTCTAACCAAAGAAAACGCTTCCTTTCTCTAAAATAATGAACAGTGGAAGTCAGTGGCTCTCAAGCTGTGGGCCACGGACCCTTTGGAGTCAAATGACCCATCCACAGGTGTCACCAAAAACCTTCAGAAAACACAGATATTTACACTACAATTCATAGCCATAGCAAAATTACAGTTATGAAGTAGCAATGAAAATAATTTTATGGTTGTGGGTCACCACAACCGAAGAACTGTATTAAAGGGTTGCAGCATTGGGAAGGTCGAGAACCACTTATGTAAGAGCTGCCCAATTCATTGAAACCTAGCACAATTATGAACAGTTTAATCATCCCTTGGGCCCCTTTCACCCTTGAAAAGATGTTTTGACAACTTCTTGGAGTCATTTCTGAGATACAATTGTCCTTTACAATTTTAATAAAATGCCTTATCATTAGAATGAACAACTTCCCCCTGCAAAATTGCTATTGTAATGTACTTGAATTAATGACAGTGACATAATTATAAAAACCATGGCATTCTTCTGAGCACATGGCTGGGTCTATTCTATCTAGTATCCAATCTAACTAGACATATGAGTTACACACAGAAATGTCCTGGCAAATGTTGGCAACTTTTTTGGTATTTTTGGCTCATGAGAGCTTCTGTGTTGGCAGGCTCTAACTGCATACACACACACATGCACATGCATGTACACAGTCTACCTCAGCTGCTGAAGCCATAGGGGTCAGAGATTCAGGCATGAAAATCATCAGCCTTGAAGTCATTGGCTGACATCCCACGTGTTCTGGGAACTCTTTCATGTGTCACTATCAGTTGTCTCATGTCAGATGAATTAATAAGCTTGCTTAAATTCCTGGTGAGCAGATGTTCATGCAAGTCAAAGCTCTTTCCACATCAGGAATTGCTGAATTACTAACAATCCTTTCCCTTTAATTAGTTTTGGAACAAAAATAATATTTAGACTTCAGCATCTCTGAAAGCAGAAGGGTCTCAAAGTCTGGCCAATATTATTCATTTGACAAATATTATAATAAAAATTATAAAGAGCCCCTCCCTATGCACTGATTCATCATAATCTTGTTTAGAACTGCCTGCCCCAACTAGGAGAACCAGGGAGCACAATATTTAAGCTGTTTGAAACTGCTTTCCACGCCCAAAATACAACCAATGTGCTTAGAGAATTGTGTTTGAAAACTCTCTTGATTAATTATTTTTTCTAGGAATTGCAGACACTTCATAAGCTTTCTCTGACTTACATCACATGAAGTTATAAGAGATTCCATATCATGTTACAAACCATAGTTGGTAGGTAGTTGAAAGCAGCAAGTTGTTTGATACCTTAAAATAAGTGTATACATGATTCTTGTTTGAGGAGATATTTAAAATTCTTTCAGTTTTTCTTATTATGGCATTTAACTATTTCCAAACTACAACTGGAAATATTAGTCATATTTAGTAGGTTAACCTCCTAGAGCAGAGATTCTCAATCTTCCTAATGCTGCAACCCTTTAATATAGTTCCTCATGTTGTGGTGACCCCCAACCATAAAATTATTTAAATTATTTTTGTTGCTACATCATAACTGCAATTTTGCTACTGTTATGAATATTAACTATAAACATTTTTGGAGGTAGAGGGTTGCCAAGGGGGGTGCAACTCAGAGGCTGAGAACCACTGTCCTAGAGCCACTATGTTAACTTTGAGTCAAATGAAGTATTTTAAGACTAGCCAAAAGTAATGTATTTTAAAACTACTGTGTCTTCAGTAGTGATATTTCTATCTCAGTAAAATGTTAACATTATAGAAATCATGAGACTCTAAGTCATACATGAATCACATCCTCTTACCACTTTGAGGAGAACATGAAAGCATGAAGAATGTTTTAATTTGTGCATAGGAAGCTATTGATGGGTGAACCCTACACCATTCTGCCCAATCTATAATGTTAGAAGAATAATTGGCTGTTCCAAACAGTCATGCATTTCCCTGTACTACCCACTGGCTCTGCCTGATTTCTCTGAGTTTTTTCAGTATCTCTGAAGCTAAACTGAACATAAATACTAAGTCTCCTACATAAGAGTACTTAGTGTTTCTTATACATGAACCCAAAGAGGAAGGAGAAAATCCTTTTGGAAATATTGTGGATATCCTAGAATGATGCCAGGTGGAACATGGAAGACAGCTGCCTCTGAAGATAAGTTCATGTGATATAGTATTAATAGCACCAATACAATAGTTTGAGGTACATATGGTGTCGGTCACCTGTGCTTGTCGGGCCCTGATCACCAGTCTCTACTGTAGGGCACCTTCAAATGTTATAGGCAGCTTCACACATGCTATAACACAGTCCTTCCCCTCAGAAAGAGCAGATTTGCATGAGATTTGAGAAAGAAATATGCCTTAAAAAGAACCTCAGAAAGGTCTCAAGATCTGGCAAGAACAACTGAAGTCTTGTAACCCCTCACTGTGCTTGTTTGTTCGGAATTATTTACAAATTTGAAAGTCCTCCCCATCTTGACCCATTCTAGCTAGCTAGCAGAGGGCCATGTTGATTACAGCCTGGGCCAACCACAGTGGCCTTGGGAAAGTTGGCAGTGCTGACCATCGGGCTCCAGTCTCTCCTGAGTTACAAGTTCAGCTTGGTCCCAGGGCTAAGGCTTTTCATCAAATACTTCCATAACTATACTTCTAATGATTTCAAAGACTGTTGGGATGCTCTTCTGAGTGCTATCACATGATCCTTGTGAGTGGGAGAGCCTGAGGGCCTCTGAACCAAGGCTTATTTCTAAGAAACATCTATATTTTGTTGCTATGGCAACAAGGGCATTCAGGGCAGAATAGGAGTTAATTTCCATGTGGAAAGTATTAATGGCAGAAATGATGGGTGAAACTGGGCCAGAGGCACATTTTTCCTGATTTAGCACATGCTATTTTTTTCTTTTTGTTCTTTGGCCACCTTTTCTGGGTTCAGAAGACCTTTGATGAAGAAAATCCAACCCCAGAACAACAAACAGTGATTGTAGTTCATGAGAGACACCATTCATAAATTCAAAGCCATAGGCAGGCCCCATCTAGAAACTCTCACGGAATCTTTGTGAATGTTGTAAGTGTACAGTGTCTGTTTTGGTCTCTTAGAGACACAGTGCTTGAAAATTCAGCTTGAACAGTTTCTTTTCTCCAGGCAGTTTCCTTCCTTTGTTTCTGGAATTTCATGTGAGCTTATAAACAAGCAGAAATGCCTTTTCAACAAACTGTTTCTCACACTTAGAATGAACTGTGAGATGAGATAGGTATAATTTCCATGTCTAATGTAAGAAACACATTGGTCTTGGGTAAAATATTCAGAAATTCAGCATTTCTTTTCCTGAAGGAGGGTAAATAGCACATCATGGGTAAAAACAGACTTTATCCTCAGGTGCTGAGGTTTTCCAGCTCTAAGGGCCTGAAAGCATTACTTACATTCTTGGAACCTCAGAAGCTTAATTTGTCTAATGGTGATAAGAATAAATCATGCCTCAGGAGGCAATATTGGCAACAGCATATTAAGAACTGTACATGTCACATAAGAAATGTACAATAAATGTTAGCAATGATTGTAGAGGTATGAGGATAAATAATTTTGCCCATGCCCATTAAAAAACACAGACTGCTTGAAATTTAGAGTTTTGGCATAAATTTCAAATGCAACTTCTTAAAAATATTTTCTAACAAAATAATATATGAGAAGAAAGAATCAATATAATATTCAATATAACATGATTTTCAGACTGAAGAACAAAACAGTTTATTATATATTCACAATTTAGAAGCATATCCCAAGAGGCAAGATGGGATTGTTCTCCCAAACCTTATTCTTAAGACAATATACTTACAAATGTATAAGATGAAAAAAAAAACATTAGCCAATGATTAATGTGACCCTGACTAACAGGCCCAAAAATATTAAAAATTACAAGAAAGTATTAATAATTTCAAAACAAAGATTAAGAGACCAGGCAGTTAAGAGTACTTACTACTCTACCAGAGGATACTAGTTCAGTTCCCAGCATCCACATGGTATCTCACCACTGCCTTTAAGTGCAGTTCCAAGGGATTTTATATTCTCTTCTGGCCTCTGCAGACATAAGGCATGTACATAGTGGACATACATACATAGAGGCAAATAGTCAAAACATGAAATAAATAGAAAGGGATCAGAAGTACAAGGAAGAGGAAGAAAAGGAAGAGGAGGAGGAAGACAAAGAGACCAATAAATTTATTACCTGAAATGAGAACTATAACTAAAGATAGACAGGGAAACTCGTTTCTACCTCACAGCTTCCAAATAATACCTAACACATTCTCTAGCATTGCCCAAGCTTGTGTGCGTGTGTGTGTGTGTGTGTGTGTGTGTGTGTGTGTGTGTGTGTGTGTGTGTGTGTACTGCTAGGGATTTAAAGCAGAGCCTTACATACTAAGGAAGTACTCTACCACAGAACTATAGCCGAATTCTCTCACTTTCCTTTTATTTTATTTATTTATTACAATTTTGAGACAAAGTCTTACTAAGTCACCCAAGTTGGCCTTGTGATCTTCCTGTCTCATCCATTGGAGCAGCTAGAATTGAGTCTGGCTGAAATTGGCATCTTTTAATTGGCTGTGAACTTTGTGGTAGGGGCAGAAAGATCCGAGTTCAGGGGCAATCTGGGCTTCAGAGCAAGACCCTGTCAATAATAATAATAATAATAATAATAATAATAATAATAATAATAATAATATAGCAGCGAGGGAGAGGAAAAAGGAATGGGGAGAAGACGGAAGAGTAGAAACATACAGTGAGGGAGAAAAAGGAGAGAGAGAAGATGGAAGAAAAGAAATTCTAAGTAATTTTGTCATGTATAATTTATCACAACTAAATTTTAATTGGAATTTTTTAAATTTATAGATTTTATATAAATTTATATATTTAAATTTATATATTTTTTAAATTTATATATTTTTTAAATTGATATATTTTTTAAATTGATATATTTTTTAAATTGATATATTTTTTAAATTGATATATATATATATGAAGGGCATGGTGGTACACATCTCTAGTTCCAGAATTTGGCAAGCAGAGGCATATCTGTGAGTTCAAGTCCTCTGCAGTCTATACAGTGAGTTCCAGGTCAACCAAGGTTGTGTAAGGTCCTGTCTCAAAAACAATGTCTATATATAAAAAAAATCCAAACAAATAAGAAATAAAAATGCTTAAAGAAATATTCTTGAGATGAAATCATCCATTATTTTTGGGAAGATGACTCCCTTCTTGAACATGCCATGAAAATCAAGCACAGAACTATTCTGTCTATTATAACCATTCCTCCATTTAAAGAAGTCTCATTTATTAAAAATCAGTGCATTGCTAGAATTAAAATCTAAAGTTGATGAAATGGTTTATTTCTTAAAAACAAACAAACAAACAAACATAAGCCTAAGTAGAGAGTCTATTAGGCACAAAGAAAAGTGAGGGGTCAGGCAGTAGTGGCCCATATCTTAATAATAACAACCCTTTAAGGGCCTGTCTCCATACACCCTCGCTGCCATAGCCATCACCGCCACCACCCAGTACTGTTTCCTCCTCCTCAGTCCCTTGTGAAGGTGACAGCCCCACCTCTGCCCCTGCCTCTCCCTCACCCCGCCTCCACCTCAGATGCAGTTTAGGCCCTATTTCTCCTTTCCAAAATGACTACATGAGGCCAGCACACACAATCTCTCACATCCTTTATGGCTCTAATTCATCTGTTTTTCTGTCACTGTTACAATCTTCTGCCCTGATACCCTAGTTTAAGCCTCTGTTTTACAAATATAAAAATCAGCATCTTGCTTGACCAATGATTCCTAAAAATATGTATGTACTGTCAAGACGTGTATGGTTTTTCTTTTGGCAGGATTTTACCTACAGCTGAAGCAATTTTATGAAAACCACTCAGTATTCAGCAGAGCCATTTCTGTCCCCCAGAGAGAATTAATCATAGGCAAGGACTGGAAAAGACATTTCCCTAGATGAAGCTCAAGCCTGCTCCTGCTGAGAGGCCCATTCTATTTTAATTTGCCAATTAAAAGTGGCCTGGGAAATCTCAGACTGTCATTATCTCATTAAAAATACACACTTGTCACTCCCTTTCACCCTCTGGAGAATTAACGCTCAAGTAGCCCAACTGTTCCCTATAACTTAAAGCTAACATCATCTTCAAAAGATGACCTTTATTGGAGGTCAATGGAGGATGGCATCGTCTGCAGCTAATAGTTGTCCAAAATTCTACACACCTCCCTTCACTACCTCTGTGGATATGTTACGGGATATTGATCACATCTATGAAGTTTACCAGTCATTGAGAAGAGCTGGGAAAAAAAAGAGGAGCATTGTTTCTAGGTCATAAGTGGCCAGACACATAGGAAAAGAAAGTCTTATAACCAGGTACTTCAACACCCACCCCTTTAGAGAATCTTGGGATGCTATTTGGCTCTTATTCTACCCCTCCCCTCTGTCATACTGGATTATCTATGGGATATTGTCACAAACATGGTACTGATGGTTGAGAATGCTGGTTTCTGTTTTTATACCAGTCATAAATCCTGTCTTCTAATAAACTGTATGTGGGTTGGTTACTAGGAGAAAAAGGGAATGGCTGGAGTCTCATTGCAGGGTACTGCTTTTCAGTTCCCAGTGAACCATAAATACTAGACATCGAGAGTAAGACAGAAGCCTATCAACAATGCCAGATGATTCCTCATAGTTAATAACGCCCAAATAATAAAGTAATAAATAATAAAAGGATACCACTGCCTCACCTGTATACGTGAGCTTGATTCTGCGCATATACCTGCAGGTTACTAAGTATTTCCAGAGGCACTTTTCAAAGAATTGACTGATTCTTGTCTAATAAAACTCACAGCATCATGGTGCACTAGTGAAAGACACTATGCCCATCTCCGAATTAGGAAAAACTTACCTTATTTCCTTGAAATCCCTTTGGGCCTGGATCCCCTGGAGGTCCACCAATGCCCTGCTCCAAGATGAAAACCATGAATTAGTTTATGTCCCAAACTAGAAGACCAACCAAAAACACGCAAGCCATGTCCTAGGGTTCCTGGGCATCCTGGTATCAGTAGCCTGACTGTGAGGCTCTGACCTACTTTGGGATCACATTCAAATGAGAACCTGCACAGCATAAACCCCTTGAATCAAATTAAAAGCTTCTAAAACAATATACACTAAAAACAAATATTTTTTGAATAGGATCTTTGCTTTCGAAGCCTGTGTTTTTCATCTTCTTCCTGTGTTGGATTCCACTTTTTAAAAAGACTTTTGCCTATCAAACAACTTTTAGCTATTTCTAAGCAGATCATCGAAAGCTGTCCCTTTGCAACAAGCCTGCAATGGCAGTCAGCACCTTGCTCTGGCCAATCCAGGTCAAAATGAAGAAGCTGGTTAACTAGATACAGCCTAAGAATTCTGGGGTTAAAAACATAACTTTCAGCCTATCTGGAGAGCTGGGTTTTGTTGGCTTGGTTTTGTCCTTGCTTTGTTTTGCTTTGTCTTGTTTTTGTGGTGCCAAGGATTGAGGCCAGGGCTTCATGCTTGTGTGATAACCGCTGAGCTGTACCTCCAGACCTTCAGGAGAGTTTTTGCAATGCTATAATTATGTTTCATGCTCATCTACATCCATTGTTATCTTAGAAGAGACAAGTCACTTCACTGGAAGAATTGATCTGAATTATTTTCTGGGGTCCACAGTATATAACTAAGTTATAGACTCATTTCATATCTTCAAGAATTAACTACTTAAATTGAAGGGAATAATATAAATATTTAGATAAATAAATTTAGAAAAAATGTACAACTCTTATAACTATATTATAGAATCAATAGCTACTTCCTTCTCATATCTGCCTTTCCCCATATATTTCTATTCCCTTAGCTATTCATCAGTTGAAGTTATCAAGTGTACTGATGAGGTTCCAATTGGTGCCTATCTTCAGAGAGCTGAGTTAATCAAAACATTAGTAAAGTGGTTTCTAAACTTGGTTACAAACTGGAATCATCCAGGAGCTTTTAAAAATTACTGATGCCTGGCTGCAATTTCTAGACACTCTGGTTTAATTAAAGGTGGTTCAAATGGGCCAAGGGGGTTGTTGTTGTTGTTGTTGTTGTTGCTTATTGTTTTACTGTTATTCAAAGCTCACAAGTTGAGTCTAGTTCAAATTTAGATTTTCTATTTGCCTCCTTACCTGAATCCCTCTGGGTCCCTTTGGTCCATATGGCCCTGGAGGTCCCTGTGGAGTAAAATTAATGGTAAGTCTCTCTAATTATCCATCTCCATAAAGCATAGATTTTAGATTAAAAATTTGTTCTGGGTAGCATTCACTTTTTCCTGGTTATTCAGACATCGAAGAGAAGGAATCAAAATGATCCTAATGATCCTAATTAACAAGAGACCCCAGAGTCAAACTTTGCTTCAATAAATAAACTCCAAGAAAATCCAACTTACGATATCAGTATTTAGCCTATGTGTTGATATTTGGTTCAAAGTAAGGGACTTGCTCCACAACGGTCCTTAGGACATTTAATTAAGTATAGAAACTCCTGTAGTTAGTGGAATATTATTTCTTTCCAATGTTGTTCAATCAGTGATAAGTCTGCTTGACAACTGGATTGCTCTTGTCCTTAACTTGGAATTTGACAAAACACTGTTTATATACTCAATGTATAATAATTGAGTATAAAATGTATACTCAATGATCTTCCAAAATATTTCAGTATGCTCCATATCTCAAAATACATTTACGATTTATTTTGTGTTAGTATGATACAGTGCATAGATTACCTTTTCTAAGCTTTCTACCTTTTTTCCCAAGTTATTTGATAAAAATCAGGCCCTACCATAATTTGTTACTCATTCCCTAGTTTGGACATTGAAGTGCTTCTGATGAGTGCTGTTTTAAATAACCTTAGAACTATGTGTGTGTTTACATCTCTGTCCTATTCTGATTCATCACTAAGGATTCTAGAAGATGACTACTAAAGCCGAGGCCACGGAGGGTCTGTCACTCCTTTATCTATCATGTATATAAGGAAAGGAAGAAACTTTATAAATAAAATTTGTTGGCCATGGTCATTACTTGAATACAAAAATATATATTATATATATATATATATATATATATATTAATTGTATGGGATGTAAATCAAGAACAAGTATCATTTGTTGCCTTTCTGTTTGCTAATTTGGTAAAATTATGGAAATGTCTTAATTTCACTTCTCTGATTGCAGGCATATTTGGATATTTTCCTTATTTATGTTTCTTTCTGTCTCTTAATGTTTTCACATATTTTTCTTATAAATTTGTGTGAAAGAATGTTTCATATCAAGGGTGCCATATTTTATGGACCCTATACATACATACATATTCATATTTTTATATATTAACATTGAGATACACTTGAAATGAATCACATCCTATAAATTGGCAGTATTTTTCTTTTTGGCACAGAAAACTATGCCGCATTTTACAACATCTAGCATCTTAGTCAATGAAATATATTAATTATTTGTCAGTCATTTTAATCTCATAATATGTGCCTGCGTATTTGGTTTTCATCTCTTTTCTATTCTGTGGATTCATTCTTCTGTACTTACAAATTTCCGTGTCCTTCTCCCACTTGAATGTACTCATTGTCTCACTTTGATTTACCCAGAAATAATCACCAGGCTGCATACTGCAGCCTGTCTATAACCCTACAGTAGTTTATCAGCTTCCAGGAAAGATCAAGCTATTTAAAGAATTCGATGCAACATGCCAGTTTCGTTATTTTATTTTCTTCCTCAACCTCTGCTTATCGTACCTTGTCACTCCCATCCATCCATATAACACAGACATTTTATATTTCCTTATCTTGATAGCCTTCATAGTCAATAGTTCTTTACTGGAATGACAACTATTTTATTCTATGCCTTTTTGGCATCATTTATAATTATATTTTTGGATACACAGTCTGTGTAGTTTGGATCTATTAAGAATTAAGAAAGATCAAGAAAGTCTTTGGCATGCTAAGTTGAATATGTCTCTAGCTTAAGTTCCTCACCTATATTTATAGTGAACTAGGCTAAACAGTTATAATATTGTTTATTCTCTACTCTAGTTCCGCCACCTGCTTCCTATCATCGCACTAACTTCATGGCGTTTTTAGTCTTCTGTGTGAAGCTGCACCCGATGGCCATTCCATTGCACCCAACACACCTTGCACTGACTTGCTAGCCCTTCTTTCCACCATAATGTTCGGTAGGACTGACCCCAAAGACTGGGATGTCACAAAATGGCCCTAATGGTCTGGGGGGGGGGGGTTAGGGAGAGACTTCATTATCTAAGTTATGTATTCTCTGGTTTCTTATTTCATGTTTTACATGTTTACTTCATGTTTACATGTTTCAGATGTGAAAACTGAACTCCAGCTCTTCTCAAAATTTTTTCTTAAGGAAACTCAGGCCAAAAGGGATGACAGCTGCTAACACTGAAAACCATGCTCCTTACTTTGTCACCTTTCATTCCTGGTTTACCGCATTCTCCTCGTTCACCCTGCAAATAAATACATACACACATAAACAAACAAACAAATAAGCAACACAATGGCAGTCTTCAATACTCCAAGTTTTAGAAAAAGAATCTTAGCATAATTACATAAGGTGAGCACTCCACATCATTTCATCTTCAATACTGAGGGGGGACGTGAAGTTTGAATTTTTTTGTCCATGAGTTATCCTAATTTATTCTAAAGCTATTCAAATCAGTGGTACCACCTAATGATGGCTTGTCATTTTTGACAGAGAAATGGAATTTGAAGGAAAATAACTCATCATCTACCATGTTTCACTCTCTTTGTATAGTGATCTGATTCCAAAAGATGCATCAATGAAATTAGCTTTATAATTCTGTTCTTACAATCAGGAAAAATGTAAGCTCTTTGAGGTATTGTCCTCAGTCATATAGCTTGTATATAATAGGATATATAGTATATATAATCACATAGCAAGTATAGAATAGAACCAGGATCTGAATCCAGCTCTCTTTTAATTGAAAGTCCCTATATTTTTCACAATGCCATGTCCAATCTGAATACTGACCTTGATCAGTTAGTAGCATTAGCATAGAAAACCAATAGAAAGTTCCTAAGACTAGACAGTGTTATATCTGGAGAAGGCAGTCATGGGGAGTTAGCAAGATCCTTCAGAGAAAAAAAGGGTCCACTGTTGAGCATGCTGCCCAGCTTTCATTATTACACTCACTGTATTATCTGCCTGCATGGGACCAGACTAGGCCCTCTGCATACAGGAGACAGTTGTGTAGCTTGGTCTGTTTGAGGGACCCCTGGCAGTGGGATCAGTATTCCTGGTGCACGAGCTGGATTTTTGGAGCCCATTACCTATAGTGGGACACTTTGCATAGCCTTGATGCAGGGGGAGGGGCTTGTACCTGCCTCAACTGAATGTACCAGGCTTTGCTGACTCCCCATGGGAGGCCTTACCTTTTTAGAGGAGGGGATGGGGAGTGGGTTGCTGGGGAAAACTGAGAAGGAGAGTGAGGAGGGGTGAGAGAGGGATCTGTGGTTGGTATGCAAAATGAATAAAAAAAATTCTTAGTAAAGAAAAAATTAAATTAAAAAACTAACATTAAAATTATGCTTCCGAGTTTAGAGTAGTATTTTGCTGATATTACCTGACATTTACTGCTTTAGATAAATGTCAGTTTAACGTTATAGACTGAGCATTTGTGTTTCAAACAAGGTAAGGAAATACCATACACACACATATTTATAGAGAGACAGACAGGAAGAGAGAGAGATATGATGGAATACCACTCCTTTTTCTGACAACACGGATTAACCTAGGACATACATTAAATGAAATAAACCAATGCAAAGACAAACACTCCCATGATCGCCCTTATATGTGGAATCTAAAAAAAAACTAGAAGCAGAGAGAAGAATGGCGGTTATCAGGGACAACACATGGAGGTTTAGTGAGACCGGTCAAAGGACACAAGATTTTAGTTAGATGAGAGCAATCAGTTCAAAAGGTCTATTTAATGATATAGACAAAAGATGTATTGTGTAAGGTGGCTATTGTTACCTAAAGGATGGTCTCTTATAGTTGGGGTACGCAATATATCACCACAGGCTACAGCTAACAATGATATTACTCTTGATCATTAAAAAATAAGTTTTAAGTATTGTCACTGTAAGAAATGATAAGTGTGGTGACAGGCAATTCATTGAGGTCAATGTGAACATTTTACAATGTATACAAATGTAAAGTATAATATTATACAAAACATATAATTTTCACAATTAAAATATTAAGAATAATACTGTTTGTTTGTTTGTTTGTTTGTTTTTACAAGTTTTACAGTTGTGCAAGTGGACTGAGAGCCTCTGAATAGTTACCCATTTTCTCAGACTTTTCAAACTTCTGGTAGTTAGAACTGAAAAGCACCAGGCAATTAGACAGAAAAGACTCAAGTTTCCTCAAAATGTTAACATCTGTTGTTAATAAGACTCTTTAGCACCTAAAAATGATTCCATGTGTATCTTTATTCTGAGCCTCGAAACAATTCTTACTGCTAAAGCAAGGAAACTGGACTGAAGGGATTAGTGGTCTGCTTGCATGCCGACTGAGTCTTACTAGTCCAGAGCCCTTCGACCTCTGCTTCTGCTATATTTGCTGTATTATCTGTGTGCTGCTCTAGCACACGTTACTCACTGAGCCACTGCACAGAGACATGAGAAAACTACACTAGAATGTAATTCACTACATTGCTCCTCTCCGAGGGAAGTCAAACTATGAGAACAAGCAGTTGTAATCCCAGGTCTTAGTGATACAGAATGCTGCATTGTACTAAATACAGCAGAAGCCCTGGACTTAGTAACACAATGGATTCATATTCTTGTGCAAGCTTTATCTCGTTGCATATTATCAACTAACCTGACTGCCACGCTGCGTGACACACACTGAGTAGCACTGCTGTAAGGAAATGGCTTTGTAATCACCAGTCATGAGCACAAAGTTTGTCCCTGAGCCTTTCCATGGTTGCATATCTTCACAACATATATGTGTCAGTATTTACATACATATCCCAGTCATCTGAAGGGAATGCAAGGCTCAGAGACACTACATTGCCATGACTACAAACCTGACCCTGTTAGACTTTCAAGTCCATGTTATTAATCGCCCATAGCTCAACAAGGCACACTGCCATGGGCCATAAGTTACTTTCCATTCCCATAACCCTCGGCATAGGACACTGCCCAGCTCCTGCTTGCGTCTGGGCAGAAGTGGGAAGATGCCGCTCTCACAGGCAGCTGTGCTCTGCTCAAAAGTGATCTATTCTCACCACAGCCTGTGAGGCAAACTGACCCAGGAAAAAGTGAGTTTCCACTGAGAACAAGTTGAACATTTATTCAGAATATAAGTGGAAAAATCGCTCTTGAACTCTCAATTGGAGTGCAATTAATTTCCTAATGTTGGATAGGAACAAAATGACCAAAATATCAAACAGAAAACTACCATAAATACATTCAAAATTCCTTTGGCCAGCATTCACATTCCATTTGTCCCCAGACAGATTTGCTAGCAACAGGGTCCTGAGGAGCAGCATTTGTTTTGTGGGCAAATTTCTATCAATGAAAATATTGTCTCCATTTTATTTGCCTCAGCAAAGGCAGTTCCTTTTTTTTTTTTTTTTTTTTTTTTTTTTTTTTTTTTTTTTTGTGGTGGGCTCGTGAACGCCTGTAGAATGAATGACCACAATCACATAATTCTAGTGAGCAAGTGCTTCAGGGAGCTTTGAGCAGATCTGCCCTGTCTGTCCCAGCCTCGAGTTCCTAATGCTGTCCCTCTTGATTGAGTCTTGAATCTTGGTCTGAGTGTCAAGTGATCTGAGCCACTTTTCTCTGAGAGTTTGTATGTTCCAAGTGAGAAAGGACTCTTCCAGTAAGTCTACAATTCCCCAGGAGGTTAACTGAATCTTCACACACACACACACACACACACACACACACGGTTCATCCATGAGCTTTCCTCAACTGTATATAAGATAACCTTATATTTATTGATTTTTTTTTAATTTCCACAAATACCAATTTTATTAAAATCTTTCTTTTTCCTTTTTATTTTTTTCTCTTTCCTTTTTATAACAACACTTTACATTTATGTACCAGCAAACAGCTTACAATACGTTGTCACACCCATTATCCCATCTGATTATCCACTAACTATGTAAATCACCCAGGCCGGTATTAATTCAGTTCTGTGTAGAGGAAGAAACAGTTACTCTGGTATCTTGAGGTACTCGTGTTTTTCTAGATGCTGAGTTAGAAAACAGAGGCTGTCTTAACCCTCCCTCTTTTGGGCATACCAATGCTGGAACTATACTTACAGGCCTGTGCTTAGATTCTCCCCTGCTATTTGTGGGGCCCAGATCCAAAGAGTACAGGCAGAAGCCCATATGTTATGTTTCTAGACAGCTGCACATTATAAATCCAACACTCAAACTAATGTTCTGACTCCCTAATTGAAAAATGTACTTATAAAAAAATAAAAAGGGCTGGGATGCAGATCAGTTGTCAGGGTGCTTGCCCAGCATGCTTGGAGTTCTGGGTCCCATCCCCAACACCAGATGACCTGGAAGTGTCAGAACACACGTGTAACCCCAGCATAGGAAGGCAAGGAAGGCAGAACAGAAGTTCAAGGTCATCCTCCACTACATAGCAAGTTGAAGGCCAGCCTGGGATAGGTGAGAATCTGGCTTGGAAAAAATCAAACAAAGAACAACACATAGATAGTTTAAATATCCATGTACCCCTAGTCCCAAACTCAAAGCCCTGAATTTCCTATAACCTGCTCCTTCCACAAGAGGAGAAGCTGTAAGTCTTGAAGTTCAATGGGTACAACAGTGCATTCTATATGATTCCCACTCCTGCTAAAGGCAGCCCACACCTTGGTTCCCTCTCAGACTCAGGAAGTACTTGATTGGAAAGAGGTTTGTGTAAGACCTAGCAGGATTCAGCCATTTCACAGGAGCTCCTGGGCTTGTGTCTATCAAATAGAAAGATGGCACAAGATTCACATACTGTAAAAGTGCTGACTTCTTGGGAAATGGGGAGACCAAGAATACCTATAATAGAACCCACTAAAACTGCAAGTCCACTGCCCAGGTCTGTGGCCTATATGCTCTGGTGGATAGAATGGATGATAGGAACATGTTCTGACTTCAACCAGAAAATCTGCGCATACAGAACTCTGGGATAGATGTATCAATAAACCACTGAGCACTCTCAGAGATTTCCATACCCGGTGCAACTTCTTAGTTTCTTTTGATGCATTTTAATTTTCTAGTTTGTAATTTGCAAATAATCATGAAATTATCTACCAAGTTGTACCTTGCTTTTTCCATGTCAAACCTACTCCCTCTGCAAGTTGTTAGCTCACTGAGATCAACAGTCCTGTATTGCTTACCCACGATCAACTCTCTTTCCCCAGGAGATGGTCAGAATCTGGATTCTCTTAGAACATAAGCAACAACACAGCCGCTTCCTCTAAGCATTAGCATTGCTGCATTTGTTTGCATGGAGAAACTTTTTTATCAGACAACCTATGTTGCTTTTTTTTTTGTCAAATCAGTTTCTCTAATGAAAAAATCATGTTTGCAGAGTTGGAGAGATACTGGAATCTTAGGGGTGACTCCACCCTCTACAGCACATATCCCCATCTTACATTTCACTAGTAGTTGACACTAACTGACTTAAGAATGTGCTTGGAAATGAGGAAGGACAATAATAGTACATAAGCATACTATGTTTATGATTTTATTCTAAAATTCTGGTCAACTGATTGTTACCAACTTACCTTGTCACCCTTGTAGCCAGGAATCCCCTAGTTTAAAAGAGAAATCAAAGGGTAAAGGAAGATATTATAAAACAGCATTAGAGGGAGCACCAGACATTTTTCACATAAAAGGTGCAACAAATCTCATCAGCAAGTCTTGAAAGTAAGTCCACATAAGTGCGAGCTACTTTCTGTCACCCCGAGCTTAGAAATATGCGGTTACTAAGGAGAAGAATGAACCTATGTTTCCCTGTTACATTCTATTCTCAGTTCCAGATTTCTGTGTTTCAAATTCATTTTTTTACCCTTTGGCCCAAAACCAAAGGAGAGAATGTACACTGAAAGTCATTGTGAACGTGATGACCAATAACAGTGTTTTCAAACTGTTATATTGACTTTAAAATTATCAAACTATTGCAGCTGAATGTTTGTCAGGGTCAGTTAGAGAGACTGGCTTTGAAATGAGCTGAGACGATGCCCTTTAGAATATTTGTAAGTGTCTGTATCCATCATGGTCCTCCCTTCACATCCAGTCTAAAATATACAACATCAGGGAAATGAATGGTTCCTCTATCAGCCTTAATGAGTCAGTGAGCTTTGAGTTATTGGTTTTTATCTCACGCTAAGTGAGATGCCAGCACCTTGGCTGTCTTCTGAGTCACTCGTGGGAATCCTGAGGAGGCTTTTCCACCATGTCATTCCCATAAGCCCTCTAAGAGACACAATTCTGGGTATTAAATGGGCTGGGAAATTGCCAACTCCAAGAAGCAGCAAGTCCTTTCCATCATTATCCTACAACTATATTTTCAAGGATGAAAATAGAATTGTAAGATGTATTTAACACAAGCTGGAGAAACTGATGGCGTAAATGAGGTAATACTGCAATTACACATGAATCCTACAAAAATTTCATTTCATCTCATGTGTAACATTTCCAAATAGAATTTCAGAGAGGAAATAATACTTCTTTCTAAATTAATGGGTGTTTAGTAATAGAAGCTGAAAGTAGAGTTGGCCAGAGAGAGTGACAGCATAATTTAACCCAGTGTAGAAATATTTGTTCACATAAATTGTTCAATTTCTAAGACGGTGCTTAAAATTAAAGACCATGTTATACTCAGTTAATTTGGTATTTCCTGCAAAAATCATCCACATTTATTATGTCAAGAATAGGTAAGCTTCTGTTCACAGAATTCTTGGAATATCCTCTACTCATTACAATACACAACCATTTAAAATGTTTGTTACTACTTTATGGTGAAAGAGGGAAGAATGGATTTTGGACAGATCCAATAGAGCTCTGCAGACACAAAGGAGTTTTACTTTGTTCACGGTATATTCTTGTTTTCTTCTGAATTCCTGGTCACTTTATCAATTGGTCACCTCTTCAGGGGTTTGTTCGTTTGTTTGCTTTTCCCATTCAAGGCCTATTAATCACTGGCTTTAAAATAACTCCAATTTAAAATATCCAAAATTGCATTACTAGTCTGCCAAGTTTGTTTCTGATTTTCTCATTTCTAGGCATAAAATTTTATGATTTCTAGTACCATCATATCTCAAGTTACAGGGTCAAATTTTTATAATCATCTTAGTTTTCTCTCCTCTTTGTCCCCACCCCAAGCTCCTTTTTCAGTTAATTTTCTTCACTTACAGCCCTTGAGTTCTTCCCCTCACCTCAAGTTCAGGAGTTTCCCATCACCTAGAGAAACCCAGCACTGAGAATCTACAAGACAACTAAGAAGTACTTCCTGAATAGGTAGCAAAAGTTCTGACCAAACTCCTGTCCATGGGATCGAACTTTCTGTCAGATGTTTCCAGGAGGTTAATTAAAAACTCCGAGAGACCAGCATCTTAAAATTCCGGTTCTGATTCTGTGCCTGACTGTTTACAGTGGCCAAGGGGATAGACAAACAGGGGAGACACACCCCAAGCCCTGTTTGTCACTCTGATGCTACCATTTGCTATCCTTACCGCCATAGCTTAGAAGACGTGAAATTAAAAGTGTGTTAACATACCATGATTACTTCCCAAGCAATCTCCAGAAACCAAACAGAACAATCAAGTTATTTTTGTTAAGAGAACTGAATTGGTAAAGGCATAGTTTAGACAATATAATTCTTACACTTTTAACATTCTAGCTTATTTTTTTATCATTACAAAAAAAAAATACCCACAAGCAGTAAGGCGAAGTGCCTTTGTCACTTGAGTCTTTCATAAATAGTTCAGCTGGGTATTGGGCAATGTCACAGGTCCTATCACCACTCTCTTGATGAGAGTATTTTCTCCCCATAGTTCCACTTCTGAGATCATAGCTGTCTGCCTGCCTGCCTGAGCCCCCAAGAGCATAGGTACATAGGAATCAATTTTGCAATTGCTCTGCAGGGTCAAGCCAGTCAGTCACAGAATCCCAGGGTCACTTTTCAGAAAAGCATTCCAGTTTTGCACATACCCCAGGACCTCTTTCTCCAATTTCTCCTTTCTGAGCATCCCCCTGCAATAAACAACAAACACAGTCAAAATTCTTCAGCAAGTGATGGATTGCTCAATAAAATGTGCTCTTCCTAGATAATGGGTAAGCCAATTAGAGAAGAATCTTAAGCTCTGACCATTGACATTTTCACCATGCAATCTAAAAGGAAAATGGCAGTTCAGATAAGGTTTGGCCTTTTGGAGTAAAGCCAGATGGTCGGGGTGCATAACGCAGATAGATTTTCACAACTTCAGCCACATTCCAGTTTACAACATGGTGTTTTTTCTCAAACACAGCATTGTGTTTTTCTGGAACAGGACACTCTGGCTTTTCTCCAAGGGGCTTTGAATATTTTCTAAAATGTTCCTCAAGAGAGATGGCCTGATTTCAGCAAGACTTAAGAAAATCAAGTATGGGGCACAAAACTACAAACCAAACTAATGAAATGTGAATATTGACTTACAGCCTAGTTTTTAATATAATAAAAGAAGGTGTGGTGGCATCAGTTAGGCCCTGGTAGAGTAAGTCAACATGAGATGGTTTTGTAGCGTGGCCCAAGAATGCCACACATTAGTTCTCCTTGGCAAGCAGGCAAGTGCCAAGAATACCCTCATGTATACAATGTCATATGGATTATCTTCTTAATAATATTCTTAGAAATAGGATTAAATTAAAGTGTGAGTGTTTTAATGCCTCTTATGTATTTCCTGTTTTCTCCCCCAAAATGTGTGTGCCAAGTTGTCCTTGCAGCAGAGAGCAAAGGCCTCACACACCAGGACTAGTTACTATTATTTAAAGTTGAGGCTTCCATTATTATGAAGAAAAAAGAGAGAAAGAAATATGTCTTGAAACTCAAAACACCAAAAAAAAAAAAAAACAAGGCTGCATGAACTAGAAAATTGTTTCTTTTTTTAAAAAAAGTAAAAAATCATGTGGGATTCAAACTTTGCAAAAATATAAATAGTTATTATTAAAGAGGACCCTTTGCTTAGTCAATTTCTTTTATTCACTTAATGAAAAATCTCCATTTCCTTCTTTATTAATTTTATGTCCTTTCTTTAAAATGCTTTGCATCATTTGCCTCTTTAATTATTAGACACCTGATAATTCCTTATCAGCTGTGTAAACTTTTCATATACTACAAAAATTGACTCAATTAGTTGAATGTGGTGGCTCATGCCTCTAATCCCAGCACACAGGAGTCTGCGCCTGGGCTATAGAGTGAGTTCCTGGTTAATCAAGAGTGATTTAATTTTTATAGTTCCTATTGCTGTTACAAAAAAAAAAAAAAAAAAAAAAAACTCTATGACCTAAAGCAATTTGGGAAGGGAAGGTTTATTTCAATTCACAACTCTCTGGTCACACTCCATCCCAGAAGGAAGTCAGGGCAGGAATTCAAGGCAGGAACATGGAGGCAGGAACTGAAGCAGAAGCCACGGAGAAAAGCCATTTACTGGCTTGCTCCTCGTAGTTTGCTCAGACTACTTTCTTATATAACTCAGGACCACCTGCCCAGGGGTGGCACCTGCTGTGGGACTGGCCCACCCACTTCAATCATAAATAAAGAAAATGCATTACAGACTTGCCTTTAGGCAATCTGATGGAGGCATTTTTTTTTTCAATAGAGGATTCACATCCCAAATAATTCTAGGTTGTGTCAAGTTGACAGAAACAAAAGAAACCTACCAAGACACTCTCTAAATAAATATACAAGATGTATCAGCTTCAAAGAAAACTGTTTATTCACTTACCGGGTTTCCTTTTGGTCCTCGCTCACCTTTGATACCAGGATTCCCATGGGTACCCTGAAAGTAAATGGAGAAAAGCTTATTTTTATTAAGTACTCTATCAGTTGTCTATGTTTTTGAATAATTTCTGACCAGCTGTATCAAAAACTTTGCAGCTGTAACCAAGCAAGCTGATATTCAACTCTGTTACCCCCTTACTGTATTAGGAACACTGCAAATCTTCCATATGCTCAGAAGAGGATAATGTCTGTCTTCCCAACCGAATTCTTCTTCAGTCACTTCTCATCCATTTTTCCAAACAAAATTAACTCATACAAAGGTTTTTAAGTCTGATTTAATAGACATGGGATGGGTGGTTTCTGGCCTGGGCTACTGTGGACCTCTACTGAGCCAGCTTGCATGCCTGTGATCAAGAGTTTTATTTAGATCTAGGGGACCAGCTCCAGATACAGGAAGAGGGAACTCTTCCATCCTGTACCAAATACCACCAAAAAGCTTCCTTTCCTGAGACCTGGTTTTGAGGGCACTAAATAAACAAGAAATGAATGATTTACTCCTATGAAGCTGTGACAGTACTGTGAAGTACTATGAAGCTGTGATGAGAATTGTCAGTTAGTTCCCAAGAATGAGTTTTCCTGTCCACTGTTCACAGTAATCTCTTAATGTAATAAGTTAAACAACAGCTTTAGAGGAAAAGAAGATTAAATCTTCACTTTAGTGAACTCAGCATCTATTGATTGGCATATTATCATATAATAGATCTAACTTTGTATTTTGTGAGAAATAAATTCCCACACTCCAATGCCTTGGTTGGTAGAGTTACTTGAAAAAACTTTGAAGTCTGGATCCAAGTTTCAGGATAAAATACATCACATTCACTCACACATATGTGTTTTTACCACCACCTTCAAATACAAGCTCCAGGTCACAAATGTGACCATTGTCCATTCACTTTGTAAAACCTATTCTCCAGGTTTCCAAACTCTTAGGACTCTAAGATTGAAAATCACATAGATAAGTGAACGAGCAGTGTGGATGCTTTCTGACACTATTGGTCAGAGATAAATAATTATGGTGAATCCCACCACTGTGTTTCAGTTGCTAAGTGACTGCTTTCATTGAACAGAATGTACCTAATTCCCCAAGCATCCTCTTCCCCATGCGGTGACTGACTTCTTCCCCATGTGGCGACAAGGTGTTGCTGCTGCATCCCTGGTGAGATAGATCATCACCTGAACCACCAATATCTTCTATTAACTCTCTCTATGTTTTTTTTTTCTCATCACTGAGAAATTCTGGCTCCAATTATCAAATAAGAAACGACACTGAAAAGCCCTTTCTGAAAATAGTCTCATCACTGTCTTCATCAACCCCAAGTACAAAAAAGACGTCTACTCACGGGAGGCCCTGGGTCGCCTGGATCTCCCTTCTCACATTCACAGATCTTGTGTTCACACTGAATCAGCAAGAAACACAACATTAATACACAGTGGAATACAGTGTGTGCTAGCATGCCAAATCTTAGTCATTATATAACTAACTGAAACTCTCTTGAAGAAAGTTTCTCTCTCTTTCTACTAAATTATTCAAGGCAAACTCAGGATGGGTAAGAGCCAGCTACTGAAGTATTACTAAGTTTTGTTTTTGTTAAATAAAACAAATGTTCAACCAAATATTTATTAATGCACTTCTAGAAAGAGATTGTTTCAAATAGAAAAATAAGCATTTTTTTTTTTTTTTTTTTTGGTTTTTTTGAGACAGGATTTCTCTGTGTAGCTTTGCACCTTTTCCTGGAACTCACTTGGTAGCCCAGGCTGGCCTCAAACTCACAGAGATCCGCCTGCCTCTGCCTCCCGAGTGCTGGGATTAAAGGCGTGCGCCACCACCGCCCGGCGAAAAATAAGCATTTTCTGTGGAATTTTGGAATTTCTAATCATTCTCTTCTATATAACACATCACAGCTCAGTCATATATAAATATTACTTTCTCCCTACTCAACAAAAGAAAAACATGATTTAAACCATATTTTATCAGTTCCAAGATGCACATTTGTTTTTATTTTAACGTCTCTGAAAACAGAATGAGTTTTATGATAGCTGCCTAGCAGACTCAACCATGACGATGTGTTGTTTTCTCTGCGTGTCTTCAAAAGTTACAGACCACATTTAACAGATGCTGCCATATCACCTGTGCTTTTCATGGTGCAGAGAATCCAGTTCAGGAGTCCTGGGCATGCTCATAACCACCTTTTTTAAAACCTGTGTCCTTTTGTACTATGCCCTTTCCAATAGACAGCTACTAGCTAGCTTGCTTTGCAATGTGCTCTGACTGGTTGCTGTTATCTAGCTCAGTTCTCTTCAAAATAGAGAAGTGAATAAGCTTCAAGTCCAACCAGCAAACAGCAGTAACTGAGCACTAGATTGGTGCTGGCCAATAGCAGGAGTACCTTCCAAATCAGAGGACCCCCGCAACCAGTTAGTGTCTGACCCATGCTTAGAATAAAACAATCATGTCAGAAGACAAATTTTGTCACTTGGTAGCATCAATCTCTAAAACAATCTCTCAAATCCCACTAAATGTTTTCTACTTTTTCTAAATTTTTCTAACCTACAGTTGAAATACAGAGGCATAAAAATAAAATCATGTGGTTTCCTCAAAGTGAAGTAGTTGATTTTAAAAAGTATTACACATTTTCATTTAATCACACCTGATGGGAATCACATTCACTTGCTAATCCAGGTTTTCAGAGTAATTCATAGTAATAAAGCATGTGGTGCCTACCTTGCTTTCAAATAAGACATCCTAGAAGGGGGGGAAAAAGAATGAAACATTAACTCGATTAATAGTTCTGCTTCCATCTTCTTATTAGTCTTAATTATTCTCTATGGGATATGCAATTTCCAAGAAGAATAGCAATTTAGCCTTTTTAACCTTGTAAAAGCAATAAAACCAGCCAGCCAACCACCCAGGGAGTGCCCTCAGCCATGTAATAATAGGAGCCATGAGGGGCACTAACATTCAAAATTACTCTTTATTTCCTAAGAACGTTATCCTACTGTACCCTATACTATAGCTTTTCTTTCTTTGATGAGTTCTATTATTTCTTTTGTTTCTTTGATCAGTTCTAATTATCTCTATAATTTAGCTCTAACCTTAATTGATTGTAATGAGAAACTTCTCACTTTTGCTTACAAAGACTTAAGCAAATACATAATTACATCTTTTCTTGTTCCCAGCTCTGTACATATGTGCATTTATTTTTCTTGGCACTAAAACACTGATTTGGGAATCATCTTTTTATGAAATTATTATTAGGTCTTATAAAATTGGATTAAAACTCAAAAACAGAACATCACAAAGGCTGATGGCATTTTTCAAGATGATCTGAAACATGGGATGCCACAACCTCATTATTGTGATTACCTAGGAGAAAAGATTTTTCACTCAAACTTTTAAGAGACCTGAATATATATTTTATTTATAAAAGCCCAAATGTAAGGAAAAGAGGTGTATCCTTTACATCTTAGCAGTATTAAAAATAATATTTTGTGAAACATTTGAATAGTTCATAACAATATGCATTGTTCATATAAAAGAAAACTACATTTATAACTTCCTATGTAGAAGGAATTAAATGATAAAAAACAATATATGTGCCATGACAAAAAGTATTATTATAAATATGATTCTATGTAGAAATAACAATGCATGTTTCTCAGCATAACAATCCCGACTGTCCTGGAACTCACTTTGTAGACCAGGCTGACCTCGAACTCGCAGGGATCCATCTCCCTCTGTTTCCCAAGTGCTGGGATTAAGGATGTGCACCACCACCACCGCCTGGCTCATTTTGCGGCCTTTTTTTTTTTTTTTCTTTATTTGAAAGTGTCTTACTATGTAGCCCAAGCTGGCTAGAACTCCTTGTGAGGTCCAGAGTGATCTCAGAGTCATGACAATCCTTCCTTAACAACCCAAGAGCTGGGATTACAGTCATGAGCCATCACACTTGGCTCCTTACCTTACTGGTTTTTAAATTCATGCTTTTAGCATAGTTGTGCCTTTTTTCAGCTCTCCCTTTGAAAACTCAATTTTGCTTCACTGTATTTCTCCTTAGCACCCTAACAACATAACTATTTTTGTAGTTGATTTGTTTTCACATTCTCTGGAATTTATATTTTTATAGAAACAGAAATGAACCCGACACTCATAATAGATAAGATTGTTTCAAACAAAGAACAAAGCTTCATCCCTAAGGGCACTTACAATCAGAAACCTCTGACTGAGGACAACACACAGAAAGCAGCGTAGGAAGTCTTAAGCAGGAGAGTGGGGGAGGAACAGTTTCTCGGAATAGGTCGGGCTTCTGGATGAGTCTGAAGGAAGGAATGCAATGGACCAACTAACACTCCAATGGTATGCTGCTCTAATCGTCAAAGTTTGTGGGGGAAAGAGTCATGGAGACTAGTGTGGGCAATAAGACAAGGGCAACAGTGAGGACAGATAGTCAAAGGGTCCAGTGGACAGAGCCGGCTGCACTGGGAAGTGGGTTTCCATCCTTGGTGAAGAGGTTGGCTTTGAGAATGACCGGGGAAGTACACACGGTCACAGCTGGGGTGAAGGGCATCTTTAAAGGCGTCTACAGATTTCAGTTTGAGTTATGGCTTGTAAGTTCTGTTGAAACTCGAGTTTCAATGACAAGAATAAATAGAGAAATGTCCTCACCAAAATAAAAGAAGTACATTCTGTCAATGAGTTCAGATTTGAATAATGGGATAGTGGTCAAAATAGAAGGCTGGAAGGGAAGGGCCAATCGAGTACAAGGCCAATGCTATAAAGGGTGATGGAGGAAATGTGAAGAATTGACAAAGTTATTAATATCATAAAAAATGGGATGGGAGCAAAGGCCAGCAAATTCTGCAACAACAAAAGCCTTTGAAATTTAACTTAGGACCAAAATTGCTACTATAAACTCTGAAACAGACAGAAATGAACCTCTAGTTAAATTAGTCAATATGTGGTAAAAGAGAGAGAGACAGAGACAGAGACAGAGAGACAGAGACAGAGGCAGATCACAAAGAAATTTGAGTAGGCATTTTTATGTGATGGTAATTTCTGCATTCTAATAGTGTTGGTGATTGTATGAATATGTGTACTTTTCAAAATTGATGGAATTGTGCATTTAAGAAATGCATTTTTTGTTCTTAAATTATGACTAAATTGTTTTAAAAACCTAACCACATAAGAATTTCAAAATAAAAAGTGAAAATGTCAACTAATGGTATAATAATCATATATTAAATGAGGAATTCACCAATGATGTGGTGAAAAATCAGGTCCTGCTTTATAGATAGGGGCGATGTAAACACTGAATGTTGGTGTGTCCTTCTTTCCAAAGCCGAATAACAATTCTGGACCTGGGAAACATTCGGGAAGCAGTATCCCTTTGTCAGGAGAGGTTTATTCACAGAACTAACATCTGAACAAACAAGCTGAAGTCACAGGATGCTGAGGAAGCAGAGTCTCGATGGTCATTTTCTGTTTTCCCCAGAAACAAACAGTCCTAGCTCCAGTCCGCTGCCAATAGTTCTTGTCCGTGGTTGGGCAGGAATCTCAGCAAGGGTGTGTTTAGAGGGGGTCGCAACATCCCGAGTCCGAACATCTGGCCAAACAAGGAGCTGCCTGCTCGGTACCTTCTGGAGTCAGCCCTTCTCACACCACAGATGAAGAGAGGGAAGCAACAACAGGCCACTAAATGTCCACCTTCCCAGGATTCTACTCCATACGAAACATCTTGCATTCAGCTGAGTGGTGAGGACTCCTCGAACCACCGGCACAGGCAGGCCTAAGTATTGTTCTCATTCCCTCTCCTGTGGAGTATCTGCTCCCAGCCAGACTCATCTGGGAACCATGGGTCATAGTCTCTGACTCCAGTCTAGATGGGCTCAATCCACGGAGACAAAAGGCAAGAAACAATAGTGACTGTAGGAGAGTCATGTTGCTAGTTTGGAAGACAGTTCTGATTGAGCAAATTTTCAAAATTCATTGTGATTTCCTTTTTAAATATGCGTTTTCAGGGCTAAACATACATACTCTACTGTCTTGGTATACCTTAAATTTCCATTCAGCTCTTTTGCAATAAAATAGGGTGATTGCAGTGGATATCGCTCTGTATGCTGTAAATATGTTGCTCTGATGGGTTGATAAATAAAACACTGATTGGCCAGTAGCCAGTAGCCAGGCAGGAAGTATAGGTGGGATAAGCAGACAAGGACAATTCGGAGAAGAGGAAGGCTGAGTCAGGAGAAACCAGTGAGCTGCCCAAGGAGCAACATGTAATGGGACGCAGGTAAAGCCACAGAACATGTGGTGATACATAGATTAATAGTTATGGGCTAATTTAAGGTATAGAGCTAGCTAGTAAAAGCTTGAGCCATTGCCATGTAATTATAATTAATATAAGCCTCTGTGTGTTTACTTGGGGGACACAGGTGAGAGAGAGTTGTCCTGACAGCTGGCAGGCCAGGACACAGGAAATCTTCCAATTACAGGTGATAATAATCATCTTACATTGTGATTAATGTACAACGTAAGACTGTGATAGAATAAAGAAAAATAAACCATAGAGGGGATAGCGAGATTGTTTAATAGTTAAAGCACTTGTTCT